>NC_133326.1:626732949-627076444 GCF_042186555.1 Aquarana catesbeiana | reverse complement strand
TATATAAAAGAGACTCCACATAGTCTAGTTCTGTTTTGCAAATTTATTTACACGCACAGTAAAAATCCAATAGCACATCGAAGTAGCAATCCAGCTGTGGTAATGTAGCTCAAGATCTTTAAAGTAAAGAGCTAAAATCATCCACTGGCCCTGTGTTTATCCCGGATGGAGAGAGGTGTACATCAGTGAGGACAGTGAAGTTCTACATCCACCAGTTCTTACTTCCTCCTTCCTGGTTGTAATCCTAGGGCTTTGGAGCGCACAACGTAGTGACGTAATTTCCAGTCGCCGTAAGGTCACGCCCTGACGCTGCATTTCGTCATTACGACTTTTTCAAAGGGTGTGGCCTTACAGCTCAGCGTCCCGGTATTTAACTATGGGGCAGGCAATCAGTTTAGACTAAAGCTCCGCCCCCAGCAGGCGAGCAGACTGGAATATTAACCCCGCTTGTAATGATTAGTCAGAGGTGCGAGACAGGACCGTTCTATCTTGCCAATAATAAGCTTAGTGGACTAAAGATATTGAGCTACGGACCAATACAGACACAACACCCTAACGGAAAATCAGTATCAAAGTACAAAAGACTTTTAATCACAACAATTAAATTGGAAATAAAAATTAAAAATAAGAATAAAAAGTCACACTAATACCCTTATCAGAGATATGTACTTGCAAAATTGCATCAATCATATCCCCGCAATGTATGTTAAAAAAACTGTTTCATCATCATAATCTGAAATCAGTAAAAACATTAACTCAATAAAACTCTTTTATTAGATAGTTACCCGGGATTGGTATAGGATATAAAAAAAATATAAAAAATTAGAAATTATGAATAAAAAAAGTGGATGCATAGTTGCATCAAAATTGCATGTGGACACCCCAAGCGGTATTTAAACCAAAACGTCTGAAAAGAGCTATAGGTACGGATTACAGGCCCAAAATGATGAGACTGAAGTCCTAACATAAAATGAAGTAAAGTGAACCCCCAAGTCATAACCAATATCCAAACAGATCACACAATGTAAACAAACTCCATACTGTAATATTTGTCTAATAATTGCTAATGAAGCAATTAATATCTAATTCTATATTTAACCCTTTCGGGCTAAGGGTGTCTGTAAGAAAAATCCATTGAGTTTCCTTTTTGGAGAGTTCTCGTACTGTATTCCCCCCTCTCCAAGGTGGCTTGATATGATCAATACCCCAAAAAACAAGCCTGAAGGATCTTGGTCATGGTGTTGCTTAAAGTGAAGGGATACATTGTGATCCTTAAAACCGATAGCAATGTTCTGTATATGTTCTGCAATTCTAATTTTAAGCAGACGTTTTGTTCTCCCTATGTACATTAGCCCACAGGGGCACCTAAGAGCATAAACTACATGCGATGTATTGCACGTAATAAACTGTTTGATAGGAAATTCTCTATTATTTGAGGTGGAAGAGAACATCTCTACTCTCTTCAAAGACCGTCCTGCAGGCTTTACACTTTCTACATGCAAAGAATCCATTTTGGTCCCAAAATGTTGGATTTAGGCTAGGCGGGTCAATTATTCTTTTAACAATCAAATCCCCAAAGCTTGGTGCTTTGCGATAAATTAACTTCGGTTTCATAGGCAGAACACTTGCTAGTGTCCTGTCTAAATGGAGTATGTGCCAGTGGCTGTGGAATATATTCTCCACCTCTCTGTATTGAGAGTGGAAAGAGGATATAAAGCCCCATTCATGATCCACATTCGAATCAATTATATTTCTATCCCTCAGGCATTGGTCACGTGTTATAGCTCTTACCTCTTCTACAATCAAATCAAGCTGTTGTGGTGTGTACCCCTTCTCAACAAACCTATTTTTTAGGACCAATGCTTGTTGGTCAAAATCCTCTAACGCGGAACAGTTCCTCCTGACCCTCATCATTTGACCTTTAGGCACATTGCGAAGCCACAGAGGGTGATGGCCACTGTGCAAAGGGAGGAAACTGTTTCTATCCGTGGTTTTAAAGAAGACTTTTGTCTGTAGTTTGTCTTTAACCCTAAATATTGTCAAATCTAAAAAGTTTATTTGTTCGGTACTCCATTGGCTTTTTAACTTGATATTATGCATGTTATCATTCAAGTAATCAATATATTCTTTCAATGTGGATTCTGTACCTGCCCACAGTAATAGCAGGTCGTCTATGTAACGTCTATAATAGAGGAGTTCTGGTCTCCTCTCATGAAACACTACCTTGTCTTCCCATTCACCCATAAAGAGGTTAGCTATGCTGGACGCAAATTTAGTGCCCATTGCTACACCTCTCTTCTGGGTGAAAAACCTATGGCCAAACCAGAAATAGTCATGCGAAAGACAGAAGTCTAACGAATTCCTCAAGAACACTTTCTGTTTATGGGGTAGATCATCTCTTCTGCTAAGCGCCCAGTTGAGAGCCAATAGAGCGTCTTCGTGTTGTATGACTGTGTATAAACTGGTCACATCGGATGTGACCAGAAATACTTCGTCTCTACCAGTGAGATTAATCTCCTGTAGTTCCTATAATAGGCTTTTTGTATCCTTCAGGTATGCTTTTGTAGCAACAACACTTTTTTGCAGAAATGTATCTAGGTATTGGCCCAGTTTGGAGGTCACTGAGTCTATCCCATTACCTATGGGCCTTGGGGGAGGATTTAACGCATCCTTATGGATTTTTGGGAGGGTATATATGGTGTGAATCCTGCTACTACTAGGAATAAGGTATCTTTTTTCTTTAATAGTCAAGACATGTGACTGGTAACCAGATTCAATCAAAGCTTGCAATTCTGCTCTGTATTGTAGTGTGGGGTCCCTGTTTAATTTTGAATACGTATCTCTATCAGACAAAAGGTCCTCCAATTGAGTAGTGTAGTAGTCTTTGGACAAAATAACAACCCCCCCTCCCTTATCCGCTGGTCTAATGATGATATCCTTCCTATCTTCCAGAGACTTAATCCCCTCTTTAATATACCACGGGTTGACATTCTTTTTGGGTTTCAACTTATCAAGATCTCGGAGGACCAAATTTTTAAACACATCTAAATATTGAGATGAATTGTTAGGAGGATTGAAGAGGGATCTGTTTTTCAGACCACTGTCAACAGCTAGTGATGAATTACCATTCATACTAACTGGATTAGACTTTTTATTGAGGAAAAACTTTTTGATGCTCAACTTCCGCATATACTTGTGAACGTCAATATAAGCATCAAATTTGCCAAGAGGCCTTTTCAGACCACATTTCAGCCCTTGGTGCAGTATATTAGTTTCCTTTTGTGACAATGTTACATTACTTAAATTAAAGATGCCATTTAATCGGTTTCCCTCCTTCTTTTTTTGGGTCCTAAGTCCTGCTCTACACCCCCTTGTTCGTCTCTCCTTGGGTTTGGTGGTTGAACATAATTCCTTTCCCAATACGGTTGGTCCTGCCTCTGACTGGTCCTGTTGTTGGGTATCACTGGTGGATAATGGTAACTCAGAGGTCTGCCCCTGTGTGGTGGGAAACCTCTCCCTCTCCTTTGGCCCCTCCGGCCTCTCCCTAAAAAAGGGCGCGGGGAATAATTGCCGTAGCTTGTATTCTGATCCCACAATGGCTCATATCTGTTAGTAATGGGCACTTTATAAGAATTATCATATTGTGGAGGTTGGGGGTTCACACCTGTACCACCTCTTCCCCTTTTAGCTTTACCTTGACTTCTATTAATCCTTCTCGGGGTGTTGGGTAATGGACCGGGTGGGATAGATGTTTTCTTTTAGGTAGTGTTTCTTTTAACTAGTTTGTGTTTATATTTTTGGTTTTCTACTCAAGCTCGCTATGGATATATTCAGGTTCTTGCCTAATAGGCAATTAGATGTTGATAGCTTATTTTCAATTAATGAGCAATCTACAATTGAAGAGAATTATGAGATTGCACTCACAGCTTTGGGTAGTACGCTAGAAAAACAAGGACGCACATGGTGGGATATTTGTACTCTAGAGCACTACCTAAAAGAAAACATTGTATTACGTAGCCTGAGGTGGGAGGTCTCACCCCAGGATGGATTAGATGATTCAGACTCCATGTCCGAATGGATAAGCTTTTTTAATGGAGTAGGAATTAAATTACAGGAATTGGTATTAGGTAGGAAAAGGAAGAAAATGATTACGTTAGAAACTAAGATTAAACAATTACAGCAACAGATAGAACCTATCAAAGAATCACCCCAATATATTGAATTTAATAATAGGATCACCAAAAAACTTGAAAAAGTTACATAGTTACATAGTAGGTGAGGTTGAAAAAAGACACAAGTCCATCAAGTCCAACCTATGTGTGTGATTATGTGTCAGTATTACATTATATATCCCTGTATGTTGCGGTCATTCAGGTGCTTATCTAATAGTTTCTTGAAGCTATCAATGCTCCCCGCTGAGACCACCACCTGTGGAAGGG
Source organism: Aquarana catesbeiana (assembly GCF_042186555.1). NCBI lineage: Eukaryota > Metazoa > Chordata > Amphibia > Anura > Ranidae > Aquarana > Aquarana catesbeiana. The sequence continues at coordinate 627,072,005 of NC_133326.1, read as the reverse complement.
AATTCCACATCCTTGCCGCTCTTACAGTAAAGAACCCTCTACGTAGTTTAAGGTTAAAGCTCTTTTCTTCTAAATTTAATGAGTGGCCACAAGTCTTGTTAAACTCTCTTCTGCGAAAAAGTTTTATCCCTATTGTGGGGTCACCAGTACGGTATTTGTAAATTGAAATCATATCCCCTCTCAAGCGTCTCTTCTCCAGAGAGAATAAGTTCAGTGCTCGCAACCTTTCCTCATAACTAAGATCCTCCAGACCCTTTATTAGCTTTTTTGCCCTTCTTTGTACTCGCTTCATTTCCAGTACATTCTTCCTGAGGACTGGTGCCCAGAACTGGACAGCATACTCCAGGTGCGGCCGGACCAGAGCCTTGTAGAGTGGGAGAATTATTTGTTTTATCTCTGGAGTTGATCCCCCTTTTAATGCATGCCAATATTCTGTTTGCTTTGTTAGCAGCAGCTTGGCATTGCATGCCATTGCTGAGCCTATCATCTACTAGGACCCCCAGGTCCTTTTCCATCCTAGATTCCCCTAGTGGTTCTCCCCCCATTGTATAGATTGCATTCATATTTTTGCCACCCAAATGCATTATTTGACATTTTTCTACATTGAACCTTATTATTGCCCTGCTTAGCTTAGTATCGTATGCAAATACAGAGATTGAACTGTTTATCTCAACCTCCAGATCGTTTATGAACAAATTAAATAGGATTGGTCCCAGCACAGAACCCTGGGGAACCCCACTACCCACCCCTGACCATTCTGAGTACTCCCCATTTATCACCACCCTCTGAACTCGCCCTTGTAGCCAGTTTTCAATCCATGTACTCACCCTATGGTCCATGCCAATGGACCTTATTTTGTACAGTAAACGTTTATGGGGAACTGTGTCAAATGCTTTTGCAAAATCCAGATACACCACATCTACGGGCCTTCCTTTATCTAGATGGCAACTCACCTCCTCATAGAAGGTTAATAGATTGGTTTGGCAAGAACGATTCTTCATGAATCCATGCTGATTACTGCTAATGATACCGTTCTTATTACTAAAATCTTGTATATAGTCCCTTATCATCCCCTCCAAGAGTTTACATACTATTGATGTTAGGCTAACTGGTCTGTAATTCCCAGGGATGTATTTTGGGCCCTTTTTAAATATTGGTGCTACCATGGCTTTTCTCCAATCAGCTGGTACCATTCCAGTCAGTAGACTATCTGTAAAAATTAGGAACAACGGTCTGGCAATCACTTGACTGAGTTCCCTAAGTACCCTTGGATGCAAGCCATCTGGTCCTGGTGATTAATTAATGTTAAGTTTCTCAAGTCTAATTTTAATTCTGTCCTCTGTTAACCATGGAGGTGCTTCCTGTGTTGTGTCATGAGGATAAACACTGCAGTTTTGGTTACTGAAGCCCCCCGATTCACTCGTGAAGACTGAGGAGAAGAATAAATTCAATACCTTCGCCATCTCCCCATCCTTTGTAACCAGATGTCCTTCCCCATTTTTTATGGGGCCAATATGGTCTGTCCTCCCTTTTTTACTGTTTACATACTTAAAGAATTTCTTGGGATTTTTTTTGCTCTCCTCCGCTATGTGTCTTTCATGTTCTATCTTAGCTGTCCTAATTGCACCCTTACATTTCTTGTTGCATTCTTTATAAAGTCTGAATGCTGAGGATGATCCCTCAACCCTGTATTTTTTGAAGGTCTTCTCCTTTGCTTTTATATGCATTTTTCATTGGAGTTAAGCCATCCAGGACTTTTGTTGGCTCTTTTAAATTTATTACCCAATGGGATACATTGGCTAATGCCCTTATTTAATATGCTCTTAAAGCAAACCCATCTCTCCTCCGTATTCTTTGTTCCTCTTTGTTGTTGATAGAGATACTCAGAAAAAGAAATTTAAAAAGTTTTTTAGGGACTTGAAAGACTTCCATTTATTTATCTGTGGCAGAACTCCCTAGACCCCATTAACACAGAGGAAGGACAGAGGGTGTTTCAACTTCCACAGTCCAACACAGTACGTTTACAACAACCTTACCCTGGCCAGAGTCACACAGATCAGGGGAGGGGTCTACAGCAACAACAGATAAAGACATCTATTCCACCCGGTCCATTACCCAGCACCCCGAGAAGGATTAATAGAAGTCAAGGTAAAGCTAAAAGGGGAAGAGGTGGTACGGGTGTGAACCCCCAACCTCCACAATATGATAATTCTTATCAAGTGCGCATTACTAACAGATATGAGCCATTGTGGGATCAGAATACAAGCTACGGCAATTATTCCCCACGCCCATTTTTAGGGAGAGGCCGGGGGGCCAAAGGAGAGGGAGAGGTTTCCCACCACACAGGGGCAGACCTCTGAGTTACCATTATCCACTAGTGATACCCAACCACAGGACCAGCCAGAGGCAGGACCAACCGTATTGGGAAAGGAATTATGTTCAACCACCAAACCCAAGGAGAGACGAACTAGGGAGTGTAGAGCAGGACTTAGGACCCAAAAAAAGAAGGAGGGAAAGTGATTAAATGGCATCTTTAATTTAAGTAATGTAACATTGTCACAAAAGGAAACTAATATACTGCACCAAGGGCTGAAATGTGGTCTGAAAAGACCTCTTGGCAAATTTGATGCTTATATTGACGTTCACAAGTATATGCGGAAGTTGAGCATCAAAAAGTTTTTCCTCAATAAAAAGTCTAATCCAGTTAGTATGAATGGTAATTCATCACTAGCTGTTGACAGTGGTCTGAAAAACAGATCCCTTTTCAATCCTCCTAACAATTCGTCTCAATGTTTAGATGTGTTTAAAAATTTGGTCCTCCGAGATCTCGATAAGTTGAAACCCAAAAAGAAGGTCAACCCATGGTATATTAAAGAGGGGATTAAGTCTCTGGAAGATAGGAAGGATATCATCATTAGACCAGCGGATAAGGGAGGGGGGGTTGTTATTTTGTCCAAAGACTACTACACTACTCAATTGGAGGACCTTTTGTCTGATAGAGATACGTATTCAAAATTGGACAGGGACCCCACACTACAATACAGAGCAGAATTGCAAGCTTTGATTGAATCTGGTTACCAGTCACATGTCTTGACTATTAAAGAAAAAAGATACCTTATTCCTAGTAGTAGTAGGATTCCCACCATATATACCCTCCCAAAAATCCATAAGGATGCGGTAAATCCTCCCCCAAGGCCCATAGGTAATGGGATAGACTCAGTGACCTCCAGACTGGGCCAATACCTAGATACATTTCTGCAAAAAAGTGTTGTTGCTACAAAAGCTTACCTGAAGGATACAAAAAGCCTATTACAGGAACTACAGGAGATTAATCTCACTGGTAGAGATGAAGTATTTCTGGTCACATCCGATGTGACCAGTTTATGCACAGTCATACAACACAAAGACGCTCTATTGGCTCTCAACTGGGCGCTTAGCAGAAGAGATGATCTACCCCATAAACAGAAAGTGTTCTTGAGGAATGCGTTAGACTTCTGTCTTTCGCATGACTATTTCTGGTTTGGCCATAGGTTTTTCACCCAGAAGAGAGATGAAGCAATGGGCGCTAAATTTGCACCCAGCATAGCTAACCTCTTTATGGGTGAATGGGAAGACAAGGTAGTGTTCCATGAGAGGAGACCAGAACTCATCTATTATAGACGTTACATAGATGACCTGCTATTACTGTGGGCAGGTACAGAATCCACATTGAAAGAATATATTGATTACTTGAATGATAACACGCATAATATCAAGTTAACAAGCCACTGGAGTACCGAACAAATAAACGTTTTAGATGTGACAATATTTAGGGTTAAAGACAAACTACAAAAGTCTTCTTTAAAACCACGGATAGAAACAGCTTCCTCCCTTTGCACAGTGGCCATCACCCTCTGTGGCTTCGCAATGTGCCTAAAGGTCAAATGATGAGGGTCAGGAGGAACTGTTCTGCGTTAGAGGATTTTGACCAACAAGCATTGGTCCTAAAAAATAGGTTTGTTGAGAAGGGGTACACACCACAACAGCTTGATTCGATTGTAGAAGAGATAAGAGCTATACCACGTGACCAGTGCCTGAGGGATAGAAATATAATTGATTCGAATGTGGATCATGAATGGGGCTTTATATCCTCTTTCCACTCTCAAAACAGAGAGGTGGAGAATATATTCCACAGCCACTGGCACATACTCCATTTAGACAGGACACTAGCAAGTGTTCTGCCTATGAAACCGAAGTTCATTTATCGCAAAGCACCGAGCTTTGGGGATTTGATTGTTAAAAGAATAATTGACCCGCCTAGCCGATTCTTTGCATGTATAAAGTTTAAAGCCTGCAGGAGGGTCTCTAGACCTTTGAGGAGAGTAGAGATGTTCTCTTCCACCTCAAATAATAGAGAATTTCCTATCAAACAGTTTATTACGTGCAATACATCGCATGTAGTTTACGCTCTTAGGTGCTCCTGTGGGCTAATGTAAATAGGGAGAACAAAACGTCTGCTTAAAATTAGAATTGCAGAACATATACAGAACATTGCTATCGGTTTTAAGGATCACAATGTATCCCTTCCCTTTAAGCAACACCATGACCAAGATCCTTCAGGGCTTGTTTTTTGGGGTATTGATCATATCAAGCCATCTTGGAGAGGGGGGAATACAGTACGAGAACTCTCCAAAAAGGAAACTCAATGCATTTTTTTTACAGACACCCTTAGCCCGAAAGGGTTAAATATAGAATTAGATATTAATTGCTTCATTAGCAATTATTAGACAAATATTACAGTATGGAGTTTGTTTACATTGTGTGATATGTTTGGATATTGGTTATGACTTGGGGGTTCACTTTACTTCATTTTATGTTAGGACTTCAGTCTCATCATTTTGGGCCTGTAGTTCGGACCTATAGCTCTTTTCAGACATTTTGGTTTAAATACTCTTCCTATACCATAATCCCGGGTAACTATCTAATAAAATTATGAGTTTTATTGAGTTAATGTTTTCTACTGATTTCAGATTATGATGATGATTAAAAGTTTTTTAACATACATTGCGGGGATATGATTGATGCAATTTTGCAAGTACATATCTCTGATAAGGGTATTAGTGTGACTTTTTATTCTTATTTTTATTTCCAATTTAATTGTTGTGATTAAAAGTCTTTTGTACTTTGATACTGATTTTCCGTTAGGGTGTTCTGTCTGTATTGGTCCGTAGCTCAATATCTTTAGTCCACTAAGCTTATTATTGGCAAGATAGAACGGTCCTGTCTCGCACCTCTGACTAATCATTACAAGCGGGGTTAATATTCCAGTCTGTTCGCCTGCTGGGGGCGGAGCTTTAGTCTAAACTGATTCCCTGCCCCATAGTTAAATACCGGGACGCTGAGCTGTAAGGCCACACCCTTTGAAAAAGTCGTAATGACGAAATGCAGCGTCAGGGAGTGACCTTACGGCGACTGGAAATCATGTCACTACGTTGTGCGCTCCAAAGCCCTAGGATTACAACCAGGAAGGAGGAAGTAAGAACTTGATGTAGAGCTTCACTGTCCTCACTGATGTACACCTCTCTCCATCCGGGATAAACACAGGGCCAGTGGATGATTTTAGCTCTTTACTTTAAAGATCTTGAGCTACATTACCACAGCTGGATTGCTACTTCGATGTGCTATTGGATTTTTACTGTGTGTGTAAATAAATTTGCAAAACGGAACTAGACTATGTGGAGTCTCTTTTATATATGAGGATTTCGGAGACTGTACTTCCCCATTGGGATATCCAGACAGCTAGTCCATGGGATGTTGGTCTGTGCCTATTTACCTCTAGGTTCTGGTGAGTACAAACCCCTTGCGGGTGTGTGGAACGCACAGAGGTGAGGTGTCTGGTGAACGGTGCACCCATCAATATACTGCCTGATATACCATCTACACTCATCAGAGACTCTTTATGTATTATTTTCTATTATAGTCTAGTAATTTTTATACAAACTAATCTATCAGATATACTTTTGCTGCCTGATAGAAGCGCCGCTTCAATGTTTTTATTTTTGATCTCTATTGAGATTTTAATTTTAACATTTTTTTATTATACTTAACACGCTGATATTAGAGTACAGAAATAGGAATATGAAACCTTGCTTTGAAGTGGTGTACAATTGTCTGTTTGTGAAAAGATTCAATTTTAAGACATGATTAAAATTCCCTTTTAACCAAATTGCAATACTTAAAAAAGACCTGATAAACCACCACTGCGCTCTAGTGCAAAACCAAATAAAACCTATAGCTGCCAACTTATAAATAGTGATGTAAAACAGTATTTTAAATAAATAAAATAGTGGCGTTGTAAATCACAGGATCCTGTGAAGAAGTTGGAATGACGAAACATGTTAGGGGCATGGCAGTATGGCAACCTAGTATCTGTTTGTGACGTGTGACGTATTGCACTCTGTACTGGCCAGCTGAGACTACCTCGTGCTGCCGAGGATCTAATGAGGGGAGGGGTGAGATCTTACCAGTGCATCGCATCCCGGGTCCGCCGTGACCACAGTACATTGCTACTATCTGTTACAGGAAGCTTACTAAAAAACTGCAAGAATGTGAGTTAATTGATAGAAGACCTTGTATGTGTATTTCAATAAATGTTCTCTACGTTATTACGCTATTGGAGGCATTGTTTCTTTTCATGTCGGTATATTTCCTCACAATGAGCATTGCTGTTAATTGAAGAGCTCCATCTGCCTTAATCGCAACTTCATTTACCTTGACTAGTCCCCGGGGGGGGGGGGGGCTATATCACTGCCTACACGCCGAGCATGAGAGTGCAAGGCAATATTTTCTGGTGAGTGCGGCATCATATAAGCGGATCACAATCACTATCGGTGTGGTGGAGGAGAATTTTTATGGCATAGCAAGATCGCTTTTCAGATTCACTTTTCTGATACACAGCATTTTGCATGGACTTTTTCTCATCGTTTTTTCCATATATTATTGCATGGACTGTTGCCATTTTGTGTTTATTTATATTTATTATTTATCACTGTTTTTTAATTTATTTTATGCTCTCCTGGTCATTAATGGAGAGGTAAACTCATTATGAAATATCACGGACACTTTTATTGATTCACTGTTTGGGTTTATTATCACCAGCTGATGATTTATTTCATTTGCAGTAGTTATCACTATATTTAAGGTATTTATGTGATTTACAGCTCCACTATTTTATTTATTTAAAATACTGTTTTACAAACTGCAATACTTACCTTTTTTGGCAAAGTTTCACAGATGGAGACACCTCAGGTATCCCCTGGAGCCCCTGTGTGGATTACCCTAAAAAAATTTCTCTGGTGTCCCACAGTACACTAGTGCTCCTGAGTCTAGATGTGGAAACAGCTGCTATGTCCTGTCCTTACATTACACTGAATCATTTTTTCAAAGCATTCCAGTTTCAAACACATCTACACAACAATATCCTAAACTTCTTTTAATAAGACAAATTATCAAGACCAAAATGTAGGTATAGCCCTGTACCATCATATTTCTTGGCAAACGAAGGACATTTAGTTAGAATCATATGTATTTTCAAAAGAACGATATTTACGAACGATCGCATCGTTCAACTGTATAAACGAAAAGCATATATGGATCAGCATGCAAGTTAAGTATCTCAATAAGAACACACGACAAGTACTTACTTTTTTTAAGCACCTTCTTGATTCTGCGATATTGTTCTGGCTCCCTCGTTTTTAGGTTAGACCAGCGCTATCTCAATTGTTCTTTAGCCCGTCGTACCCCAAATTGCTGCTCCAGAGAGGTGACAACTGAGGATATTATTTTGTCCTTCCGCAAATTGGGTCTGGTGTACGGACCATTTTTGCCATCATAGTCCTACCTCCTCAATATGGCCACCATCTCCACCATTTCTTCAAAGGCCATGTTGGTGGCCTTATATCTCCTCCTGGATCTGGATTTTTGGGGTTCCGGGCTTTTCTTTGCGCTAGTTCCTGAGAATGTCTCTGCCATCTTTAACTATATACTCCCACTGCGCAACGAAGTGAGAAGGGGCAGGAAAACTTCGTCATAAAGAATGTCAGGGGTGGGCGATGCAGGCGGAGCATGACACATGCGCAGTCTATATAAACCTAGTGCGCTGGCCTACGTATGTCCGAACGGAAGTAGCGAGCGTCATAAACGAAGGTAAGATTTAAACGTGTATGTGTGTGCCCTATATTGGGATAAAGATAACACTGGGCGTTTAGACTGAGATTACTGTTTTTCTCATGTGTATTGTATTTCAGAAAAAATGAATTCCTTTAAGGAGGAAGATTTTTTGAGTCATTTTATTGACCTATATGAAGCTAACCGAAACCTGTGGGAGGTCAAGCACCCCTTGTATTTCAATAAGCAAGCAAAGGAGGCAACACTGGGGATACTTCTGGAGTTTGCAAAGACTCGAGTCCCCCAGGCAGATATTAGGTTAGTGGACAATAAAATTGGGATCTTGCGGAATATGTACAGGCGGGAGCACAAGAAGATACAAGAGTCCCCCAAATCAGGAGCAGCAGCAGACAAGGTTTATGTCTCCAAGCTGTGGTACTACCCAAAACTGCGTTTTGTGGATGACTAGACAGAAGCCAAGCAATCGCTTTCGACCCTTCCCTCCACCCTTCCCTCCACCCTTCCCTCCACCCCAGCTGAGGCGTCCCAGGAAGAACGGGGCCCTTTCATCCTTGAAGAAGTGGATGCGCCCAGCGGGAGCCAGGTATACTTTTTGTTTTGTAATTATTGATTGTCTGAATCTTAATGATGTTAACTAAAATGTTTGATTTGCTTACAAATCAATGATTTCATCACAAATATTATTATGTATTCATATCACTAGACAGTAGTGCCCAAAAATGTTGTTCAAATATTGTTGAACAGCTAGAAAAATGGCGGGGTCAAAATGATGAATGCCTTTTCTATTGGTTTAAAATTAAATTTGCAAGTCATGACCTGAAAATTGTGTGTGATTGATGAAGCCAAAAATACAACTATGTCCCTTTTTTTATACACAGGATGAGCTCAGCCAGGAGGAGGCCATGCCCAGTGGTAGAGAGGAGGAGCCTGTGCCCAGTGGCAGGCAGGAGGTGGCTGGGCCCAGTAGGAGCCTCACAGAATGCCAGGTGCCTCCCCTCCGCCTTCCCACCAATAGGCCTAGGAAGATGACCAGAATAGAGGAGCAATCACTTGCCCTCATTCAGGAAGCAACCAAAATCATCAGTGACCCCCCCAATGCTGAAGAGGCCTATGGTACATATTTGGCCACCAGGTTGATGGAACTGGAGAAGGACCAACGCCTCCTCTGTGAGGGGCTTTTTTCTGAGGCCCTTCAGAAGGGGGTTGTGGGGCCAGCTTACTAAAACAAGCCATATTTATAATGAAGCCCCTACTCCTCCTCCTGCCACAAGTACACCACCAGAGGCACAGCCTCCAAGGAAGGCTGCAAGAAGCATGGAGGGAAGGCTGCGGGCAGTGTGGAGTGAAGGCTCTACGGAAGAGTTGAAAGTGATTGACTGGCTTCAGTCTGGTCTGACAGAAGACGCAGATTGTGCTCCCTATTATATGGACTCCGCAAGATCCCAAATTTGTTTTCCAACGACTTGATGTGTGCCCTGGTGGACAAAAGGATTCACAAATTCCAAAAGTGTCTCCAGTGTTGCCTTCCCCTTTATTTTGTTAACCAGAATAAATGGCTATTTTCTTTACACAAAAAATGTTACATGTGTTTTTATTCCAAAAGGACAGTTTGTTTGTGAGTAGGCAGGTACATGTCTAAAAGACTATGGGGGTTATTTACAAAAGGCAATTCATTTTGCAATACAAGTGTAAAATGCACTTGAAATTGCACTGCAAGTGTACTTGTTGGAAGTACAGTCACTGTAAATCTGAGGGGAAGATCTGAAATGAGGGGAAGCTCTGCTGATTTTATCATCCAATCATGTGCAAGCTAAAATGCTGTTTTTTTAGTTTCCTTGTATGTCCCCCTCGGATCCACAGCGACTGCACTTCCAAGTGCTGTTTCAGTGCAATTTCAAGTGCACTTTTGCACTTGTAGTGCTAAATGAATTTGCCTTTTGTCAAATTAACAAGGGACACCAACCTCATTAAGGTTTATAAAAAATACAAGATAACAATATTATTGTGGTAACTTGAAAATACGAAAAAAAAATAAAATAGAAATCACAAGCATTTTTTGAAATTTTTAAGAAATTGGAAAATATATATTGTTGAAATATAAAATTCTAAAAGATGAGTCTAAAAAAATTGTAAACATTATTTATGCAGGTCTGGCTTTTAAAAACTAGAATATTAGTCATGACATGAGGATAAATAATGAAGAAAGAAGTTTGTGAGAACTCTGTGTGAATATGAGCAGCAAAATAACTTCATTCTTCTAGCATTATAAAGAAAAAAAGAATGCGCTGTATTAAAAGATCACTGAATTACCAGCGTGAGGAATGTGCTAGCTTCAATACGAAGGCTAGTTTTACCAGACTGAGTGCTTCCGTCTTGTACTTGCTTCAGAGCATGCGTCATTTTTGGTCTGTCGGACTAGCACACAGACGAAAGGTTTGCACGCTAGAAAGCCGAGTCCGTCGGACAGATTTGAAACATGTTTTATTTCTAGGTCCGTCAGACTTTTGGGGAAAAAAAGTCAGCTGGAGCCCCCACACGATCGAATTGTCTGATGGAGTCCGGTCCGCCGGACCAAGTCTGCCGGAAAGTCCGCTCGTGTGTACGCGGCATTAATGTCTGCAACTGTTGTCTCTTTTGCTTTCACTTGCGGCTTGTTCTAAGACCCTTAACCTTGCCATGGCTGTGGCATGCTCACATTGTTTTTCCAAAACATCCATTTCTGCTTTCTGGCGTGCAGCTTCAGCTTCGTTCTCGTGAGTAATATAGAACAACCAACTCCAATATGACACAGTGCAATAACCAACCACAGACAGAGACCCACAAATAACAACAGACAGATAAGTACAATAAATGGGAAATACCAGGATCATAAACAATAGCCAGGCCAGGGTCATACACAGCAGATCAGCAGATGGACAGGGGATGTTTCCAGAGACATAAACGTAAGCCAGGCCAAGGTCATACACAGGGAGATCAGCAGATGGGGTTAGAACACAGGACAGGGAGAGGATGGATGGATGGATGGACCAGACTGCAGGCAGGGATGCAAGGTAACAGGTGGGGCAGGATAGGGATCTGGACAGGGAGACAGGATCAGGTTCAGGGCACAGGATCAGATCGCTAGCAGGTCAGGAGGCAATGAAGAAATCAAAGCAAACATGTGAGTGCTTGCCGGGTATTTATAGGCCTGTGATTGGCCTCAAGTGACACCTGATTGTAGGAGGTACTGTCTGCTCCACACTGCCAGGATCCATCCACTGGTGGACGCCAGTACTGCGGCCCAAAGATGACATAACATTAACAGGGAAAAGCTCTCCTGACAGTTCCAAACTGCCAGGAGACACCTGCTGGTGGACCTCAGTACTGCGTGCCAAATAACAGATATTACCAGCGGATGGATCATTTCCTGACAATGGGCCTTTATGAGTTGTTGACTGAGTGCAGAAGATCTTGATTGTAGGGATTTGGAAGATCTTGTGGAGCGTCTAGTAGATGCAGAGTGGTAAGATCTGGATTCATGAAGCCGTATTATTCTCACTTCTGCCTTTGTCTTTGTTTGCGCCATTAAATTGTCTCTTTCAAGATTGAGCTCCTCAAATCCCTTTAATTCTTCCAATGACCCTTGAGTGTTGTACCGCTTTAAGAGATTAGTATATTTAACACACTGTCTTTGATAACTCTCATAAGCAACATTCAATTACTTGATAGTGCCCTCTAGTTGCAATGGCTCATGAGATTGTTGGGAGAGAGAAGACATGCATTTAACAGTATTAGACCATAAGTCATTGATATTAAACAGCAGTTCTTTGTCAGTTTTCAGATTCTCTTGCACTTTCCAGGTTGGTTTTGTTAAGCGTTTTTCCCTTTGGTTTCTCATCTGGAAGAAGTACTAAAGCTGGCTGTGCATCCCCAGATTGCATATTGTCTTGCTGAAACAACTTGTAAGGCCCCTTTCACACGAGGCGGACTCTGCTTCCACGGAGTCCAACTCGGTCCGCCGGCCCAGCGGGAGATCTCTCCGTTTATCTCCGCTGAGCCGGCGGATGACAGGTCCCTCTCTGCTCACTGAGCGGGGAGGGGCTTGTCCCGCACCGCTGCTGCCTATGGAGAAATCGGACGAAAACGGACAGCATGTCCGTTTTCATCAGATCTCACTCAATCCGATCCGCCAGCGACGGATCTGAACGTAGGGCCATCCGTCTGCTTTTAGCAGATCGGACTGGGTCGGATGTCAGCGGACATGTCTCCGCTGACATCCGTCGCTCCATAGGCTAACATGGAGCGCCCGTTCAGATCCGCCGTCAAAACTAACAGGCATACCTGAACGGTCCGACCGTGTGAAAGGGGCCTTAACAAGGAGAGGGTTTATATTAAAGTGGAGTTCCACCCACTTTTACAACTCTTCAGCATCCCTCACTAAACTGTGCACTGTAAGCAAATTGGATATTTTTTTATTTTTTTCTCAGCACCTACTGTATATCTGCTGTATTCATTTTTCACTTCCTCCTCCCTGGCCCCTTCTGCAAAGGGACGGCAACTTCCTCTGAAACTGTCATTGCTATGGAAACCTGACCTGAAACCTGTTACACTGCTTGTGCTGCACTGAGCATGTGCGAGATCTGTAAGGATGAGATCCAGGAAGAAATACAGTCTGGCTTCAGATGCCAACACTTAAGATGGCCACGGCCTGCTGTAAGTTTATAAAATGACAAACTACTGCTATAAACTAACAAAACAGACCTTAGTTTACAGACTAACTTTACTAGAATACACTAAGCTTGTGTATTATAGGGGTATTTTTATTTAAAAAGTATAATTTCAGCCGAAACATCACTTTAAAGTTTTCCAGCAGCAGATAAATGTATCAATTTGCTGTGTCTGAGCTCAGGTTTCTTAGGCTGCAGTTTAAGAAAGGTTTACTCTGACTTTCTTATAAGATTACACAGACAAAAAGTCATGTGCTGATGCATGCAGAGGCAGTGTATAAGCTGTTTGTATGAAAATTCACAGCAGTAATATTGTCCTGTGGCTGATGAGTGCTATGCTGAGACTTGCTTGCAGACACACATACAGACTTGTGTATTAATGGCTGCACTGTCTGATAGCTGCTTTTTCCAGTGTCCATATAACCTCTGACAGTGGTTCCAGAGCTAGCAAGGATCAGATATTTTGACTGATCTTTCTAACGATCTTTTGACTGTTCTGTCTCTCCAATCTAAGCATTGAAAGTGTGATATCTGTAACTTACAGTTAGTTGTGTTGAGATGTCGATAACCCCAATCTTATTTGAATAAACAGACAGTGACTCGATCCAGATGACACCGTGTTGATCTTGTGAAGTTTAATCCATAAACTGTGAGGATCTTACAATAATGAACATCGGATAGGTCAAAAGATCATAATGTGATCCAGTCCACATGTGTGCTGAAATGCATTACTGGCAAATGAAAAAAGGGTGGGGCTAATTATACAGAATAAGCTGAGAAACAGGAAAGGAAGGGACCAGCGACAGAATAATACGCACTGTATAACATTTAAAGGCATATCACAAGCATGTGAAACATGACAGTAGTTGATCAGGGCAGTATACTGTTTGAGGATATTCGGCCTTTGATTAAGATATGTACAGAGCTGGCTCTGCCCTGTATCCCAAAGGCCAGTTATGACTTTTCTCCCCCCTTCAGCATTAACCAGGTTGTGTCCTTAGTATGGCTGTTGGAGGATGACCCTGCATCCACTATTCTTTATTCCAAACAGTTGTTAAAGGATTGTATAGATGCAGTGCAGTCCCTGGTCAGACAGAGGGTATGTGAGCCCACTCTTGTTCTACCTGTACTTCAGGCATGGTCAGATCTGTTATGCCCAGCTTCTGTCAGCTCTCCACAACCCAGACCTGCTACCAAACACCTTCCTGCTCAGACATCTTTTCTCCCATCACCCATGGCAACCTCAGCTACAGTCCAATATACCCTGCTTCCCACTAAGTATCAATACCCTGTTTCTACTTCCTGCACCTATCCTGCCTTTAACCCACCTGCCTCTTCTCTACTACCTTCAGCTTCCCCACAGAAACTTCCTCTGGCCTCTGTTCCCCCTTCTTTGCCATATCCCAGCCCTTCGCTTCAGTATGCCTCACCTCCTACCTACAGTCCTACAGCCACCTACAGATCTCCAGCAGCCAAGGAAGAAACAAGTTCTTCCCCACTCACATGATCCTGCCAGTAATCCAACCTGCTTCCACACCAACCAACCTGCGTCAGTCCGCCTTCATGCCAGCTGAACCTGATGACCCACCTAATCCTGCCAACTCTTTGCCTGCTATCCAGCTTGAAGTTCCTGTGCCACAGTCTGATGTTCCTGTGCCCATGTTCCAGTCCAATGTTCCAATACCTGCCGACCAGTCTGATGTGCCTGCTGTTCAGCCTGTTGTGCCAGTGCCTGCCGTTCAGCCTGTTTTGCCAGTGTCAGCTGTTCAGCCTGTTGTGCCAACGCCTGTGTCTGCTGTCCAGTCTGACTTCCCATTGCCTGCTGTCCAGTCTGACATCCCAGTGCCCTTGTTCCAGCCTGATGATCCTGTGCCCATGTTCCAGTCCGATGTGCCAGTGTCCCAGTCTGAAGTCCTGGTGTCCCAGTCTGAAGTCCCGGTGTCCCAGTCTGAAGTCCCAGTATCCCAGTCTGATGTCTCTGTGCCCGCCTTCCAGTCTGATGTCTCGGTGCCCGCCTTCCAGTCTGATGTTCTGGTACCTGTCTTCCAGTCTGATGTTGCGGTGCTCGCCTTCCAGCCTGAAGTGCCCGATGACCAGCCTGAAGAGCCTGTTGCCCAGCCTGATGTACCCCAATCCGTTGTTATGCTTGATGCCATAGACTATGGACAATTACAACTAGTTGGAGCTTCCGGAGGCCGCTTCTTTAAGGGGGGTTCGCCCGTTGGTGACGCTGTCGGTCTCTTGGATCACAGTACCAGTGTCCACCAGCGGGTGTCTTCCAACACTCTGGATCTGTAGTGGAGGGATTCACCTGTTGGTGGCACTGTTGGATCCTTTGGCTGTAATACCGGTGTTCACCAGTGTGTGTTTCCCGGCACTGTGAAGCAGACAGCACCTCCTGCGTTCAGGTGTCACTTGAGGCTAATTACAGGCATTCATATAAATACCCGGCTGATGATTGATCTCATCACCCTGGTATCTTCCTTGTGCCCTGATCCGTACCTGCAACCTGTGAACGTGATTCTGAAACCTGTAACCTATGTACCTGACCCTGTTACCCTGTGCATTTAATCCTGATCCTGTACCACCTGTTACCTTGTATCCCTGCCCTGTAGCCTGATCCCTTTGCACCTTCCCCCATCTGCTGATTCCCTGTGTATGACCACGGCCTGCCTTACATTTGTGATTCTGGAACTGGTCTTGTTTATCTGCTGATCTCCTGTGAATGACCCTGGCCTGGCTACATTTAAGATTACGGTACTTCCCTTATATTGTATATAGTTATTGTTCTTTGTGGGTCACTGTTTGGTTGGTTGTTTACTGTTTATATTGGAGGTGTTTATATATTGTTATCACTTATCCTTAAATAAACTTAATTATTCACTTACATGCGTTTTTGGTTCTCTCTGTGCAATCCACACAGTCTGGTCATACCAATTCATGACACATTTACATAGTAATCAGTGCATTTTTGTAGCACTGATCGCTGTATAAATGACAATGGTCCCCAAATAGTGTCAAAAGTGTCTGATGTGTCTGCCATAATGTCGCAGACACGATAAAAATCGCAGATCACAGATCGCGGCCATTACTAATAAATTACCTATAAAACCATCCCCTATTTTGTAGACGCTATAACTTTTGCCCAAATCTATATACGCTTATTGTGATTTTTTTTTTAACAAAAATATGTAGAAGAATACATATCGGCCTAAACTGAGGAAAAAATTAGTTTTTTTTATATATTTATAAATAGGGATATTTATTATAGCAAAAAGTAAAAAATATAACTTTTTTTTAAAAATTGTCGCTCTTTTTTTGTTTATAGCGCAAAAAATAAAAACCGCAGAGGTTATCAAATACCACCAAAAGAAAGCTCTATTTGTGGGGGAAAAAAAGGACATCAATTTTGGTTTTGTGTAATGTCGTACGGCCTCGCATTTGTTAGTTAAATCATCACAGTGGCGAATCGCAAAAAGTGCTCTGGTCAGGAAGGGGGTAAAATCTTCCGGGGCTGAATCGGTTAAAGTGCAACTTTTAAGGCAAACTTCTTTGAAATATCATGCATGGTGGGTCCCCTTACTGTGCCTGTAAATTGGTGCATTTGGGGCATATACACAACATGCTACAGCAAAAATGACATTTGTAAACCAAATCAAATCCCACTTAAATTGACTTGTGGATCGAATTGCTGGCAGCCAGTAATTAAAACCACAAGAAAAAAAAGGCGTGTAGCCCCCCCAGTCCATACCAGGCCTGTTGGTGGATTAACATCGAGGGACACTTTTATTTATTTGAGATGACATTTTAGACTAAACGATTTTAAATACTGTCTCTTGTGTTTTTTTTTTAATTTTTGACTCTTTTTGGTGAAGGAGGAGAGGGGGGGTCAGTATCTGGAAGCCCCCTTGATAAAGGGTGTTTAAAGATTCTGAGAAGTCCACAATCATAGCCCAGGGTTGCCGGAAAGAGGCCCTTGTCCCCATCAACATGGTGACAAGGTGCTTTGGGGTGGGGGGGCGCAGAGCCTCCCTGCCACAAAGCACCCACCCCCCCATGTTGAAGTCATGTGGCCTGGTATAGTTCAGTAGGGGGGGAAGAGCACTTGCTCATCCCTTCCCCTTTCCTGACCTGCTGGGCTGCATGCTTGTATAAGGGTCTGGTATGGATTTTGGGGGTGAGCCCATGCCATTTTCGCAAACTTTTTTTGAAGGCAGTTGTTTTTTTTGGGATTCAGCTGTCAGGGAGAAAACACATTGACAGCTGCTGACTCATCGGTTATAAAGGATGTGGTGGCCAAATTCCTGGCCCTGTCCCTTAACAACCATCTTACACTGTGTCCTGATTGTTTAGCACAATCAGGGCACAGTGTGCAGTGCTTAGTTTATTGCAGGGCATTTATTGGGGTCAACACCTAGCAAACACCCTTTGGTTAAAATGCACAATCTGGTTTGTGTTTCCCCCTCCTAATTTCTTAATTCCCCTTTATTGGTGGCTCCTTTTCATTGGAAATGTGAGTATCCCCCATCCACCCCCTTGGTGGCAGGTTGCATTTGTAGGAATCCATTGTTGCCCTCTTTGTTGTTTTTTCATTGCAGAATCTCGTTTGTCTGGGACGGCACACTGTTGAATTCGAGTTATTACTGTATTAATAACTATATTTCAATAATTCATATTGATGAAGAAAGTTCCAAGAAAAATCTGTTAAGTTCTCGCGTAAAAACTCAATAATTGATTTAAAAATAAAATAGCAAAATGTTACAAAAACAATGTAAAAATTTAGAATATAAAAATAGAATCAATAAGTTTCTTATTCTTGAAAGGAAGATTAAATTAGATATGTCTGTGTGTAAAAGTAGCATCAATGTCTTGAGATGTATGTGTGTGTGTGTGTGTCCTCATGAAGAGCTGGAATGCATGTCTCCCTTTGTACCCTCCTGTTACAATCTTTTCTACTCCTAAAAAACCAACCCCTCCCTTTTCAATGAAGAAAGTGGTAAAAAAGGTTTATTTTTTCCTTATAGTCCCACAGAAAAACCGGGAACTTTCAATGAGTAACATTCCCACCCACCTTTTTAAAAAGGCGGGTGTCACTCATTCCAACACAGGATGTGAAATACAAAACCATGTCTAATCAAAACATTCCATGGGGATGGCATATCTACTTTGTCAGTGTAAAGTTAAACATATACAATATAATATAAGTTTCTTTTTAACATCTAAAACAAGTACTACATATATCTCAGTATATAGAACGTTCTTAATAATATCCTAAACAAGAAATATTGTAATATAAAGAAATGATGTTCTTTAACTAAAACTAGAAACTATTAACAACTTAAGTAATATGAATTCTTTCTTGTCATGTGATGGGGGAGGTGAAACAAATTGATACCACATGAGAGTTCTACATAGAACTGCTTTTGAACCTCTCCCAAGAAATGCATATGAAGCTTTAAACGAATCTTTACATAAATATATGTAAAAGTTTATATACCGTATATACTCGAGTATAAGTCAAATTTTTCAGCCCCTTTTTTGGGGCTGAAAGTGCCCCCCTCGACTTATACTCGAGTCACCGCCATCTGCCTACATGATCAGCGTGTCATGCAGGCAGAAGGCGGCCAGCGTGTGCTACATTACACTCGGCAGTGGCTCTCACTGTTCAAAAGCCGCACCTCCTCGTCTGTGATAGGCAGTCAGTGTACAACCTATCACGGACATTCTCTCATCCTCGTCCGTGGTATGAGGATGAGAGAACGTCCGTGATAGGCTGACCGCTGACTGCTGGGAAATGGAGTTTTCTGCCTATCATGGACGAGGAGGAGGCGCGGCTTTTGAACAGTGAATGGCCGCCGCACACGCTGATCGGTGTAGAGCGGCACACGGAGGATGCACAGGACACAGGTAGGATGCACACAAACACATGCACACAGACACATGCACACAGGTACATATACACATGACACATGCACACATACACAGGACACAGGTACATATACACATGCACATATACACAGGCACATGACACATGCACATATACACAGGACACAGGTACATGACACAGGTACATATACACATGACACATGCACATATACACAGGACACAGTTACATGACACATGCACATATACACAGGACACAGGTACCTGAAACATGACACATATACACAGGACACATGACACATGCACATATACACAGGACACATGCACATATACACAGGACTCATGACACATGCACATATACACAGGACACATGACACATGCACATATGCACAGGGCACATGACACATGCACAGGACACATGCACAGGACACAGGGAGGTATACAGCTGCAGATGGGCATTGTTGACCCTCTTTTTCCACTTACAGTAGCTGCTGCATTTCTCACCCTCGTTTTATACTCGGGTCAATAAGTTTTTCCCATTTTTTTGTGGTAAATGAGGGCCTCGACTTATACTCGGATCGACTTTTACTCGAGTATATACGGTATATATATTTCACTTTATCCATATCTAGAATATATGATGATATACATAAGCAAGTCAATCATTCTCAAAAGACTCAAATTCATTCATAAACTCTGATATTCTAACACACACCAGATTGTGGCTTGACCATTGTGGTCAGGTCCCTTTCTTTGGAAATGTGAGTATCTGCCCCCCCTCCACCCCCTTGGTGGTAGGTTGCATTTGTAGGAATCCATTGTTGCCCACTTTGTTGTTTTTTTTAATGCAGAATCTCTTTTGTCTGGGGCGGCATACCAGATTGTGGCCTTGACCATTGTGGGCGGCTCCCTTTCTTTGGAAATGTGAGTATCCGCCTCACCTCTACCCCCTTGGTGGTAGGTTGTATTTGTAGGAATCCATTGTTGCCCACTTTGTTGTTTTTTTCATTGCAAAATCTCGTTTGTCTGGGGTGGCACACCAGATTGTGGCCTTCCCTTGCTTGGGAGCTCCATTTTATGCCCAAAGTGAGTATTTCCTGATTCCCTCTCCAAACTGGCATGTTGTGTTGGGGACTCCCTTTTCTTATAACCATGTTTCCTTTTTTTAATTTTCTCTTTTCAGATACGATACCCTAATTTTGCCTCTTGGTTTAATACATCCCCACATGACTTGCCTGCTGCTGTGTTGTTTTTACCTGCCTGCTGCTGCTGCTGATTACCACTATCCAGATCTCCTGCCTCCTTTTCTGGTTTTGCCATGGCCCCCACCAGAAGGCCCAGTGGTTTAAGGTTGTCTGGCCGTGGTGCAGTTAGGACTCCAGCTGTAGGCGGGAGGTGTGAATCTTTCTCCAGAGGATGGCAGGTGGCTGGGGTGCAGACACTTCCAGCCTCAAGGATGTCCCCAAGCCTGGAGTCACCAGGGGAGGATTCATCCAGGCAGGCTGCGAGGCCACAAGTCCGTTTACTGCGGTTCTCTGAGAAGGAAAACCGGATCATGGTGTTAAAATATTTGGAGAACTACTTCCAAATCCGGTGCCTGGGCACCTCCCGCACAGGTGCTCCTGTGGGATCAGATCACTGTGGCAGTAAATGCAGTGGGAGGTCGTACTTGCTGTACTGCTGATAAAGTACAGAAGCATGTGAATGAGCTGGTGGGGCGGACCAAGAGGTTGCTGGGCAGGTGGGCTCTTGATGGGTATGTGACCAGGCAGGATGTGGCTCCATCTCACCTGAGCCAACTGAAATATTATCAATGGGCACTGCTAGATATCATCAGTCTGGATACTGTTCTTGGTGTGGATTCTCGGGATGACACTGATGCTATCCAGCATGGTAAGTAAAAATCATATGTACCATATGTATTTTACACGGGAGGGAGGTTGCTTGTTTGTCTTTAATGCTTTATGCAAAGTGTGTCTTGATGAGGAAATATGAGGAAATTCTTTAAACTTTTTGTGCTTGAATTGTAGCCCCTTCATCAAGTCCTGGATCATTTACCCCTGCCAGCCCCTCTGGCTAGCAGCAACATGCTGAAGAGGCCCACACACATGCTGATGTGGAATCTCGGGTCCCTCCTGGTAAGTAATCAGATGAGCTCTGCTTTGTTTCTTTGCCAAAAATATAACAGTAAGAGGAAACTAAAACTAACTTTCAAAATATTTCTTCACAGCAACACACCAGCAGGAGGAGGAGGCAGCTGCGCCAAGCACCATCCCACTGCAGAGAAGCCAGGAGGAAGATCTAGATAGGATGGTTTAAAGCTGGCTACATTTGGGGAAAACATCTTTATATGGGAAAAGGGCAGGAACAGAAAACAGTGTAGGCATAATAAAAAAATGAGAAGAACATAGCGATTTGTGGTAGGCCAACAAATGCCCAATGATGCACAAATACATCAACCACATAATGTTAACTGGCAACGCCCCACATGCTTGTTGATTTTCCAAAATTTGGTTGGGGGGAGTTAAGTGGGTGCTCCTGCTTAAGATCCAGAATAGACTACATGGGGCGTCCTGCTAGCAAGACCTCCATTGCAAAGCACACACATATATTAAGGGCAAAGGCCTTTTTACCACTACACTGGTTTGTATGTGATGGTTTGCCAGTGGCACAATTTGCATTTTAACCACTTGAGCCCCGGACCATTATGCTGCCAAAGGACCAGAGGTCTTTTTCCAATTTGGCACTGCGTCGCTTTAACTGCTAATTGCACGGTCATGCAATGCTGTACCCAAACTAAATTTGCGTCCTTTTCTTCCCACAAATAGAGCTTTCTTTTGATGGTATTTGATCACCTCTGCAGTTTTTATTTTTTGCGCTATAAACGGAAAAAGACCGAAAATTTTGAAAAAAAATGATATTTTCTACTTTTTGTTATAAAAAAAATCCAATAAACTAAATTTTAGTCATACATTTAGGCCAAAATGTATTCGGCCACATGTCTTTGGTAAAAAAAATGTCAATAAGCATATATTTATTGGTTTCCGCAAAAGTTATAGCGTCTACAAACTAGGGTACATTTTCTGTAATTTACACAGCTTTTAGTTTATGACTGCCTATGTAATTTCTTGAGGTGCTAAAATGGCAGGGCAGTACAAACCCCCCCCAAATGACCCCATTTTGGAAAGTAGACACCCCAAGGAAATTGCTGAGAGGCATGTTGAACCCATTGAATATTTATTTTTTTTGTCCCAAGTGATTGAATAATGACAAAAAAAAAATATTTACAAAAAGTTGTCACTAAATGATATATTGCTCACACAGGCCATGGGCCCAGGGCCGGTCCTAGACGGGGTGCACGGGGTGCAGTGCACCCAGGCGCCAGAGAGGTGGGGGCGCTGAAGCGCCGGAGTGCTCCCTTCCCTCCTCCTCCTCCTCTTGATTGTGTCCGGCGGCGGCGCTCTCTGCCGGTGTTAAAAGAAGAAAGGCGCCGCCGCCGCTGTGTGTGCTGCTCAAGACCCTCCCTCCTGAGCGGCTGGTCTCTGCGTGGAGAGAGACCAGCCGTACAGTGATGTCGCGCGGGGGGGGGAGCGGAGGAGCGGTATGTGCCCGACACATTCTGCTCTGTGTCTCCCACTCCTGCCTACTTTAAACTCCTCTGCTCTTCACCCGGGCGGCGCGGCTGGCTGCACACTGTTCTCTCCTCTTCAGCTGCCGCCCGGGTGTATATATGTACCCTAATGGAGGGGGGGGCCTGTACTAATGGAGGGGGGGCTGTACTAATGGAGGGGGGGCTGTACTAATGGAGGGGGTGCTGTACTAATGGAGGGGGTGCTGTACTAATGGAGGGGGGGCTGTACTAATGGAGGGGGCGCTGTACTAATGGAGGGGGCTGTACTAATAATGGGGGGGTCTGTACTAATGGGGTCTGTACTAATGGAGAGGGGGTCTGTACTAATGGGGTCTGTACTAATGGGGTCTGTACTAATGGAGGGGGGGTCTGTACTAATATGGGGGTCTCTACTAATGGAGGGGGGTCTGTCCTGGGGGGTCTGTACTAATGGAGAGGGGGTCTGTCCTGGGGGGTCTGTATTAATGGAGGGGGGTCTGTCCTGGGGGGTCTGTACTAATGGAGGGAGGTCTGTCCGGGGGGGTCTGTACTAATGGAGGGGGTCTGTACTAATGGAGAGGGGGTCTGTACTAATGGAGAGGGGGTCTGTACTAATGGGGTCTGTACTAATGGAGGGGGGTCTGTACTAATGGAGGGGGGGTCTGTACTAATGGGGTCTGTACTATTGGAGGGGGGGTCTGTACTAATGGGGTCTGTACTAATAGAGGGGAGTCTTTACTAATATGGGGGTCTCTACTAATGGAGGGGGGTCTGTCCTGGGGTCTGTACTAATGGGGGGGTCTGTACTAATGGAGGGGGGGTCTGTACTAATGGTGGGGTCTGTACTAATATGGGGGTCTGTACTAATGGAGGGGGGTCTGTACTAATGGAGGGGGGGTCTGTCCTGGGGGGTCTGTACTAATGGAGGGGGGTCTGTCCTGGGGGTCTGTACTAATGGGGTCTGTACTAATGGAGGGGGGTCTGTACTAATGGAGGGGGGGTCTGTACTAATGGAGGGGGGTAGGTACTAATGGGGTCTGTACTAATGGAGGGGGGGGTCTGTACTAATGGGGTCTGTACTAATGGAGGGGGGGTCTTTACTAATATGGGGGTCTCTACTAATGGAGGGGGGTCTGTCCTGGGGGGTCTGTACTAATTGGGGGGTCTGTACTAATGAGGGGGTCTGTACTAATGGAGGTGGGGTCTGTACTAATGGAGGGGGGGGTCTGTACTAATGGGGTCTGTACTAATGGAGGGGGGATCTGTACTAATGGTGGGGTCTGTACTAATATGGGGGTCTCTACTAATGGAGGGGGGTCTGTACTAATGGGGGGGTCTGTACCAATGGAGGGGGGGTCCGTCCTGGGGGGTCTGTACTAATGGAGGGGGGTCTGTCCTGGGGGGTCTGTACTAATGGAAAAGAAAAAAGGAGCAGAGAAGAGGATTGTGGGACATATAGTCCCGAGAACTGGCAGCCCCACTGTAACACGGAAACTGCAGCCCACACAGCATGCTCAGCTGAATGGGAAAGAGAGAGAGAGAGAGACAGGAGCCTGGGAAAGTTTTCAGGGAAGTACACCCAGGACTCCAGAGGGAGAGGACAGTGCTGAGAGAACACCATCAGAGAGAGAACCCTGCTGCCCTGCGCCACCAGAGGGAAAGCCACACAGCCTAGCGCCATCGCTGGCATTGAAAGGAATGGAGTCATTGCAGGAATACAGCGGAGTCGCCACGGGCAATTCAGAGTGAGCTGACTCCTGATCAGAGGAACCATTGCTGTATCGCTGGGTCAGGTGAGAGGGCCGATCGGCCAATATGTACTATGTCTGCAGTCTCTGATCATCTCCTGTATTATGTCTGCAGTCTCTGACCATCTCCTGTACTATGTCTGCAGTCTCTGATCATCTCCTGTACTATGTCTGCAGTCTCTGATCATCTCCTGTACTATGTCTGCAGTCTCTCACCATCTCTTGTATTATGTCTGCAGTCTCTGACCATCTCCTGTACTATGTCTGCAGTCTCTGATCATCTCCTGTACTATGTCTGCAGTCTCTGATCATCTCCTGTACTATGTCTGCAGTCTCTGATCATCTCCTGTACTATGTCTGCAGTCTCTGATCATCTCCTGTATTATGTCTGCAGTCTCTGACCATCTCCTGTACTATGTCTGCAGTCTCTGATCATCTCCTGTACTATGTCTGCAGTCTCTGATCATCTCCTGTACTATGTCTGCAGTCTCTGACCATCTCTTGTATTATGTCTGCAGTCTCTGACCATCTCCTGTACTATGTCTGCAGTCTCTGATCATCTCCTGTACTATGTCTGCAGTCTCTGACCATCTCCTGTACTATGTCTGCAGTCTCTGATCATCTCCTGTACTATGTCTGCAGTCTCTGATCATCTCCTGTACTATGTCTGCAGTCTCTGATCATCTCCTGTACTATGTCTGCAGTCTCTGACCATCTCCTGTATTATGTCTGCAGTCTCTGATCATCTCCTGTACTATGTCTGCAGTCTCTGATCATCTCCTGTACTATGTCTGCAGTCTCTGATCATCTCCTCTATTATGTCTGCAGTCTCTGACCATCTCCTGTACTATGTCTGCAGTCTCTGATCATCTCCTGTACTATGTCTGCAGTCTCTGATCATCTCCTGTACTATGTCTGCAGTCTCTGATCATCTCCTGTACTATGTCTGCAGTCTCTGATCATCTCCTGTACTATGTCTGCAGTCTCTGATCATCTCCTCTATTATGTCTGCAGTCTCTGATCATCTCCTGTACTATGTCTGCAGTCTCTGATCATCTCCTCTATTATGTCTGCAGTCTCTGATCATCTCCTGTACTATGTCTGCAGTCTCTGATCATCTCCTCTATTATGTCTGCAGTCTCTGACCATCTCCTGTACTATGTCTGCAGTCTCTGATCATCTCCTGTACTATGTCTGCAGTCTCTGATCATCTCCTGTACTATGTCTGCAGTCTCTGATCATCTCCTCTATTATGTCTGCAGTCTCTGATCATCTCCTGTACTATGTCTGCAGTCTCTGATCATCTCCTGTACTATGTCTGCAGTCTCTGATCATCTCCTGTACTATGTCTGCAGTCTCTGATCATCTCCTGTATTATGTCTGCAGTCTCTGATCATCTCCTGTATTATGTCTGCAGTCTCTGACCATCTCCTGTATCATGTCTGGGGGTTCTTTCTAACATACTCTCTAACAGAAGCCCTCTTTGTGTGCATCAGAGAGACTCCCCTCCAGGTCTCATTAGTGTAAGCTCTTCCTGTATTTTTTTTTATTGTTAAAAGATCATGGGACGATCCTAGGGTAACAAAGAGTTCTTAGGAGAGGATCTCTGTGTTTGAGTCATTGCCATAGAAACATTTGTAAAGGGGAGGAGTTGGTAAGATCACCACGCCCATGTGGGGGCGCCAGAAATTTTTCTGCACCCAGGCGCCGGTGACCCTAGGATCGGCCCTGCATGGGCCTATGTGGAATTGCACCCCAAAATACATTCAGCTGCTTCTCCTGAGTATAGGGATACCACATGTGTGGGACTTTTTGGGAGCTTAGCCGCGTATGGGGCCCCGAAAACCAAGCACCGCCTTCAGGATTTCTAAGGGTGTAAATTTTTGATTTCACTCTTCACTGCCTATCACAGTTTCGGAGGCCATGGAATGCCCAGGTGGCACAAAACCCCCCCAAATGACCCCATTTTGGAAAGTAGACACCCCAAGCTATTTGCTGAGAGGCATATTGAGTCCATGGAATATTTTAGATTTTGACACAAGTTGCGGGAAAGTGACACTTTTTTTTTTTTTTTTTGCACAAAGTTGTCACTGAATGATATATTGCTCACACAGGCCATGGGCATATGTGGAATTGCACCCCAAAATACATTTAGCTGCTTCTCCTGAGTATGGGGATACCACATGTGTGGGACTTTTTGGGAGCCTAGCCGCGTACGGGGCCCCGAAAACCAAGCACCGCCTTCAGGATTTCTAAGGGTGAAAATTTTTGATTTCACTCCTCACTACCTATCACAGTTTCGGAGGCCATGGAATGCCCAGGTGGCACAAAACCCCCCCAAATGACCCCATTTTGGAAAGTAGACACCCCAAGCTATTTGCTGAGAGGCATGGTGAGTATTTTGCAGCTCTCATTTGTTTTTGAAAATGAAGAAAGACAAGAAAAAACTTTTTTTTTTTTCTTTTTTCAATTTTCAAAACTTTGTGACAAAAAGTGAGGTCTGCAAAATACTCACTATACCTCTCAGCAAATAGCTTTGGGTGTCTACTTTCCAAAATGGGGTCATTTGGGGGGGGTTTTGTGCCACCTGGGCTTTCCATGGCCTCCGAAACTGTGATAGGCAGTGAAGAGTGAAATCAAAAATTCACGCCCTTAGAAAGCCTGAAGGCAGTGCTTGGTTTTCGGGGTCCCGTACGCGGCTAGGCTCCCAAAAAGTCTCACACATGTGGTATCCCCGTACTCAGGAGAAGCAGCAGAATGTATTTTGGGGTGTAATTTCACATATTCCCATGGCATGTTTGAGCAATATATCATTTAGTGACAACTTTGTGCAAAAAAAAAAAAAAAAATTTGTCTCTTTCCCGCAACTTGTGTCGCAATATAAAATATTCCATGGACTCGACATGCCTCTCAGCAAATAGCTTGGGGTGTCTACTTTCCAAAATGGGGTCATTTGGGGGGGGGTTTGAACTGTCCTGGCATTTTATGCACAACATTTAGAAGCTTATGTCACATATCACCCACTCTTCTAACCACTTGAAGACAAAGCCCTTTCTGACACTCATTGTTTACATGAAAAAGTTATTTTTTTTGCAAAAAAATTACTTTGAACCCCCAAACATTATATATATTTTTTAAAGCAAATGCCCTACAGATTAAAATGGTGGGTGTTTCATTTTTTTTTTTCACACAGTATTTGCGCAGCGATTTTTCAAACGCATTTTTTGGGGAAAAAACACACTTTTTAAAATTTTAATGCACTAAAACACACTATATTGCCCAAATGTTTGATGAAATAAAAAAGATGATCTTAGGCCGAGTACATGGATACCAAATATGACATGCTTTAAAATTGCGCACAAACGTGCAGTGGCAACAAAATAAATACATTTTTAAAAGCCTTTAAAAGCCTTTACAGGTTACCACTTTAGATTTACAGAGGAGGTCTACTGCAAAAATTACTGCCCTCGATCTGACCTTCGCGGCGATACCTCACATGCATGGTGCAATTGCTGTTTACGTTTGACGACAGACCGCCGCTTGCGTTCGCCTTAGCGCGAGAGCAGGGGGCGACAGGAGTGCTTTTTTTTTTTTTTTTTTTTTTTTTTTTTTTGCTTTTTTATCTTATTTTTAAACTGTTCCTTTCATTTTTTTTTTTTTTTAATCATTTTTATTGTTATCTCGGGGAATGTAAATATCCCCTATGATAGCAATAGGTAGTGACAGGTACTCTTTTTTGAAAAAATTGGGGTCTATTAGACCCTAGATCTCTCCTCTGCCCTCAAAGCATCTGATGACACCAAGATCGGTGTGATAAAATGCTTCCTCAATTTCCCAATGGTGCTATTTACATCCGGCGAAATCTAAGTCATAAAATGCTCGTAGCTTCCGGTTTCTTAGGCCATAGAGATGTTTGGAGCCACTCTGGTCTCTGATCAGCTCTATGGTCAGCTGGCTGAATCACCGGCTGCATTCTCAGGTTCCCTGTTGAGACAGGAGAGCCAGAGAAAAACACGGAAGACGGTGGGGGGGGGGCTTTCCCTCCCACGGCTTGTAAAAGCAGTCTAGAGGCTAATTAGCCACTAGGATTGCTTTTACATGAAAGCCGACCGCTGGCTGAAAAGAATGATACCAAGATGATACCTAAACCTGCAGGCATCATTCTGGTATAACCATTCAAAGTCGTGAATGGCGTACCTGAAGACAAAAAAATGGTTAACAATAAAGCACAGTAAACGGTAAAGTATAAAAAATTGCATACCTGAAAAGCAAACATGATAAAACATAATAACAATAAAACATTGCAGAATAGAATACAGTAAAAAAGAGCAGAACAAGAGAGAGAAAATAGAGAGAGAGAGAACAATAAAACGACAACTATTTTTTTTTTTTTTTATATATTTTTTTTTTTTTTTACACTTTTTTTGTAACTAACTTTTATAACTGTAACCGGTTCCAGGTTCGGGTCTCTCAAAATGCGATGGCATCTTGGGAGACCCTGTGAAAGTGTGCCTAGTCTGTGCAATGCTGTACCCTACGCTAATACTCAACTAATGAATGGTAGCGTTCAAAACATTCACCAATGCAAAGACCAGGATTGTCAGGACAGGAGGGACAATAATAGAGGGTGTCACGCCTATATTCGCGCTTGCTGCAGACACAACATCTTTTTTGGGGGTTCGTTGGGTAGGGGTACTCGGGAGGACATAAAGAAAATGCCTCTCATGCAGCCGACTGCATTTGGTTGGGGATGTGAATGGGGGAAGTACGGGCGCTGCAGAAGCGGTGGGTTCCCAATTAGGACTGGCGAATGCAGCAGGAAGGGCACTATGGGCACGACGGGCCTGTGTTTGTCTTTTTGGTGGCAGCGGGACACTACTTGTGCTTGCCACCTCACCAGCTTGAACTGCACTTATGGGACTCGCCACGTCACCAAGTGTTACTGCAGTGCTGGTTTGACTACGACCGGGGTGTACTAGGCCGCTGGCGCTTGCCAGTTCAATAAAAAGCTACCAAAAAAACTGTTAGCGATCGCAGGGATCAGGCCTGACTCTGCGAACGCTGCAGTTATGCGTTAAGTGTTTTGTAAGTGACAGTGATCGATCGATACTGCACTTGGGTGGGCTGGGCCGGGCGGAGGGGCAAAATGCAGGTGCTAGCAGGTATCTGGGCTGATCCCGCTAACACTGCGTTTTTGGGAACCCTAAACTGCTGGGGACGCTAGTATAGATCTGATCGGATCAGATATTGATCAGTTCAGATACTATACCACTAAGGGAGGTGTACGGTGGGTGCGTGGGTGTTAGGGGTACTGGCGCTAATCTGACGCTGCTTGGGGCTGGTGCTTGCCAGTTCACCAAAATACTACCAAAAAAACTGTTAGCGATCGCAGGGATCAGGCCTGACTCTGCGAACGCTGCAGTTATGCATTTAGTGTTTTGTAAGTGTCAGTGATCGATCGATACTGCACTTGGGTGGGCTGGGCTGGGCTGGGCGGAGGGGCAAAACGCAGGTGCTAGCAGATATCTGGGCTGATCCCGCTAACACTGCGTTTTTGGGAACCCTAAACTGCTGGGGACGCCAGTATAGATCTGATCGGATCAGATATTGATCCGATCAGATACTATACCACTAAGGGAGCTGTACGGTGCGTGCGTGGGTGTTAGCGCTACTGGCGCTAACCTGACGCTGCCTGGGGCTGGTGCTTGCCAGTTCACCAAAATGCTACCAAAAAAACTGTTAGCGATCGCAGGGATCAGGCCTGACTCTGAGAACGCTGCAGTTATGCGTTTAGTGTTTTGTAAGTGACAGTGATCGATCGATACTGCACTTGGGTGGGCTGGGCGGAGGGGCAAAACGCAGGTGCTAGCAGGTATCTGGGCTGATCCCGCTAACACTGCGTTTTTGGGAACCCTAAACTGCTGGGGACGCTAGTATAGATCTGATCGGATCAGATATTGATCCGTACAGATACTATACCACTAAGGGAGGTGTATGCTGCGTGCGTGGGTGTTAGCGGTACTGGCGCTAATCTGACGCTGCCTGGGGCGACGCATATCACCGCCGGGCGATCAGGGGGCTAAACCTTTATTCGGTAATAAACGGCGGGTGCCCTGACACTATAAAAAATAAACAAACTAACCAGCGTCACCCGTAACAGTTATACGGTGATCAGTGGTGAAAGGGTTAACTAGGGGGCAATGAAGGGGTTAAAACATTTATTAGGTAGTATATGGGGGTCCCTGTCGCTATAAAACGCTGACGGCGAACCTAAATATTTAGGTCCCTAACTAGCGTCACCAGCGACACTAATACAGCGATCAGAAAAATGATCGCTTAGCGACACTGGTGACAGGGGGTGATCAAGGGGTTAAAACTTTATTAGGGGGGGTTAGGGGGGTATCCTAGACCTAAAGGGGGGTAATACTAACTGTCCCAACACTGTAACTGTCACAAACTGACACCAATGCAGTAATCAGAAAAAAAAAAAAAAAAAAAACTGCTGGTGTCAGTTTGTGACGGGGGGTGATTGGGGGGGGATCGGGGGGCGATCGGGGGGGGGATCGGGGTGTTTAGTGTGCCTGGCATGTTCTACTGTGTGTGTGTGTGTTTGTGCACTCACATACCCGTCTTCTCTCCTCGGGCCGGAACGGAAATTACCGAGCCAAGGAGAGATGACATCATTTCCTTTGCTGCTGTTTAGCATACAGCAGCAAAGGAATGATGTGATTGGCCGGCGGCGATCGCGAGGGGGGGGGCCACGAACGGATGGCCTCCCCCTCACCTCTGATCGCCGCTGGACAAAAGACGACCGCCTCGGGCACCGGGGGGGGGTCCGATCGGACCCCCCACCCGCGGAAGGCAAATCACGTATATGTACGTAATTTTGCCTGTCCGTGCCACCTTGCCGACGTAAATCGGCGTGAGGCGGTCGTCAAGTGGTTAAACCTCTGCCAAGCTAGGTCAAATTCAACTGTTTGGCCACATGTTTCAAGAATCCAAACTGGGCAAAATGCTTGTTGGTAATGAAAGAATAGTTTGAGGATGATTACTTACTTAGATTTTTTTTTTTGGAAATGCAGCCCCTCAGGTCCATATCATGCCTGCAGCTGGTGTTGGGGATGATCCTGCATCCAATGTGAGGGTATGTGTAAGGAATAAAATGTGTGGGGGTGGGGGGAACATTGAAAGGAGACCTATGTACTTGGTGTCATGCCATACATTTGTGATATTTTTCAGGCTTTTGCAGACAATGCAGCTGCTCCATCTTTACCCCCTTCCGCAGCTCCTACTGAGTTGCCTCTACATCTGGTAAGTTAAAGAGGAAGTAAACCCTGTCAAAAAAAAAACACACCCTGCAGGACAAAGACATAATAAGCTAGTATGCATAACATACCAGCTCATTATGAATTACTTACCTGAGATTGAAGCCCCTGAAGCCACCCTCGTTCACGTCCTCCGTCGCCGACATGATCCCCGACACTCCGGCGCATGCGCGTGGGAGCCGTCAGTGATGGCATGATTCCTTCACTAACGGCACACTCAGTGCGCCTGCGCCGTTGTCTACGGCGTGCATGCGCCATAGACATCAGTGCCCGTTTTTAGGAAAATATCTCCTTAACCGTGTAGGTTGAGATTTTCTTGCACCTACAGGTAAGCCTTAATCTAGGCTTACCTGTAGGTTAAAGTGGTCTGTAAGGGTTTACAACCACTTTAAATAATTGATCTTCTTTGCCACAAGTGTTTGCACACAACCTTCATCTTTTGTGCTTTCCCACAAATATACCTTGCCAATTGATCAAGTTGCTTTGAAGTTCTTGTTCCTTTAAAAAATGAAGGGTTAACATAGCCCAGGAAACTAAGGGGTTGATTTACTTAAACTGGAGAGTGTCAAATCTGGTACAGCTATTCATAGAGACCAATCAGCTTGTAACTTCAGCTTGTTTAATTAAACTTGGGCAATAAAACCTGGAAGCTGATTGGTTTCTATGCAGAGCTGCACCATATTTTGTAAATAACCCCCTGTATGTCTGAACTTGCACTGGATATGCATAAAAAAGGTGCAGGGACTTTACTTTTCCTGCACTGGAATTAGATCGCATGGGTGTTCTCACCCATGCAATTATATTTCTGGCCAAATACAGTTTGCCTGTGTGATCTAATCTAGGAGTGTCATTAGTTTTGTATTGACACCTGCAGCAGTTCACAGAAGGCAGACTGTGGGAGAGATGTGATGTGGGAGCTGGTGCTACAATTGCATTGGTTTCCACAATGCTACAAGATGCCCAGGACCACTGCGAGACACTACGCAGCTGCCCCAGAGCTATGTGAAACAGCTCCATAGAGAGCCAGTAACACTTGTGTCATGCAAATTCAAGCTGCATTTTGATTGTGTGTGATTGTGTCCCAAGATTGGAATGTGTGTCCATATTTCAGCCATCTTTCTAAGTTTAATTAAAATGTTATGTTATGAAGTGTCCTATGCTAAGTAACCCAGCCTTGACAACATGAACATGTTCTAGTACTTGGGCAAATGGTACCCACTTCTAATACTGTTTGTGTGTTCAGCCATGCAAACACTGTTTTTCAAATCGTATACTTTTTCTTTTTTCTTTCCAGCCCACATTGGATGCAGCAGGATCAGCACCTCAGCCACCTTGCCAAAGCCAACTTATCGAAGTAGGTGAAAGGTTGGCTTCTCAGGTGGATAGGTTATGGGAGCAAGGGAGGCCTTCTACACAAATGAATTATGTAGAAAGGACACTGCAGCTCTTACAGCAAGACTTAGGCCAACAAGCTCATGACCGCCAGCAGTTAAAAGAAGAATTGCAAGGTATGGGCCAGAATCAGGCTTCACTACTTCAAATACTGACTACAGCCATCAACAATCAGGCTGAAGTTCTCATGCGAAGTGGTGAAGACATTTGGGCCCTGCATTTAGCGGTACAGCAACTGAATGCAACAATCGCCAGATGCTCTCACCTCAGGGGCAGTAACAGTGAAGAGCAAAGTGTTGTGTTGCAACAACAAGATGTGCATGTTGAAAGGCCAGGGTGTGGCTGATCCTGATTTACCTCTGGTGGATCCTCCCTCACGCTTGGTTATTATCACCACTTCCTCACATGCCCCCACAGACCTAAACAACACCCCAACACAATCTGTCCCTAATGATTCAAACCAGCAATCACAAACTTCACGTCAAAACACAGCATCTCCCCATTCCCAAATTGCAAATATGCCCCCACATGACCAGCCTATATCATCTCACATTGCCTCTACCTCAACTACATATACCTCCTTGCCCTCTGCCACACACACCGACTCTGGACACTCTCAACCCCACATCTTCCCTGTCTATTCAACTCTCACTACCCCTCTTCGTCAAAGTCCTAATCTCCAAATCCTTTCTTCATTTTTTTTTAAATCAAGGCCCCATACGTACCATTGTATTTTCGGGAGCTTTTTGTCTTAAGGTTTGACCTCATATTATATGGTTTTTAGAAATTTGTATGCAAACAGGCAGGCCCTTGCACTGCATGGTTTTGTTAAATCTGAAGACAAAAATCATCATAAAATCTAATAGTGTGTATGGGGCCTATGCCTGCCATAGGAGGGGAAGAGGAGATTGTGCCAGCTATGCACACACTGAGCAGAACATCACAGTAGGCTAACTGAACCTTTGGCACTCATCTTAACGAATGCATTATGTTGGAAATAGGCAAAAACAACTGTCATGAAACTTCGTAATTTTACTCTAAGGAAGCACCACAAAATGAAATGTGTTTGGTTTCATGCAAGTAGCTATTACAGCAGACACAGATTTTTAATGGAAAAAGTTTGGTTGACATTCCGGAACATCTCCCAGAAACTGGTATATAAGTAGCTGACTTGCCATATCCTATAATCAATAAATATGTCGGTGTTATGGTTATGGACTTTAGTCTAACAGATTTGGAGTCAAGACAAATCTAAGGGCCAACATTAGTCAGTCCATGTATGAACAATTAGTGGCCATTTGTGCCTCCCTGCACTCCATCTTGGCAGTTTGCCCCACCTACTGTTACCATTCCACTGAAATGTGAAGGAACATACTAGTGATGGCTGGAGACTATGGACAATAATGACTAGCTACATCCACAGTTGTCACCCTGACTGGTTTGCAAAAGTGCGCATAAGTGTTTTTTGGCCTAGCTGCAAGTTGTAAACAAGGCATCTTTTAACCACTTGAGCCCCGGACCATTATGCTGCCTAAGGACCAGAGGTCTTTTTCCAATTTGGCACTGCGTCGCTTTAACTGCTAATTGCGCGGTCATGCAATGCTGTACCCAAACGAAATTTGCGTCCTTTTCTTCCCACAAATAGAGCTTTCTTTTGATGGTATTTGATCACCTCTGCGGTTTTTATTTTTTGCGCTATAAACGGAAAAAGACCGAAAATTTTGAAAAAAAATGATATTTTCTACTTTTTGTTATAAAAAAAATCCAATAAACTAAATTTTAGTCATACATTTAGGCCAAAATGTATTCGGCCACATGTCTTTGGTAAAAAAAATGTCAATAAGCGTATATTTATTGGTTTACGCAAAAGTTATAGCGTCTACAAACTAGGGTACATTTTCTGTAATTTACACAGCTTTTAGTTTATGACTGCCTATGTCATTTCTTGAGGTGCTAAAATGGCAGGGCAGTACAAAACCCCCCCAAGTGACCCCATTTTGGAAAGTAGACACCCCAAGGAAATTGCTGAGAGGCATGTTGAACCCATTGAATATTTTTTTTTTTTGTCCCAAGTGATTAAATAATGACAAAAAAAAAAAAAAATATTTACAAAAAGTTGTCACTAAATGATATATTTCTCACACAGGCCATGGGCCTATGTGGAATTGCACCCCAAAATACATTCAGCTGCTTCTCCTGAGTATGGGGATACCACATGTGTGGGACTTTTTGGGAGCCTAGCCGCGTACGGGGCCCCGAAAACCAATCACCACCTTCAGGATTTCTAAGGGTGTAAATTTTTGATTTTACTCCTCACTACCTATCACAGTTTTGGAGGCCATGGAATGCCCAGGTGGCACAAAACCCCCCAAAATGACCCCATTTTGGAAAGTAGACACCCCAAGCTATTTGCTGAGAGGCATATTGAGTCCATGGAATATTTTATATTTTGACACAAGTTGTGGGAAAGTGACACTTTTTTTTTTTTTTTTTTGCATAAAGTTGTCACTAAATGATATATTGCTCACACAGGCCATGGGCATATGTGGAATTGCACCCCAAAATACATTTAGCTGCTTCTCCTGAGTATGGGGATACCACATGTGTGGGACTTTTTGGGAGCCTAGACGCGTACGGGACCCCGAAAACCAATCACCGCCTTCAGGATTTCTAAGGGTGAAAATTTTTGATTTCACTCTTCACTGCCTATCACAGTTTCGGAGGCCATGGAATGCCCAGGTGGCACAAAACCCCCCCAAATGACCCCATTTTGGAAAGTAGACACCCCAAGCTATTTGCTGAGAGGCATGGTGAGTATTTTGCAGCTCTCATTTGTTTTTGAAAATGAAGAAAGACAAGAAAAAACATTTTTTTTTTTCTTTTTTCAATTTTCAAAACTTTGTGACAAAAAGTGAGGTCTGCAAAATACTCACTATACCTCTCAGCAAATAGCTTTGGGTGTCTACTTTCCAAAATGGGGTCATTTGGGGGGGGTTTGTGCCACCTGGGCTTTCCATGGCCTCCGAAACTGTGATAGGCAGTGAAGAGTGAAATCAAAAATTCACGCCCTTAGAAAGCCTGAAGGCGGTGCTTGGTTTTCGGGGTCCCGTACGTGGCTAGGCTCCCAAAAAGTCTCACACATGTGGTATCCCCGTACTCAGGAGAAGCAGCAGAATGTATTTTGGGGTGTAATTTCACATATTCCCATGGCATGTTTGAGCAATATAACATTTAGTGACAACTTTGTGCAAAAAAAAAAAAAATGTGTCTCTTTCCCGCATCTTGTGTCGCAATATAAAATATTCCATGGACTCGACGTGCCTCTCAGCAAATAGCTTGGGGTGTCTACTTTCCAAAATGGGGTCATTTGGGGGGGTTTTGAACTGTCCTGGCATTTTATGCACAACATTTAGAAGCTTATGTCACACATCACCCACTCTTCTAACCACTTGAAGACAAAGCCCTTTCTGACACTTATTGTTTACATGAAAAAGTTATTTTTTTTTTGCAAAAAAATTACTTTGAACCCCCAAACATTATATATTTTTTTAAAGCAAATGCCCTACAGATTAAAATGGTGGGTGTTTCATTTTTTTTTTTCACACAGTATTTGCGCAGCGATTTTTCAAACGCATTTTTTGGGGAAAAAACACACTTTTTTAAATTTTAATGCACTAAAACACACTATATTGCCCAAATGTTTGATGAAATAAAAAAGATGATCTTAGGCCGAGTACATGGATACCAAACATGACATGCTTTAAAATTGCGCACAAACGTGCAGTGGCAACAAAATAAATACATTTTTAAAAGCCTTTAAAAGCCTTTACAGGTTACCACTTTAGATCTACAGAGGAGGTCTACTGCAAAAATTACTGCCCTCGATCTGACCTTCGCGGTGATACCTCACATGCATGGTGCAATTGCTGTTTACGTTTGACGACAGACCGCCGATTGCGTTCGCCTTAGCGCGAGAGCAGGGGGCGACAGGGGTGCTTTTTTTTTTTTTTTTTTTTTTTTCTTTATTATTTTTCTGCTTTTTTTATCTTATTTTTAAACTGTTCCTTTCATATTTTTTTTTTTTAATCATTTTTATTGTTATCTCGGGGAATGTAAATATCCCCTATGATAGCAATAGGTAGTGACAGGTACTCTTTTTTGAAAAAATTGGGGTCTATTAGACCCTAGATCTCTCCTCTGCCCTCAAAGCATCTGACCACACCAAGATCGGTGTGATAAAATGCTTCCCCAATTTCCCAATGGCGCTATTTACATCCGGCGAAATCTAAGTCATAAAATGCTCGTAGCTTCCGGTTTCTTAGGCCATAGAGATGTTTGGAGCCACTCTGGTCTCTGATCAGCTCTATGGTCAGCTGGCTGAATCACCGGCTGCATTCTCAGGTTCCCTGTTGAGACAGGAGAGCCAGAGAAAAACACGGAAGACGGTGGGGGGGGGGCATTCCCTCCCACGGCTTGTAAAAGCAGTCTAGAGGCTAATTAGCCACTAGGATTGCTTTTACATGAAAGCCGACCGCTGGCTGAAAAGAATGATACCAAGAGGATACCTAAACCTGCAGGCATCATTCTGGTATAACCACTCAAAGTCGTGAATGGCGTACCTGAAGACAAAAAAATGGTTAACAATAAAGCACAGTAAACGGTAAAGTATAAAAAATTGCATACCTGAAAAAGCAAACATGATAAAACATAATAACAATAAAACATTGCAGAATAGAATACAGTAAAAAAGAGCAGAACAATAGAGAGAGAATAGAGAGAGAGAGAACAATAAAACGACAACTATTTTTTTTTATTTTACATATATATTTTTTTTTTGACACTTTTTTTGTAACTAACTTTTGTAACTGTAACCGGTTCCAGGTTCGGGTCTCTCAAAATGCGATGGCATCTTGGGAGACCCTGTGAAAGTGTGCCTAGTCTGTGCAATGCTGTACCCTACGCTAATACTCAACTAGTGAATGGTAGCGTTCAAAACATTCACCAATGCAAAGACCAGGATTGTCAGGACAGGAGGGACAATAATAGCGGGTGTCACGCCTATATCCGCGCTTCCTGCAGACACGACATCTTTTTTGGGGGGGTTCGTTGGGTAGGGGTACTCGGGAGGACATAAAGAAAATGCCTCTCATGCAGCCGACTGCATTTGATTGGGGATGTGAATGGGGGAAGTACGGGCGCTGCAGAAGTGGTGGGTTCCCAATTAGGATTGGCGAATGCAGCAGGAAGGGCACTATGGGCACGACGGGCCTGTGTTTGTCTTCTTGGTGGCAGCGGGACACTACTTGTGCTTGCCACCTCACCAGCTTGAACTGCACTTATGGGACTCGCCACGTCACCAAGTGTTGCTGCAGTGCTGGTTTGACTACGACCGGGGTGTACTACGCCGCTGGTGCTTGCCAGTTCACCAAAACGCTACCAAAAAAACTGTTAGCGATCGCAGGGATCAAGGCCTGACTCTGCGAACGCTGCAGTTATGTGTTTAGTGTTTTGTAAGTGACAGTGATCGATCGATACTGCACTTGGGTGGGCTGGGCTGGGCCGGGCGGAGGGGCAAAACACAGGTGCTAGCAGGTATCTGGGCTGATCCCGCTAACACTGCGTTTTTGGGAACCCTAAACTGCTGGGGACGCTAGTATAGATCTGATCGGATCAGATATTGATCCGTTCAGATACTATACCACTAAGGGAGGTGTATGCTGCGTGCGTGAGTGTTAGCGGTACTGGCGCTAACCTGACGCTGCCTGGGGCTGGTGCTTGCCAGTTCACCAAAATGCTACCAAAAAAACTGTTAGCAATCGCAGGGATCAGGCCTGACTCTGCGAACGCTGCAGTTATGCGTTTAGTGTTTTGTAAGGGACAGTGATTGATCGATACTGCACTTGGGTGGGCCGGGCCGGGCGGAGGGGCAAAACGCAGGTGCTAGCAGGTATCTGGGCTGATCCCGCTAACACTGCGTTTTTGGGAACCCTAAACTGCTGGGGACGCTAGTATAGATCTGATCGGATCAGATATTGATCCGATCAGATACTATACCACTAAGGGAGGTGTACGGTGCGTGCGTGGGTGTTAGCGCTACTGGCGCTAACCTGACGCTGCCTGGTGCTTGCTTGCCAGTTCACCAAAATGCTACCAAAAAAACTGTTAGCGATCCCAGGGATCAGGCCTGACTCTGCGAACGCTGCAGTTATGCGTTTAGTGTTTTGTAAGTGACAGCGATCGATCGATACTGCACTTGGGTGGGCCGGGCGGAGGGGCAAAACGCAGGTGCTAGCGGGTATCTGGGCTGATCCCGCTAACACTGCGTTTTTGGGAACCCTAAACTGCTGGGGACGCTAGTATAGATCTGATCGGATCAGATATTGATCCGATCAGATACTATACCACTAAGGGAGGTGTATGCTGCGTGCGTGGGTGTTAGCGGTACTGGCGCTAATCTGACGCTGCCTGGGGCGACGCATATCACCGCCGGGCGATCAGGGGGCTAAACCTTTATTCGGTAATAAACGGCGGGTGCCCTGACACTATAAAAAATAAACGAACTAACCAGCGTCAACCGTAACGTTTATACGGTGATCAGTGGTGAAAGGGTTAACTAGGGGGCAATCAAGGGGTTAAAACATTTATTAGATAGTATATGGGGGTCCCTGACACTATAAAACGCTGACGGCGAACCTAAATATTTACGTCCCTAACTAGCGTCACCAGTGACACTAATACAGCGATCAGAAAAATGATCGCTTAGCAACACTGGTGACAGGGGGTGATCAAGGGGTTAAAACTTTATTAGGGGGGGTTAGGGGGGTACCCTAGACCTAAAGGGGGGTAATACTAACTGTCCCAACACTGTAACTGTCACAAACTGACACTATGCAGTAATCAGAAAAAAAAAAAAACCTGCTGGTGTCAGTTTGTGACGGGGGGGGGGGGTGATTGGGGGGGGATCGGGGGGCGATCGGGGGGGGGGGATCGGGGTGTTTTGTATGCCTGGCATGTTCTACTGTGTGTGTAGTGTGTTGTGCACTTACATTGATGTCTTCTCCCCTCGGCGCTGGAACGGAATACCGAGCTGAGGGGAGATGACACCATTTCCTTTGCTGCTGTTTAGCATACAGCAGCAAAGGAATGTTCCCATTGGCCGGCGGCAATCGCGAGGGGGGGGCCACGAACGGATGGCCTCCCCCTCATCTCGGATCGCCGGGGAACAGAACGGGACCGCCTCGGGCGGCGGGGGGGGGTCCGATCGGACCCCCCACCCGCGGAAGGCAAATCACGTACATGTACGTGATTTTGCCTGCCCGCGCCGCTTTGCCGACGTAAATCGGCGTTAGGCGGTCCTTAAGTGGTTAACTCCGGTGACTTGTATAGCGCTACCTATGCGAACTAAATCACCTCAGGGCGCTTTTTGACACCGGTGTCCATCTGCGGCATAGCACGGTCCTTTACCCCATGGGGTCCCGATACGCTTACAAACACATACACATACAACATACATGCTGCCTTCTCTTTCCCCAACCTGGCTGTTACAAAGGGAAACTACTTCCAGGTGGACCAAACGCCACATCCACTAAGAGCAAACTTGAGACTTTGACCACCGAGCAGTCTACCACAAAGAATAGAGTTTGTTTGTGATTTTTGGCTAACTTGATCCATGGCAAATTTATAAGGAGACAGAAGTGGTTTCCATGTTTTACATTTTGAAAAAGAAGAATCCCCAAACTAAATATTGTATGAGCTGCAATCTATGGCAAACAATAATCTTCAAAGCTTGAAAATACACAGCTTTAAAAATAACAGCTGAAGTTGGAAGTGGTTGTTTTCCTATTGACAACTGCTACACATCCTTCAGTTTTTACCTAATCACCTGAGAATATCTTTAGCACTGCAGCTGGAGTGGGCAAAAGCTGCCAATTGTTCCTCAAGCTAGCAGAATCTTGATCAGACTTTGGCAGATATGTATGTGTTCTGTAACTGCAGGGTTTCAGATTGTGTTCAAATGAAAAATAGGAAAGTACATTTGACAAGGCAGTGCAGGGTTGGATAGCTTTTTTTTAATTTTTTTTGGAAAACATTTTTAACAAACTTTCTGAAACTAAAAATATAAAAAAAAAACATAAGAAATAAATATCTATAAAACAAAAAAAAAATAACACAACTCTGGTGGCTGATCATCACAGTGTGGCAAGCCTATCAGCTGCTCCACATATTCAAAACGATGGTGCAGCCAGCCCACCACCACCTTCATGTCATTTTGAGTGGGGTCTGTGGAAAACAAAAAAGAAGTCTTCAATCCTGAGTCTCATTTGTGGCAAATAATACAAAACATAAATTGTGTCTCTGTGGGTATTTTTGAACAATCTAAGGATACAGTGTTGTGGTGAGCTAATAACTTGACACCTGGCTTACACAAACTATTCACTTAACATGTTAATTTAATGGCCAAAGTAGTCTTCCTGGAAGTTGGGTGACTAAATTGCTGACATTCACATGTCAAGGTGGGTTACAAGGATACCTCTTTGGTGTTCACAATAGAAGTGTTTGGACATTTCATGGCCTCCAAATACATGTTCCACAAAAAGGCATTTGAAATTGAGTAAAGGATAAATAGTATTGAGGGACTGCCATAAAAAACAGGCTCTGTGAAAGCTGGACATCAAAGAAGTAAGTGTGTGAATAAGTGAATGCTTCCTCAGAATCACATTGTCAAAGATTGGTCCTCCTTGCATATACCGCTGCAAATCTAAGGTTTCACAAGGATTACAACCCGAAAAATCCATACATGATCTGCAAATGTTTGGCATCAGGCCTGTGTCCTCTACTTTGTGCTCCAAAACACACCTGAAATCCCTTTCGCAAAAATTAGGGTCGGGGGATGGGGTTGGCAAAAAAAACTCCCTAAAAAAAATCACAGGTTGAGAGATTTATAATTAGTGAGGAAATTAGAAGAAACAAACCCACACCTCTCTACACAGGCGGAGAAACATCAAACAGAGGGTGCTATACATCTGCTGTGTGCTTGCTGAAAGGATGTCCATTTGCCAGGAAGGGTGAGATTTGGGCTTCACATTTTCATAGCAGGTCAAACTAAAAGAGGAGAGATTGTATGGGATCTAAGATTTTGTCTTTGGGAATGTGTTCAATACACTAAGTTGGGTTCCCTAAAAAAATTTGATGATGCTGCAAAAATAACTAATGTCTGTAAGCTGAACATTTGATTCTTCGATGTAGGAAGTTGAGCCAGGTGACATGACATCTGCAACACCCTAGGATGAAGGCAGGCAAATTTAGTCAAGTATGGTGAGTGGACTGTTTGCTTGAAATAAGGTAACCACATTTAAAAAGGCACTCTTTCCCCAAACTTGGCAACCATTAAGAATTGGAGATTTAATAAATCTGCAGAGCACAAAATCTGGTACAGCTCTGCCTAGAAACTAATCAGCTTACAGGTTTTTTGGACAAAGCTTAATTGAACAAGCTGAAGTTAGAAGCTGATTAGTTACCATGCACCAGATCTTAATCTACCATGCATCAGATACTTAATGCTCCAGTATTAGTAAATCCTTTTTTTCAAAATGTTTTTTGGACATGAAAACAACTAAGCAATATTAATGACTATTGTTTTGGACTGGCCAAATCCCACTCAATGATGAATTTAGTGTAATGGGAAGAAGGGATTGTGGCAATCACACTCACAGCTATATGTTTGCCAGACAAATACAAAATTATTCTTACGTTCGCCATGAGGGGGTTAAGCACCAGAGTGGATGGCTCCGCCTCTTGTAGGTGGCCCCTTGGATTGCCAGCTACAAAAAAGACAAACACACCTTTCACAAATGATTCTCATCAGGAATTGAAAACCAGCCTGACCCAGATCTTACCTCCAATGGGGTACTTGGCTCCTCGACCTTGCAAATGCATGGTCCTGCCACACTGCTCCCATGGATAGATTAAGCATTTGGCAAAACACAAAATAAAGAGCAAGCTATGGAATGAGGTCGGCCTTATTTTGTGCACATTGCCTCATGACTAAAAAATGGTGTTGAAAAGCAAGGAACACAACATGAATGATGTGCATAAACTGTATGCATGTAGGTAAAAAGAAAAGGAGAAAAGAACTCCTTGCTCCAATCAAAATATGTTCAACTCGGCGGAAAAACCTAGGAGCAGGCAAAACTGGTTGATTACACATGCATTTGAGAACATCACATTTCCACAATGTCACAAATGTTTCAGTTCATAAACTTCAGCATCTGGCCAAAATGTGACAGAACCGCCAAAATAATAGGTATTGTTGGAGTAAGGGGGGTGATGACCAACTTGTATTGTAGCTGGTGTAGTGTATGTAACAAACGTCCACTATCTGGCCCTGTTTTACCAAATACTAAATGAGACATCCCTCATCAGTTACTCAAATCCATTTTTCAAAGGAAATACCCAAAGGGGGAGATTTACAAACACTGGAGAGTGCAAAATCTGGTGCAGCGGTAAATAAAAACCAATCATCTTCCAGGTTTTATTGTCTGAGCTTAAATGAAAATGCTGAGGTTACAAGCTGATTGACACCAGATTTTGCACTCGCCAGTTTTAGTAAATAACCCCCTATACTATACTATACTTTTTACCTAGACCAATAAATCTGGCAGGGAATGTGCTTTCCTCCATGTTCCCAAGAAGTGCCAATAATCTACACTTTACACGCTACAGTTTTTTGATTATTGTTTGGGGGGGTTACTTCTTGGCAGACCTGCTTTGCAGACTGGCCCCAATTAAAATGACTGCTTTCTGTGCCAAAAAGACAGTAAGCAAAAGCACTCAAAACAGCCATGCATCTCTTCCCGTACCTTGCTGTGCAACTTAGCCTTTTTTTAAAGCAGGCTGGATTTTGCAAAATGTGGCTCACTTTGGACAAGGTCTAAACCAGGAGTGGCAAACCAGTGGCCCGGGGGCCACATGTTGCCCACAGAGCCTTATAATGTGTGCCACAACTTCCTGCTCTGGGATGGCGGGTCGACAAGGCCATATCTTGGGTTGCCACCCCTCTATCCCACAGCATCAGCGTTGTGAATGAAGCCGGTGGTAGAGGAAGCAAGTGGCTGAGGAGCAGAGCCCCATAAGCCGCTGCTTACTGTATAGTGTCGGCTGCTGTCACAGGTGGAGTGATACCAAATGCACTCTGCCTGGGCCAACAACAGCTGGCAATACTGGAATTGGAAGACTGTTTTTAAAGCTAAGTTTAGGACTAAAATCACAGTGTATATATGGGTATACAGTAGCTCACAAAAGTGAGTACATCCCTCACATTTTTGTAAATATTTTATTATATCTTTTCCTGTGACAACACTGAAGAAATGACACTTTGCTACAGTGTACAGCTTGTATAACAGTGTTACATTTGCTGTCCCCTCAAAATAACTCAACAC
Source organism: Aquarana catesbeiana (assembly GCF_042186555.1). NCBI lineage: Eukaryota > Metazoa > Chordata > Amphibia > Anura > Ranidae > Aquarana > Aquarana catesbeiana. The sequence continues at coordinate 627,027,737 of NC_133326.1, read as the reverse complement.
ACAGCCATTAATGTCTAAACCGCTGGCAACAAAAAGTGAAAATGTCCAAATTGGGCCCAATTAGCCATTTTTTCTCCCCAGTGTCAAATGACCTGTTAGTGTTACAAGGTCTTAGGTGAGAATGGGTAGCAGGTGTATTAAATTTGGTGTTATCGCTCTCACTCTCTCATACTGGTCACTGGATATTCAACATGGCACCTCATGGCAAAGAACTCTCTGAGGATCTGAAAAAAACAATTGTTGCTCTATATAAAGATGGCCTAGGCTATAAGAAGATTGCCAAGACCCTGAAACTGAGCTGCAGCACGGTGGCCAATAACATACAGGGGTTTAACAGGACAGCTTCCACTCAGAACAGGCCTCGCCAGGATCGACCAAAGAAGTTGAGTGCACGTGCTCAGCATCATATCCAGAGATCATCTTTGGGAAATAGATGTATGAGTGCTGCCAGCATTGCTGCAGAGGTTGAAGGGGTGGGGGGTCAGCATGTCAGTGATCAGACCATACACCACACACTGCATCAAATTGGTCTGCATGGCTGTAGTCCCAGAAGGAAGCCTCTTCCAAAGATGATACACAGGAAAGCACGCAAACAGTTTGCTGAAGACAAGCAGACTAAGGACATGGATTACTTGAACCATGTCCTGTGGTCTGAAGAGACCAAGATAAACTTTTTTGGTTCAGATGGTGTTAAGCGTGTGTGGCGGCAACCAAGTGAGGAGTACAAAGACCAGTGTGTCTTGCCTACATTCATGCATGGTGGTGGGACTGTCATGGTCTGGGGCTGCATGAGTGCTGCCAGCACTGGGGAGCTACAGTTCATTGAGGGAACCATGAATGCCAACATGTACTGTGACATAGGGAAACAGAGCATGATCCCTTCCCTACGGAGACTTCGCCGCAGGGCAGTATTCCAACATGATAATGACCCCAACCACATCTCCAAGATGACCACTGCCTTGCTAAAGAAGCTGAGGGTAAAGGTGATGGACTGGCCAAGCATGTCTCCAGACCTAAACCCTATTGAGCATCTGTGGAGCATCCTCAAAGGGAAGGTGGAGGACCGCAAGTTCTCTAACATCCACCAGCTCCATGATGTCATCATGGAGGAGTGGAAGAGGAAGTGGAAGAGGAGGATGTTATCATGGAGGAGTGGAAGAGGCAACCTGTGAAGCTCTGGTAAACTCCATGCCCAAGAGGGTTAAGGCAGTGCTACAAAAATAATGGTGGCCACACAAAATATTGACACTTTGGGCCAATTTGGATATTTTCACTTAGAGGTGTACTCACTTTTGTTACCAGCGGTTTAGACATTAATGGCTGTGTGTTGCGTTATTTTGAGGGGACAGCAAATTTACACTGTTAAACAAGCTGTACACTCACTGCTTTACATTGTAGCAAAGTGTCATTTCTTCAGTGTTGTCAAATGAAAAGATATAATAAAATATTTAAAAAAATGTGAGAGGTGTACTTACCTTTGTGAGATACTGTATCTTTTCTGCAGTGGTTACTGGACTGCTTTCAAATTGATCCACATCTATATATCTTACCCCCTAAGGAGTTGCTGGTAATTGATCAGGCCTGTACTCTGCTTTTCTACTCCCAATGAATTGGCTCAACCCACTTGACACAGCTGTGTAACAGTGTTGGTGTGAAACCCAATAACAAGGAACAACTCAACAATAGCAATATACATATACTGTACCTCTATCGTTACCTGGGTATCTGTTGCTCCACCTGCTATGAGAATAACCAAAGCCTCACGCCAATTATACTTTAACCAGACTGTGAGTTTACTGAAGGCTGGTCTAAGACAGTAATTACAATAACAATTCTGGTGCACAGATTCAGAACAATAATAAACTAGGTGCATGTAAATAACTATCACTCAAAGATTACCTGAATGATGCATGCGGGCACATCTCCAAGTGGGACTGATGCTCAGGGTGGTAAGACCTTGACACTGGGCACCTTCCCACTTCCACTGCGACCACGCAAACACACACCAGACTTGCAGCACACTATCTAGTACTAGGAAAAACAATGCAATACAGTATAGTTGCTCAAGAGCTCCCCCTGTGGTGCAATGCAGTTCTTAGAGTATGTAACAGAATCAGAAGGCCTTATAATGAATAGTATAGTCTCTTGTCTTCTTTCATCAGCTAGCCATATTATACTGCAGTATTTGTATTCCAGTGAGTGAGCAGATGGCAGAGTAATATAAAGTAGTAGATGACAGTAAACTCAATTATACAGCACACTTGTAACCTTCTTCTTGTGAGAATGTGACCGGACCATCAGTCAATGTCTAGTGGAGTACAGGCTTTGAGGCCTGGTTAAACACGGTCTATTTAAATGAGACCGTTACATAGAACTGCAGGTCTCAGCAACACTCCGGAACTAGTCTATACCATGTTAAGTGCTTTATATAAATCTTGGGCAACCGCCCTCTGACCACACCAGACCTGGACAGCTGTACTGCTACATTTCTGTGATCTCAGTCCCGCTTCTAGGTGGGCTCTGGCACACCGCACCGCTCCGTCAGATGAACGATGGTTGTCATTAGGCTCCTTCAGGCTCCCTGGATCCTCCGACCCGATCACAAGCGGCTCCAGCACACTGTGTTCAAAACCTCTCCGGTGGCATCAACTCTGTTCTGCGCCAAGCAGGCCGCACTCTTCCGAACACCCACACAGGTCCCTGCAGGCAGGTCTCACGTCCCAAGCAGAAGAGAGGCGCCACATGCCACGCATGCCCTTTATATAGCCCTACCCATCAGGCAATTCTGTAACTTGGCCCTGTGGGTAGGTAAGTGGGGCACTGTGGGTAAGCAAGTCCTTTGCAGATCATTTTTGAAGTCACTTCCTGTTTATGTTTTGTCCCCTGCTCTTTTGTGAGGAACAACAGTCTTATTTCACAGAGATGAGCTGACCACTAGAGGGAGCCAACCACTAATCTAATAGCATTACATACTGCCTATCATTAGATGGCAAAAATCCCAGCGCTACATCATATATATATATATATATTTATATATGTAGCAATAACTCTCGGTGGAGCTGCTGATTTAAGCGGGTCTGTTACCTTCACTCTGCTTCCCTCTGTTTCACCAGCACCAGGTCTAGGGTTCCGTTGAGTTTACCTCTGGACGACACATGCACCAACACTGGAGTACGTTTTCAATGCTTTATTAAACACTTGACTTAGGAAATAGCAGGAAAGAGGCGGAAAGGAAACTGCAGAAGAAACTCAAACATCTTCTTGTAGGGTTCTTTTGACAAATGTCCCGGTAGAATTCAGATATTGTATGGAATGCGCTCCCCTCGTGGGACACACTCCTTGCTCGTCTGAATAGGCCTCTCTCACTAGCCTAGCAGCCAGTACGCAGCACGAATCAAAGTCTCTGCCACAGACTTGTTGCTTGGGAACAAAACCCGTACGATCCTCTGCCACAGGATGTATCAGATTTTCTGTAATGAATGTCATTCACAGTGCCTGAACCTTTAAGCCAACCCGGCAACACTATGCTGTATAGTTACTTTCGGATACGTCCTCCAACCGAGTCACCAGGCCCCTCTATAGACCAGCACGCTGCATGATCTCTCCAAGACGGGTCCTCCCCTGGGATCTCCCCGGTTGTCCAGCTTCGTCACACAGGACCGACAGCTCAGGACCATTCCTCGGCCGTGGTGGTAGGCCCCAGACAAGCCTCTGGACCCACCCCTGCACTGCAGTATCGTGGGCCTCCGGAACGGAGGACCACGAGGTAGCTCCTTAACGCATACCTGTCGGCCAGGAGGGCCAGCAGGTGGCTGTAAAACGAACCCCAAAATATGGCGTCTGTCCCATAAATACCCTCGCCCAGAATGTAACTCGGAGGACCACCTCCACCGAGTTGTCTACGGTTCAGAAGAGCATCCACACGCTTCAACACGTTGCGCTTCCAACACTAACCAGTGATAACAGCGACACCCATCGGTCAGCACGGAAACACACGCAACGTCAGCCAAGCTGGAACAGAGGCAAACTTAACCTTCCTAACGAACAATTTACTAAATTTACCTAACATGCGGTAGATTGCAAATCTACCAGCGCTACATTACATATATTTATATATATATATATATATATATATATATATATATATATATATATATATATAATGTACACTCATTCCACACACACAGTGGATATAAAAAGTCTACACACACCTGGGAAAATTTGAGCTTTCTGGGATGTCCATACACAAGACAGAGGGGTTTTATTTACTAAAGGCAAAGTCCCTGGAGATCCAAGGGGGACATGCAAGGAATATAAAATCAGCAGAGTTTACCCTCATTTCAGATCTTCCCTTCAGATCTAAAGGGACTGCACTTGCAAGTGCACTTGTGCAAAGTGGATTTGCCTTTAGTAAATCAACCCCAAAGATAAATCATTGCATAACTTTTGGCAGGTTTAACCTCCCTTGTGGTATTCCCGAGTGTGGCTCAGGGTGGATTTTCGGTACCAAAAGCAGTAACCCTGAGCCACACTCAGGATCGCATCACAGGATCCAGGAAGAGGTTACTTACCTTGTTCCCAGGATCCTGCGATGTCCTCCCCGCTCCGTATGCGAGCCGTCCTCCGCCGGAACTATTACAGTGCCGAGCTCCGTTCCCTGCGAGCGTTGCGACGCACGGGGACGGAGAACGGCACCAAATTCAAAAAGTAAAACACACAATACATATACAGTATACTGTAATCTTGTAGATTACATTACTGTATCAATTTATTTCACCTCCCTTTTGTCCCTAGTGGTTTGTCCAGTGCCCTGCATGCAGTTTTATATTATAAAAAATGTTCTTTCTGCCTGGAAACTGGAGATTGTCCATAGCAACCAAAAAGTGTCCCTTTACATCAAAAGTGGTTTTAGACCAGCTAGAAAACAGCGATAATAAATTAGAATCACGTGCAATTCTGCAACTGAGCAAATTTCAGTGTTTTTGATTTGATTACATTATTGAATAATTTTTATTATTATATTATTATTTTTTATAATTATTTATAGTTATTAATTTTATTATAATTTATGATTTCGTGTTTCAAACTTTATCATACCCGGGATGTCTACTAGACTCTTGTTTGGGCAGATTTAAGTGAGTTATTCCTAAGAATTACAGGCCTACAATATAAAACGCCAAATTTCCATGCAAATTATTGTCCGGCTTTTAGCATCAAAAATGTGACATAATCATACCGCCAGGGAGGTTAATATGTCTACCGATGTAGACACTCAACTACCCTCCCCCTTCATACCTGTACACAGTATTTTGCTTCTACATGATTAGATGATCAAATCAGCAGAGCTTCCCCTCAGAGTTACAGCGAGTACACTTGTATTGCAAAGTGGATTTGCCTTTAATAAACCCCAAAATACCTAATAATTTGGGGTGTACACAACAAAGTGCTAGAGTGCAATTTGCCTAATGGGGACACTAGTTAGATTGACCTGTGAGTCCCCAAGGAAAGACATTGGTAGGGTTTTACCCTCACTTCCTGTTTGGCTATGTGACAGGAAGTGAAGCCAAATTTGCGAAAAGGGACACAAAGCCAAATCTAAAAAAGACAAGCAGGGGTTCTAACACTCACTTGGTTTCCCTCAAATGTCCCCAATTAGAATAGGATTGTCTTGAGCTAGATTTTAGCTCAGTGCTCTAATTCAGTGGTTCTCAACCCTGTCCTCAATTACCCCCAACAGGCCATGTTTACAGGTTTACCTTCATCTTGCACAGGTGCTCATAATCACAGTCAATGGCTTGGTATTTTGGACAGCTATTTAGCTAAGATAAATTCCCAAAACATGTCCTGGGGTACTTGGGGACTGAGGCTGAGAACCACTGTGCTAAAATATAAAATTGAATACTTACCTCTCTAACTTTCCTTTCCCGGTTCCTATGCATGGCAGCATACTCACAATCCATGCATATGCTACCATGAAGGCACCAGGAAATAGCTTTTAGACAAATCGCACCTTTTTTTTTGTTTTGCCATGTCTATCAGCCTAGTTAAGCTGCAGCTGGGAAATCTGTTGCATGAAATTTGTTTGGGGGGGGGGGGGGGGGGTGTAAAATGCATTACTTGGATTGAGCATGCATCTGCAAAACAAATTATTAACAGAACACATAAAACATAAAAATTTGCTACAAATTTTATTGGTCAACAAAACATGACTTGGAAACGAGCAAGGAAAAAAAAAACACATGTATGGCAATTTGAGACTCTAACAGAATATGGTTTTGAGGTCTGACCATTTTGCAGAGGAAATTAACAGGAGTTGAAAGGACTGTGCCCACAAACGGACAGTCTCTTAGAATCTAAACATTTAGTAGTCACAACAGCTTGAGGAAGATTTTGCAAAATAATGCAGGACAGACAATTAAATCAAAGTTAAACTAACAACCTACAAACACAGATTGACAACATCAAAAATATTTCAGTGAAAAATATCCCCCCCCCACCCCACCGCCCCCCAAAAAAATACTTGCTCTAAAAGACATCTGTTTTTCAAAAACATAAGAAACAAAATACAAAGAGAAAATACATGTGTTACAAACTCTATAAGGACACCCAAATGTACTTTCTTGCTGGCCCCACACACACCTATTTTCAGGGCAAGGTAAAGAATGCTATTTGCAAGCTTTATATAACATAGGTTTGTGTGCTCATGAGGCAATTGAAAACAAATGCACAGTCCATGAAACACACAAAATGCAAGTTCACCCAATGTAGAGACAGAACTTCAAAGTGTGTACACTTGTTAACCGTTTGCCGCCCGCCGGCCATTATATGATGGCCAGGCAGCGCGGCTCTCGTTCTGGGAGGGTCCATCGGATTGGGTGCCGGCACCGCCATCCTAACTAAGGGAAACAGGCAGTGGAGCCTTGCGGCCTCACTGCCCGTTTCTTACTGCGCATGCACGAGCGCTTTGTGAATGGCCCTGACATCTTCTGGGACACACACAGGTCCCAGAAGGCAGCGGGGCTGCTCGCCGAAGAGGAGGAAGTAACCAAACAGCTCCGCGGAATAGGAAGAGGCAGATTAGGAAGACTGCCTAGCAACAGGGGTTTCTTTTTTTTCTATGTTTTTTAATTTATTTCAAAGAAATTGTTAATGTATAAATGTTTTTTAGGGTGGACCTCCGCTTTAAATTACTAACCCAAAAAACACACTCTCTGAGCATTACCCAGAAACATCCAAGTGCTGTTCACACACAAAAAGCTGAAAAAAAAATTCAAGTCCCTGAGCATGCCCAGACCAACCCAAATGCAGCTAGCACAAAATAAGCCACCCCCTGTCCAAAATTAAGCACATCATCCAGCATGCTACAAAATTACAGAAGGGACAAACACCCCCAGGTCCGGGGGGCAAATAAAGAGCCTAACATGGGCAAAAGTTATACGACAAATACCATTGCAGTCTATGGGAACTGACTTGTTAATTTTGCTAGTCCCCACTTGGCTGGCTTATCTTCTAGTTATTGGCCTTAAAATGGGTATGGGGGCCCAGGTTCCACCCTAAGGGACATATATCAATGTCACCATTTTGGACAACCCCAAAAACAAAACAAGGAAATGTGCCTTTAAAAATGCAAAATTGCTTAAAAGCTAGTAGTTTGGGGGGGGGGGGGGGGGTTACTCTGCCTGTAAAGTGGTTCATCTGTAGCATGTAAATGTAAAATGCTGCTTCAAAGATGTATGGCTTTAGAGAGAACTTACAAATCTACATTGCAGCTGCAAGATTTTAACCCAAAACAAAAAATAGCCTGCCCCCCAATACATACAAGGCCATTTGGGTCTGTTAAGGCTTAAAATGAGAACCCCCACGTGAAAAGTACCACCCAAACTAAAAAAAGATAGTGCCCCTCCCACACACTAACAAACCCCTAGCCAAACACACAGCAAGCCAGCCCATGAAAGGGGGGTGGATGCTTGGGGGCAGGAGGGGCTCGGGCACCCCAAAAGACAACCACCTTGTTCCCATATTCAGGGGGACAAGGACCTCTTCCACACAACCCTAGGCTGGGGTTGGGGGGGGTCTGCAGACAGGGAGTTTTACAGAATGTGGAAAGCCCCTTTAAATTACTGGGTACAAGGTGCTTTGTGGTTGGTATTGGGCTGAGCCCAACATGCCCCAAAGGCAGCCAGCTATGTTGAGTGCATGTGGCCTTGTATGGTTCTGGAGGGGGATGGGTGATTGCTCTTCTCGCCCCTTTCCTAGCTGGCCCTGTTGTATGCTCTGAAAAAGGATGTGGTTTGGATTGGTGAAGGCAGCTCACAGCCTTTTAAGAACGGAGTGGAGTGTGGAGTTCCCCTTTAAAAGCAAAAGTTAGCCCAAGGAAATCATATGCATTAGAGGGGGAAGGTTAGGAGGAGCTAGAGGAGAGAGAGTCTTTTTATATAATTCTAACAAGGTGCATGTCACATGTTGGTAACGCTAACATGACCTGTGTGCAAATCTCCTTTAAAAAATACATAAAGGTGAACCAGCGTAAAAAAATTTGACAAGTTTAGAGGTGCGCCCATTCAACCCACGCAATTGCATGTATGTTGCTTAACATTTACTAAGATTTTGGCAGTGAACAAACACATTTGAAGGAGCGCAAGAGCCGCTTGCGCATGCGCACTGCTTACATCTCATCTCACGCAGTTCTAAACGTACTTGCAGGCACAGCAGGCTTTCTCTGAAAAAGTTATGCCGCGTACACACGATCGAACTTTACGGCATACTTGGTCCGGCGTACCGGATTTCGTCGGACAATTCGATCGTGTATTGCCTCCAGCGGACTTTGTTTTATCAAAAGTTTGACGGACTTAGACTTGAAACATGTTTCAAATTTATCCGGCGGACTCGAGTCCAGTCAAAAAGTCCGCTCGTCTGTATGCTAGTCCGACGGACAAAAACCGAGGCTAGGGCAGCTATTGGCTACTGGCTATGAACTTCCTTGTTTTAGTCCGGTCGTACGTCATCACGTACGAATCCGTCGGACTTTGGTTGATCGTGTGTAGGCAAGTCCGTTCATTCGGAAAGTCCGTCGTAAAGTCCGTCAAAGTCCGCCGGGCAAAGTATGCCGTAAAGTCCGGTCGTGTGTATGCGGCATTACTTTCTCATTCTATTTTGGGCATATTTGTTACTTGGGAAGTTGTTACTAAACTTCCTCACTTCACCCCATAAGACTGGTACCTCCATCTTCTGTAAATGAATTGAAGATGCCGTGCGCCATGTCCATAGTGGCGCACAAATTGCATTCTCCCGTGCGGCAAGATCGCTGTAGTAAATGGGGGATTTGCGCTCTGTTCCCGGCGCACCATTTCATAAATATGAAAATGTGTGCTGCGCCTCGCCGTGCGCCTCGCCGTGCGCCTCTAACGATGGCGCGCAACTTTCGTAAATCAGCCCCTTTGTGAAGCTTCCTTTGGGCCAGTGGGCCAGTGTAATATGTTTCTACCCTGGAAAAAAAAAGGGTAGTGGCTCACTGTTTCTTCAGAGAAGGAGAGTGCCAGAGAAAAAGGGCTCCCCTTGAAGAATTTCTACAAACCCTCACAAGTAGGCCAGCTATTGCTTAGGCTTGCAGCAATAACAGCAGGCCACCAGGAGAAGTTATGCTGCCTCGATGCCGCAGAGGATGGCACACTACGGGCATCAGTCAGAGGAGCTCCGTACCTCTTCATCCTAACTTGTGGGTCTGACTAGGATAGACAAGAGTCGGTACCCTGGTGATTGAGTGGGACTGAATCTATTGCTAGTCATATGGTTCAAATCTGAAATGTGCCCAGTTAATCAGACTACGATGTTGTTCTGTTTGTCTATTACAAAAACACTACAGGAAGACGAGTCAAGAGTTGCCCTTAGGGGGCTGGATGCATTTACAATCTCTATGTGATGATTAGTGATAAGGATTGGTAAAGTGAGAAGGTCGCCTGTGAGGAGAGGGCAGTCTCACTGTAAGTATATAGGGTGAATGATGCTATATACTTGTGTTTCTATCTTTGCAGGCCTGCAAGAAATCTTCATGCCTCTGCGGAGGTTGTCTTCAGTTCACTTGTATATATACTATATTTTGTACATATGTAAAAATGTTATGTGTAGCATAGTTAGTTAGGGGTGTTCAGCCATTTTCCCATCATCCAGTTTTGTTTGGTAGGGGATGCACTAACTTAGTGCACCTGGCAAAAATGCTCTTTAAAAATAATGTAAATATTTGTACAGCAGATCTATATTTTTCTACGTAATGTATTGTGCTAACTGGCCACATATGGGGTATGCCCCATGGCCCTGTACATATGTTATTTCCCTTTTTCCCTTTTCCAACTTTGTGGGATACTCCTTGTATATTTTTGTACAGGTATTTTTGTAGGGGCGGATTCCTGAAGCTAATGAGGACATGGCTTGTTCTGGTGGGGTGGGGGGTGGATGTAGCACCCTTCTAGGTAGGTGCTAGAAGAGAGTATAGTTTTTGGTCTTTCTGCTTTTACCAGGAAGAGGGTCAAGTAAAACTTAGAGTGCTCTCTGCCTACCAGGATCCATTGGTTAGGTCTGCTGATTCTACTCAGGTGCAGCTCAGCTTGTTCTGACTGTCCCCCACTGGTTCATTAGGGAAGCATATTGGACAGTGGGAGAGGACCTGACAAGTGAGTGTACAGGCTTTGTTACAGCCCCAGCAATTGGCAGAAGGAAAGTGCTGCATTGCATTGTGAGATACTGTATATAAAGCCAGAGTGCTTGGGGTGAGTTGAGCCGGGGAACAGAGCCCAGGAGGGAAAAGGGGCGGCTGCCCGCTCCTCCATGGAGGTGGTAATGCGGCCCTGGATGGTCGACCCAGGGGTCTAGAGAGAGAGAAGCTGAACTCAGAGGTCCTGCAAAACTGACTAGAGGGAGACACCAGGAGGGATCTGATTCCTGCCTACTGTGAGTACAGATCTGTGTCTTTGGGGCCTGTCGAGTGAGGGCCACCCCCTTCAGCTAGAAAAGTCAGTGGACGGGTGTCAGTAAAGGGGATGCTAGAGAGCATCCTGAAGATAACTTAGAGCATCAAGTCTGCTGCTAGTGAGAGCAAGAAAACTTAATTCTTCCATACATGTGGCTGTATGGTCAAAAGCAGTGTGTCTGCTTCTACAGATAAGTGATGTCAAGTGAGAGTTGTCCTTATGTATTGTGAATAGTTGTAGTTGGAGTATCCCACTCATCACTTCTCCAATCCAAGTTCTAAATAAAATACAAAAACCCAAATACCCTGGACTGGTCATTAAGTAACGCGGGAGTAAGGGTGAAACAAGTAGGGGTTCTCAGCAACCAAGGGAGAACCCCTAGCAACATAGTGGGAAATCCTCAGCAACCAAGCGGGAACCCTCAGCACTTAAGTGGGAAACTTTCTACACCTAGGTGGGAACCATTGGAAACCAGCTGCAGGTAACAAGGGAGAGACCCATGAAGTCATCATTCAGCAAGCCCTAAGGGGACAGTGCTACATATGTATATATACCCTGCAATTTTGAACTAGATCAGGGGTATTGAATTACAATTCACCGAGGTCCGGTCAGTAAAATTTTCTTCTGGCAGAGGTCCAAGTATCATGTTGGTTCCCTGTTGTGCATTTCCGCGTGCCCTAAACCGCATGTTGCTGCAGCTCCATGCGGCTTGGTGTGGCGCAATTTTGAAAAAAAACATTAAAATGGGCTGATCCACACATGACGTGTGCACCTAATGCACATACACAGATCTGGACCCATCCTTATATCAGTGCCTTCAGTTCCCACTGCACATCAAACTTCCCTCCCCCTTTTACAGTAGTGTTCTCACACTTCTTTGACACAACCCCCATTAACAGTACTGTCCTCCGCCCCTATTTACATCAGTCCCCCCCCACATTACCGTCCTCAGTCCCCCCCCACATTACTGTCCTCAGTCCCCCCCACCAGGGGCGTAACTACCACCATAGCCACCCATGCGGGCGCTATGGGGCCCGCAGCCAAGTGGGGCCCAGTGAGGATGAGAGCACCGCTGGCACAGTCTCCCAGCCAGGGGAAGAGAGAGGAGAGGAAGAGGCAAGCTGTGACCTGTGCCCAATACAGCGTTGCCTGTGCCCAATACAGCCTGGTCTGCCTGTGCCCCATACAGCCTCACCTGTGCAGAGGAAGAGGCAAGCCACCCGGATCAGCAGAGAGCTGAATTGCCCGATGTAATAGCTTTCATTAGAACTTCCAGTGTTCCCGGGGCTCGCGTCACATAGCTCCACCTCTTGGCCCGACGCCTTTGATAGACAGAACGCCAATCCAATGCGGGACGTGTGACGTCATCAAAGGCATCAGGCCAAGAGGTGGGGCTATGTGACGATGAGCCCCGGGAGGACGGGAAATTCAAATGAAAGCTATTACAGCGGGCAAACCTGCTCTCTGCTGATCCGGGTGGCTTGCCTCTTCCTCTGCACAGGTGAGGCTGTATGGGGCACAGGCAGACCAGGCTGTATTGGGCACAGGCAATGCTGTATTGGGCACAGGTCACACTGCATTGGGCACAGGTCACGCTGTATGGGGCACAGGTCACGCTGTATGGGGCACAGGTCACGCTGTATGGGGCACAGGTCACGCTGTATGGGGCACAGGTCACGCTGCATGGGGCACAGGTCACGCTGCATGGGGCACAGGTCACGCTGCATTGGGCACAGGTCACGCTGCATTGGGCACAGGTCACGCTGCATGGGGCACAGGTCACGCTGCATTGGGCACAGGTCACGCTGCATGGGGCACAGGTCACGCTGCATGGGGCACAGGTCACGCTGCATGGGGCACAGGTCACGCTGCATGGGGCACAGGTCACGCTGCATGGGGCACAGGTCACGCTGCATGGGGCACAGGTCACGCTGCATGGGGCACAGGTCACGCTGCATGGGGCACAGGTCACGCTGTATGGGGCACAGGTCACGCTGTATGGGGCACAGGTCACGCTGCATGGGGCACAGGTCACGCTGCATGGGGCACAGGTCACGCTGGATTGGGCACAGGTCACGCTGGATTGGGCACAGGTCACGCTGGATTGTGCACAGGTCATGCTGGATTGTGCACAGGTCACGCTATATGTGGCACAAGTCACGCTGCATTGACACTAGGGCAGCTATGGGGGGGGGCTGTTTGCAGGGGGGCCCCATACAACATTTTGCTATGGGGCCCTGCTATTTCTAGTTACGCCCCTGCCCCCCACATCGCTGTCCTAAGACCCCCACATCACAGTCCTCAGCCTCCCCACTTTAATGTCCTCAGCCCCCCCCCCCCACATTACAGTCCTCTCCAGTTTAATGTCCTCAGCCCCCTTCACATTACAGTCCTCAGTCCCCTCACATTACAGTCTTCAGTCCCCCACTTTAATGTCCTCAGCCCCCCACATTACAGTCCTCAGTCCCCTCACATTACAGTCCTCAGTCCACCCCTTTAATGTCCTCAGCCCCCCACATTACAGTCCACAGTTCTTCCCACGTTAATGTCCTCAGCTCCCCCTACATTCCAGTCCTCAGCTCCCCCTACATTCCAGTCCTCAGCTCTCCCTACATTCCAGTCCTCAGCCCCCCACCCCTACATTCCAGTCCTCAGCTCCCCCTACAGTCCAGTTCTCAGCTACCACATATTCCTGTCCTCAGCCGCCCCACATTCCAGTCCTCAGCCCCCCACCACCACCACCACCATCACTGCAATCCTCGGCATCCTCTCCACACATTCAGTCCTCAGTCCTGTTTAACTTCACCCCCTCACTGTCCTACCTTACACAGACAGATCAGAGGGAGGCACAGCATGTCTGTATGGAGACGGGAGTTGCAAGATAGTATTTGGTTGTTTGGGCCGCCCTTCAGCCTAGCAGCCAATCACCTGCTTGTCAACCTTGGGCAGCTCCGCCCTCCATCCAGAACTGTCCTGCCTCCCACTGTTGGCTCTGTGAGGATTACAGACCGATGGCAGGGGGAAGAAAAAGCTCCTAAATAGCGGTACCGTGGCGGTCCGAATGGGAGAGTGACCCGGTCCGCATTGGGCCCGTTGTTCACCATTTAGTGATGCACCCACTAGATAGATGCCATTAACATTACTAATATCATTATTACTATATTGCCAGTAGGATTATTATTCTATTTATTTTTTTAATGTAATAGTTTGTAACATTATTACTTCCAGCCTTTATGGCATACAGGTGGTGACAATTTATTCCCATTTGTACCTTTGGGTTCTAGTTTGGTCACATTTATTGCCAGTAGAGAAGATAACATGGTCCTTGTGCAGCTGTTCCTGAAGGGGTTAATGTCTCAAGCACTGCCAGGACAATTGGCCTTAAATATGGTCAGGGGTAAAGGCTCCTTTCACACGGGTGGTCCACCTGCTTCATCAGTTCATTCAGGTTTTTTTTTCAAATTAAAAACGGGTTCAGTTTACATCAGTTTTTTTTTATCAGTTTACGCCTGCCATGAGTATTAAATGTCACCTGTATGATATTTATCAGTTGTTTCTAATTTTTGCAAGTGAATTAATGGTGTTATTAATAAATTGACGTTTTCATCCTATTTGACATGCTGCACAGTGGAATTAATCTATGCATCTATATTGTTAAATGTGAAGCAATAGGGGTTATTCACAAATAGGGATGAGCTCCGGCGTGTTCGCATGGCGCACGTGCCGAGCCCGCCAGGAAGTCGGCACGGGGCAGCGCTAATCACAAGCAGTGAGACATTTCCCGATGCGTGGCTGCAGAGATCGGGAAATGTCTCCCTGCCTGTGATTAGCGCTGCGCCGTGCCGACTTCCTGGCGGGCTCGGCACGTGCGCCATGCGAACACGCCGGAGCTCATCCTTATTCACAAAGACTGGAGAGTGCAAAATCTGGAACAGCTGTGCAAAGTAGCCATTTCCTGACAGACTCCATGGCAGCCTATGTGTGGGTTAACCCCGCCTCCTCTCCAATGCTATAGGACCCCATTCCCATAAATGAGCACTCACCACTAGCTACTGCATTCCTTTTTTGTCCTACTCCAATGGACCTACACAAGATGTTCGCGTCCGATCGTAAGGATCCAAGATGGTGGCATACCCCATGCGGTGCAGCTCAGGGCCCAGCCATGGGCGGGCGAGTAGCGTTAAGAGGCTGGAGTTTACCTCTTTGGTGGAAGGATGGTCGCCTCTGTATGCCGAATGGATGGACGCATCAATGGCTGGCAAGGTCGGCAGCATGGTTATTTTCTCCATGGAAGTTGTTTTTTTGTGTGGTCTGTCTTCCCTTAAAGTTTCCCGGCTCATGTTAAGGCCTATGTGGTCGCTCTAGGACCGTTTTTCCCCTCATGGCGGCTGGAGCGCTTGTACGTTCCAGCCCGCTTTGGCACTTCCGGGTGCGGCCATCCGCGCTGCTCGCGCATGCGCTGTAGCCTCCTTGGGACTGAGGCTTGGCTCGCGTGTGCGCAGAGCGGCGGATCGCTCAGCAACCGCACATGTGCAGTATCGTCGCCGCCCTACAGCGCAGGCGCGAGGTTGGGCGGTGACGTCATGGGCGGGGAGTTTAAATTCCGCTCCTAATCTCCTGCACAATGGGAATTCCCTGACAGTGAGTGGGAGTGGAGCGGTTTTCCCCATACCTAGCCCTGGTCTACTTCAGTTGAGTGTCTGCCTGTTTGTGCATACTAAATTGCTTTGTTTTTAAAAAAAAAAAAAAAAAAAAAAAAAAAAAGGAAAAGCAATATATATTCATTTGGTGTTAAAAAAAAAAAAAAAAACAAAGGGAACAAATATTTATTAAAATATTTTTAAATTTTACATATGAATAAACATAATGTGGTTTGTAATTGGATTTATTAAATTATATTTTGCACGTGCACATATATGTTTTTTGGGGCAAGATTATTTTTTATTTTTCCCTTACTGGTGCCTTGGCTTTTTCAGGGCATTTTTCGTCTGCAGACCAACCGTACTGTGTCGCTCTTTGTCCAGAAGTCATGGACAATTTGCCGCCTTTAAGTGGCCAGCCCTCACGCACAAGGTATGTGCTTGTGAGGGGAGGGGTTGAGCTTCAGTCGCAATTGCTTGCGTTTTCTGATGTTTGGTCTCGCCTTTCCCCTTCCCCTACTGTGTTTTCTTTCCAGCCCTTCTAGATCGGACCCTCAGATCACGGTCCAGAATGACAAAGACCTTGCCAGGCCACAATACCAGTCACCTTCAAGATCCAGACGAGACTCTACGTCTGGAAACCACCACCAGGGGAGACGTTCTCATTTCTTCCTCCAGACACCGCTCCCACCGCCATGACAGCCGCTCTGATTGAAGAGCTTACTGGGGATGTGGAACACGAGTTCCGGAGGGCAAGTCACTATGTGACTGTTGCTATGCCCGTGCGGTCAGGGAAAAAGAGACGGAGAACCAGCGTTTGGAGTCTCTTGTTAAACGCGTGGTGCAACAATCCCTGAAAGAGTTGGATTCGCCCCACCCCACAGAGTCAGTCTACTACATTATCTGACCCTCCGGCTGATGAGACCCGTGAAGACCCGGGCACTTCCCAGCCTTACGTGGCCTCTCTTGATTCTTCGGATGATGATCCTCAGGAAGAAGAGGAAATCTGGGGTTTTGACTTCAGTATGGTGTCGCCATTAATAAAAGCAATCAAGGAGGCTCTTAAGTGGGAGGACCCCTCTACCCCCCCAGCCAAGCAGAAAAAATTCTTTAAACACCTGGGGAAAAAACGCTCAGATTTTCCGCTCCTTTCTGAACTGAAAGACATCATAGATGAGGAATGGAGTAAGACAGACAGGAAGTCCTCCATGTCAAATAAAACCTCCAGATAATATCCCTTCAAATCGGAAGAGGTGAAGCATCTGGAGAATGCTCCTCTTGTAGACGCAGCCTTAATGCGTCTGGCCAAGCATGTTACGCTTCCCTTAGAAGATGCGGTGTCCTTCAAGGATGGTCTTGAAAGAAGGATAGACCAGGACTTGAAGAGGATTTACGGGTTGGCCGGCACGGCCTGTAAACCGGCCCTGGCACTTGCGGCCATGTCGAAGGCCATGGAGGCCTGGACGGAGAATGTGGATTCCTTCCTTAAGGGGGTTTCGGAGGAGCTAGCCGGGAGCTCAGCAGCTGCAGAACTGAAGCTAGCGGCAGTCTTCCTGGGGGAGGCGTCCATAGATTTGATCCGCCTATTGGCGCGGATTATGTTGTCATTGGTCACGGCCAAACGGGCTTTATGGTTACGTCCTTGGCTTGCTGACCCGGTTTCCAAACAAGCCTGGTGTAAAATCCCCTTTGAGGGATCTTCACTGTTTGGCAACAAGTTAGACGATGCCATAACACAGGCCACGGGTGGCAAGTCAGGCTTCCTCCCCCAGGACAGGCGTCTTCTTGGACGGAAGAAACCTCAATTCAGAAGACTTCAGGAAAAATTAGAGCAGAGGTCAGACATCCTTTCGCAAGCCCGCTAAAGGCCAGACATCCAGCGGTCGTGAGCAGGCGAAGTCTTTTTGAGATTGCGCCCGCCCAGGCGGGTCGGGTGGGGGCACGTCTGCGCCTCTTCCGACAGGTCTGGGTGGCCTCGATCTCTGACTTTTGGGTAGTAAGGACAGTCTCGACAGGTCACAGATGGACCTTCTCCAGTACTCCTCCCCCCAGATTTGTCTCCACTCTTCTTCCCCGGTCGGAGGAACAGAAACAAGTGCTGCTGTCCTATGTGGACCTTCTGAAGTCTCAGGGAGCAGTGGTACACGTCCCAAAACACGAATGGTTCCAGGGGGTATACTCCCCTCTCTTCTTAGTTCAAAAAAAGAGTGGCTCTTGGCGCCAAGTCATAGACCTGACCTACCTCAACGAATTTATAGAGCACGGGAAATTCAAAATGGAAATCCTGTCGACCATCCAGCAAGCTATACAGCCAGGCGATTGGATGATTTCCATCGACTTGAAGGACGCTTATTTCCACGTCCCAATAGAAGAGGAGTTTCACAAATATCTCCGATTCCAAGTGGGGCAAGATCTTCTTCAATTTATCTGCCTCCCCTTCGGGCTGACAACGTCCCCCCGGGTCTTTTCAAAAGTACTCTTAGCCACAGTAGCTCTCATAAGATTAAAGGGGGTACGTCTTTACCATTACCTCGACGACCTCCTAGTATTGTCGCAAAGCAAAGAGCAGTTCCTGGCCCACCGGGAACAAGTGATCTCCACCCTGTCCAGCTTCGGGTGGCTCCTGAACTTAGCAAAGAGTCATTTAAACCCAGCTCAACGCCTAATATACCTAGGAGCTCAGTTCGACACCGTGAGAAGCACCATCTCCCTTCCACTACAGAAAATCCCGGTTGTTCGAGACAGAATTTCTCGGGCCCTACACGCCCCATGCCTAAAAGCCTCCCAGTGCCTGCAAATTATCAGCACGATGGTCTCTACGACTCCCATGGTCAAATGGGCCTTGTGGAGATTACGTCCCTTCCAGTCAGGTTTCCTGCAGCAATCAAGTTATCCACGTGACATTGACAATGAGGAACAGCTTCTTATGGTGGCTTCAGCGCAAAAATCTTCTGGCTTGTCACTCCATTGCTCCCATCTCCTGGGTCACGGTCACGACCGATGCCAGCGGGACCGGTTGGGGAGCCCTCTGCGGTTCGAACCTCGCTCAGGGCAAGTGGAATTGTGCCTCCCCGACCCAGGTTCGAACGTCCTGGAACTTCGAGCGGCCTGGTGTGCACTACAGTCCTTCTCTCACCTTCTGAAAGGGGAGTCAGTGTTGTTAAGAATGGACAACACCACGGCGGTCGCCTACGTGAAGAGGCAAGGAGGTACCCGGAGTTCCACTCTCCTTCGAGAAGTCGAGCCCATTCTTTCATGGGCACAGAAGAACCTTTCCAGCATTTCAGCAGTCTTTGTCCCAGGAGTCCAGAATACTCAAGCAGACTTCCTATCACGTACCGAGCTGGACAACAAAGAATGGTCCCTTCATGTGCAGACGTTCAGATGGATCTCGTCACTAGGAATCGATCCCGAGGTAGATCTGTTCGCCTCCCTCTACAACTTCAAGCTGAAAAAGTTTTATACTAGGGGGCGTTGCAGCCAGGCCTTCGGAACAGACGCCCTGACGGATCAGTGGAGGTTCAGCAAGGCATATGCCTTTCCGCCACTTCCAGTCATCCTGAGATTCCTGCAGAGGCTCTGAATGGAAGCAGTCGAAGTGGTGACAATAGCTCCATACTGGCCGAACAGGCCTTGGTTCCCTCTCCTTGTCCAACTCAGCTTCAGGGACCCAGTGCCTCTCCCTCTCAGGCCGGACCTTCTTTCTCAGGGGACAGTCCTGCACCCGTGTCCGACAGTGCTGAGACTGATGGTCTGGTTCTTGAGAGGGAGAGGCTAGAATCTCTTGGCTGTGCTTCTAGAGTGATCTCCACCCTCATGAGTTCAAGAAGATCTAGCACAAATAAGGTCTATGGTAGAATTTGGTCCAAATTCGTGGAATTTTGCTCTTCCAAGGGCAGGTCTTTCAGACACCCAGAGGTTCAAGATGTTCTCAGCCTCCTTCAAACAGGCCTAGATTTATCCTTATCCATCAGCTCGCTTAGAGTTCAGGTATCTGCACTATCGGCCTTCTCCGGTTCCTCCTGGGCGGTTCATCTATTAATCCGGCAATTTTTTCGCGGGGCTTCAAGACTCAAGCCCCAAAGGAAATCCAGATTTCCCAAGTGGGACCTTCCACTTGTCCTTGACTCAATTTCTAGACTCAGTACTACGGGGCCCTCCCCGCTCTCTATCAAGGACTTCTCAGCAAAAGTCGCCTTTTTAGTAGCCGTCACCTCGGCTAAAAGGGTCTCTGAAATCAGTTCACTGGGTCATGAAGAACCCTTCCTGATGTTCTTCCCGGACCGTGTAGTTCTCATCCCTATGCTGGGTTCTAACCCGAAAGTGTCCTTGGTGTTCCACGATAATCAGGAGATTGTCCTACCTACGTTTAGATCTCTGGGGTCCTCCGAGACTCATCCTCTGGATGTAGGAGAAGCAATAAAAGAATATTTGAAAGTTACTTCTTCCTTTAGACGTTCTGACCATCTCTTTGTTTTACACTCGGGCAACAATAAAGGGAAGAAAGCCTCGACTAGGACACTCGCAGCCTGGATCGTGCA
The DNA here is from genome assembly GCF_042186555.1 of Aquarana catesbeiana. Taxonomy (NCBI): domain Eukaryota; kingdom Metazoa; phylum Chordata; class Amphibia; order Anura; family Ranidae; genus Aquarana; species Aquarana catesbeiana. The sequence goes on along the minus strand of NC_133326.1, from coordinate 627,007,592 downwards.
GACCATCCAACAAGCATACAGGGCTAAGGGCTTGGCTCCTCCAGAGGCGGTGACAGCTCACTCCACCAGGGGAATGGCAGCCTCATGGGCGGCAGCCCGACATGTGGCTCCAGACACCATTTGCAAAGCGGCCTCGTGGGCCTCTATCAACACTTTCATGTCTCATTACTGTATAGAGCCTGCTTCATTGTCTTCTGTAAACTTTGGTTTGAGAATCCTATCGGTTGATAGGACAAATTAAAATTATGTTCTGATTCAGCATACCCACCCGTGTGGTTGGCTAGTTATTTCCCACACGTAGGCTGCCATGGAGTCTGTCAGGAAAAAGGAAAATCAAATACTTACCGTAATTTTCCTTTCCTGATGGACTCCATGACAGACGGAGTTCCCACCCATTGGTCAAAGAGTAGGCTAGTTACGGAACGCAGTAGCTATTGGTGTGTGCTCATTTATGGGAATGGGGTCCTATAGCATTGGAGAGGAGGCGGGTTTAACCCACACATAGGCTGCCATGGAGTCCATCAGGAAAGGAAAATGACTGTATTTGATAATAAATTTTCCTTTTTAGCTTCTAGGTTTAATTGAACAAGCTGAAGTTAGGAGCTGATTGGCTACCATGCAGAGCTGCACCAGTTTTAGTAAATCTACCCCAATGTCACTAATTTTGCAGTATATGGGGTTGCTTTGTATTAGAAAGAAACACTTCTCTCAGGGTATGTTGATGACATCATGTGGCCATAACTGGTACTACTATTTGCATCCTGGGGGTGCGATCTGTTTATTCTATTTTACTTTTATTTACTTTTTACATTTTAATAATACATGTTTTTATCTTTGTTCATGTCCTGGGCTGATATACAGCTTTGTATTCATTGATACATCATTAAATTGAAGCCTGACCACTCAAATGTCCTTTTGCTATGGCAATCTTTCTTCTTTTCATTAGGAAATAAAAGGAAAAGGGTAGAAAAGAAAAGATAAAAAGGCAGATATAGATTATGGAACAAGAGCAGACAAATGATTGGATAAGCAGATTATTATTATTATTATTATTAACTCCTCTCCGATGGATGGAGCCAGGAACTAGATAGTTGAGATCTCAGCAGCCAGGAGACATGATGAGCAGTGGTTCATTCATTCTTGTTGCATCAACTCAAAGCTAATATTGTGGATGTAGCTCTTCAGTCTATACATTTTAATAAAAATGTTTCTCACAGACAGCATAACTAGTTTCATTGCAAATTTCATCATTCCATTTTCCTTGACGCCACACCTGAACACAGTGTTCATTTCCAAATTCATTATTTGGCTCTCCCTCGTCCCAGTAGCTGATAAAAAAAAAAAAAAAAAGATTTGGCACTTATACGTGGAATAAGTTATATATCTTTATTTCTACTGTCTAGGCAGGCCTGTGCACCATAATAACTATTATAAATCAATATTAAAATATGCTTTTCTTAAGAAGAGGAATGAAAGGTACATATTTTTTTCTGTCTTTGTCCATGTCAAAGATTTTTTTTGGTGAAACCATTGTCACGAAAATCCATCGAACTGAGCTCTGCATAGCAGTAAAAACCCGACAGGCGTTCTAATCCTTACCTACTCTATAAAAACAAGCTGAACTGCACTCTTCACCAGTAATAGGATGTCCATGAGTGCCCATGCTGGCTGCCATTCATCTTCACCGTTTTTTCTTCTAGGTACATTTGTCATACTGGGACACTGTAACACTGCACAGCTCAGTGTATTTTGCAAACAGGCAGATAAGAATATTTTATTGCAGAAGAGACATACAGTAGTATATCTTGTAGGAGAGATTTGTAAAAGTTGCATTTATGGCTGTAAATTGACATTGTAGCGCACCCCCCTAAAGAGCCACTGGTAAACTGAGTCCTATTTCCCCCTTTAGATCACACACAGCCAGGTACACAGCATTTCCAGCATTCTTCCTCTGGCTCAAAGATCAGTATAGAGGGTTTCTTTTTTTGTGTTTTAATTGGAGAACGATGAACTTGGATAGGGATAGGAAGCATGGAATAGCCCAGAACTCTAACATTGTACAACTTGAGGACTGCTTAACACCTGGCTACTCTCCAAAACTCCTGGTGCTTTTGCACAACTTCTGGCTGCACTGCACAACTCCCAGCTGTACTGCACAATTGCTGGCTGTACTGCACAACTTCTGGCTGCACATCAACAAAATAATGTTCTATAGGATCTCTAAGCTGTCTGTGACCTGTTCTCCCAGATTCTCAAAGCACCAAACTGTCACACTTGTAGCAATGGGGTCTTGTACTTGTAGCCACAAGATCATCGGTTGCCTCCTGCCGATATCCACCTGGTTGTTCCTAGTGAGGGAGATGTAGACTTATATAAAAAAGCAGTGCAGCGCATAAAACAGAGCATATCAATCAAAATAAAGAAAAGTCCATAATAAAAGAACACCAACAGATATTTGTGCACAGTGGTCCTAAAATTTTGACAGACATGATGATCATGTGACGACCTCCACCAACACTGAGTCCTAACCGCTCACCCGCTGATGAAGTCCCGCCCCCTGGGACGCAACGCGTACAGAACCATGTGACCTTGTGACGTCACCCATGTCCTCCGCTTACCCTCGTGGATCCATGTTACTGTTTGCCTTGTCACCTTAGCACTGGGGGCACAGTGCTGGCTATGTAAGTGCAATACTTTTATAATAAATGTTGACTTTTACCTCCTGGAGAGCACTATATTTTGTTATTATCATTCCATGGCATATACCCACCTGAGTTCCTGGTTATATTGATTACGATACACAGACGCTCCTAATGATTCCCTCATCCAGCTAACCAGTTTATCTACCCTATTGAAGGGACTACTTCTATGACCTGACTGATTCACTCAGGGGTCCACATGCTGAGGTGAGCGGTTAGGACTCAGTGTTGGTGGAGGTCTTCACATGATCACCGTGTCTGTCAAAATTTTAGGACCACTGTGCACGGATATCTGCTGGTGTTCTTTTATTATGGACTTTTCTTTATTTTGATTGATATGCTCTGTTTTATGCGCTGCACTGCTTTTTTATATATATATGATATTTTGGCCCTTAGTGTTCAGCTGCTGTTTATGTGATTTTTGCGCTGATTGATTTTCTATATTTAGATGTAGACTTACACCACTTCTGGACAACTTGGGCTCTCTCCCACAGCTCCATCCCTTGAGCTTTCTCCTGATCCAACTAGACCCTTGGACTAGGTTTGCAAATAGAGCCCCCTGGGCACACCTCCCCAGGGATTTTCTAAAGTCCCATAAATATTCAGGCTGCAGACTCTGTCCTCCTTCCCACTATGTTCTAGAATTCTGAGCAATTCTCTTTAAGCAATCCACCCCTGGCTCCTCTGATTACTGTGGAGCTAAACTACATTTGCCTAGCAGCCTGCTCTACACTAGGAGGATGACACAACATGAATGGTAAATTATAAGAATACGTCACTAAACAAAACCTACCTGAATGATGTAGGAGTTAATGTTGTGCCATCAACCCATTTAAAGGTATTTTCAGTCTCTTGATCAGTCAAACCAAACCAAACAGTTCTTCCTGCTATGATTTTTTCTAAGAAATTCTGTGAAAAAATGAATGTATGTTAGCATGAGTAGGGCTACAGATTACTATTGGTTAAACAAAAAAATGGCCTTTCCTGACACAGCATGACAGCATATATTTATGGGTAGGCTCCGCCTCCTGCTCTATTACAGGACCGGTTATACTATAAGATTAGGTCTCCTCCCTACCTGCAGTATTCTCTTTTTTTTTTCCTCACTACTAACAGCTGGTCATGCTGCTGCTGAAAGAGCAGGATTTTTAATTTTTCCCTCACCTGTCAGACACTTCTGATCAAGCCGCACAGGTTCGAGCCTCTCCTGTGACGAAGCTTCCTTCTGTAAAGGCTGACATGAACACCTATATGGGGGAGACCTCACCCCACAAGGATCCTGGAGAGGGATGCAGGTATCTGGTCTCTAGGGATTGCTCCTTTATCATGACGCCATGGATGGACATTCATTGGACTTTTTGTTTGGACTTGAAGCATGCAGGTGGTAAGGCACCACTTGGTGCACAAATCAATAATATTCAGTTACTGCTGCAAGTATGTTGTTAAGCTTGCATCTCTGAAAGGTTGTGGTTTGTGTCTGCAATACTGCTAATGCTGATAGCAGGTGTGCTGTGCTAGGCTGAAGCCTTCCTATTAACGGAGCAAAGCTTGGCCCTACAGGCTTGACTTATTTTCTGCAGGTATGCTTTTAGTTTGCATTTCTGAAAAGCATATATCACACATGCGAATCTTACTGGCTGTCTATAGGACCACTCTGTTTACTAATGTTTCATAGGTTGTGGTCTGTGTCTGCAGTATTGCTAATGCTTGGACTGATAACAGGTGATGCTGAGCCCTTTTCTATTAACGCAGGGCCTGGCTTTGCAGACTGGGCTCACTGTGTATTGATGCTTGGTTGTGGTATGATCCTTGATGGTACATGTGTCTAAGGTAGGTTTAACCTGCTAGTGCTAATTGTCAGATGACTAATAACTTGCACTGCTTACCTGTGATTACATTAACACTACAGTATCAATGACTGTTATGTGTTTATTTCTATGCATTAACATGCTGACCTTGGTGCTAAAATAAAAGTCAGGATCTGTTTAGTCACATTCCTTAGTACTTACCTGTTAGCAATGTGTAATTGCTTGTGTTATTTGGGGTACCCCCACAGAGAGATATGTGGTTTGTAGTGGTTACTACTGTTGGCAAATACTCCCAGACATGACTCCAGGCTTTCAGCTCATCTGTGAACCAGTAGCAATCAGCCTTCCTAGAGACCAGCAACTTTAACTAAAAGGTGAGGGCAGGTAGGTATATGCTATATCCTAAAAGAGTGCACATTATGGGCATAATGAGTGTAATCTTTCCAGCCCTCAACACCAACACCAGTCAACCTGCTTCTGCCATAAGGGACAGGCCCTCTGCAGCCCTGAAGGAACCACTATGTATTTAACTGCCAGAAGAGGCAGATCAAGAAATCTCTACAGTAATCATAGTGGTCTGGTGGTAACTGGTGTGTTGGCCAAAATGCAAAACAAAGTTGCAGGCCAGAAGCAGTGACAAATGGGTAGAGACTGAGAAAGCCTACAGTCACTAATGGTTCCATACCAAGCCTAATCAAATAGCTGTGTTTTTTTAAAGGCAACCTCTACCTCAGAGCTTGCTTCTGGAAAATTGCTATGGCAAGTTGGCATATCAGAAGCAAAAGGTGGATACTTTAACCCCACCCAAACTGACTGTGTGGAGCTCAGGTACTAAGCTATTCAAAGTAATCTAAAGGGTACCTCTGCCTCAAAAGCAGCCGGCCAAACAGGCTTCATTAGATTAACCAAAGGTGCCATTCTTCCAACAGAAGAAATAATATTCTTTGCAGAGACCCTGGGACAGAGAATAGAACCAGAGATGAAGAAGGGTCATACTACTGTTAAGTAGTGTTTTGTTTTGTTTTTTTTTCTTCTTTTTTTTTTTTCTTTTTTTGTCACTTCAGACAACCGTTTTGAGAAGCTTAAATCAACTTTGCAGTTAATTTCCCTCTCTCCTTTGTCTCATCATCGTGACACTTTGCCATATCAAAAATAATTAAAACCAAGAATGTAGCATATCTAATGAAATGACACATCCCCACAAGGGATTACGCGGGGTCATTTGACAGTATTACATTCTTCTCTATATTCCCCAGCCACCCCCCCTCCCCCTCCCTACCCACCACCCTCCCTTTCCCCATCTCTCCAAGGTCTAATTTTCCCAACTCTCCTTCTCTAGTCCGAGGCTTTCAGTTCTTAAGCGTAGCACCACGTTTTTTTAAATTTTTTCCAGTGTTCCCATGCCACTAAGTTCATGTTTCCTCTATCAAGCTTGCCCTAATCTCCATATTATATGCTTCCTCTACTGCGTCTATCCACTCCCATGTCTCAGGGCTCTCCCTCCTCTGCCAACTCTTCGGTATTATTCTCTTTGCGGCGTTCAGGAGGTGAGGAACCAGTGATCGCTTATATTTATTTATGTCTCCTTCTCCTCCATGAGAGAGAGTATCTTCCTCCAGAAGCTTTTTATTTTGGGGCATTTCCACCATAGGTGCCCCATTGTTCCTACCTCATGGCAGCCCCGCCAACAATATGCCGACCCATTTTGATATTTACTTGTTATCTCTGGGGTTAGATAACTTCTACTTATACATTTATAATTCATTTCTGCCGTTCGTACATCTATTGCTGAGTTGCAAATCATTTTCAAGATTCTCCTAATTGTGTTTTCATCTTTCTTTGTGCCCAATTCATTCTCCCATTTACCTATAAATGGGGGTATCTCCAGCTGTTCCGTTGTCATCAAGATTTTATACATTTTTGAAACTGTATTTCTCGGGTCTTCCGTATCACATAGCCTCTCGAAGTCCGTCAATTTGTCCCCTGTCCTAATCGGGTGTGGTAATTTACTGACAAAGTGACTCAGCTGGAGGTACCGCCACTGATATATCCCCTGTGTCTCCCTCCCAAGCCTAAGTTCTTGAAGTGTCATAATTTTGCCTTCCTTAATAATTTGTCTTAATTGTGTCTTTCCCCATAGTGCTTCTTTTCCTCCTATACTTTCTAATCCAGGTGCAAAAAAATTATTATCCTTTAGTGCCAATAAAGGTGAATTATATTTCCCATTAATTTTCTTGTATACCCCATCCCAAATTTTAAATACATTGCGTGTTATTACATGTGTGTTTTTATATAAGATTCTAGAGTGTGGAGGATTCCAAATACTCCAGTGGTGCTTTACTGAGGTTTTCCTCTATTTTTACCCATCTTTTTTCATTTGCTCTCTTTGCCCATTCAACCGTTCTTGACAGAACTACGGCCTTATAATAATTCTGGATATCCGGCACAGCCAGACCGCCATTTGTTTTCTTTTGTTTTAAGATCCTGAAGGAGACTCTCGGTTTTTTGTTTTTCCATATGAAGCTCATTATTATTTTTTTAACTTTCTTAAATAATATAGAGGCAGTGGTAGCGGTATCATCTGGAATTGGTATGTAATTTTAGGGAGTAGGACCATTTTGATTACATTAATGCGGCCTATCCATGAGAGGGCCTTACAGGCAAAGTTTTTGCAGTCAGATCTAACTACATCTAACAGGGGTAGGTAGTTTATTGTAAATATCTTCTCGATTGAGTTGGCCAGTTTGATTCCTAGGTACCTTAGTTCTTTAGTCCATCTAAAGCTATACTCTTTTTTTTTTTCAATGTCTCCGTTTCTATTTTATTTAAATTTATGTTTAATATTTCTGATTTTACCAAATTTATCACTGTAAAGGATCACCAGTATCTGCAGTATTACCGCTACTGTATGCAACACCTAACTACCACCCTACGGATATAACAGGTAACAATTAGGAAAGAAGACGCTGGTTTTTGAGGCACAAAATATATCAATAGATACTGTAACAAATACTGATAATATCATAGTATCCCGATATCTGAAGCTCCCGCTAATGACCATCAATACTAACATTATCATCTTACCGTCTTACTGGTGATAGATGGGAGAAGGGACACAAGCCAATGAGCACAGGGCTAAATCAACTAGGGTAAATTACTGAAAACCTGGGCATCATCATTACATGGCCTCATAGGGAAAGCCGTGCACGCTATATTAGACGTTAAGGTATCTAGCTACGCCTATAAAAGTACATTTTGTCATGTACAGCTGATACTAGATTTTGGACATCAGAAACAGTGGCACTGCTTACAGCAAACACTACCTCATTAATACCCAACAGAAAGGGGAAATAAAAAGCAGTAAACCTGCAAGAGAGAGGTAGCGAGGCAAAGACGGAAGTGACAGATAACAGTTCTCTTATAGCACCCCAGCATAGAAAGCAGGCTACCTACTCTGTTCCTCATTAAAAATATAACTTGGGGGTTTAGTATACCCAGTATACGGAGGAAAAGATAAAAACCCAAATGGGTAGAATGAGAACTAAAGAGGTACAAGGCACCTTGGATGCAAGATGAATAGAAGGCAGTAGGAGAAAAAACGTGCGCAAAGAAGATAGCTGCAAGAACATAAAACTGCCTTAGTGTAGGAACAACGAAGAATCATTTGCACCATTAAGATAAAGTGACTAAAACCCTACATACCCAACTTACTGGAATAAATAATGAGTAGAAACGTAACCAAAGCAGGGAAAGGGGGACCACCGAAGACACCAAAGGACAACCTCACTGGAAGTACCACTGGGAGTTCAATTAAGCAATATTTAGCCAGGGGGGGGAGTCCGGGGAGTGCCCATCAAGAAGCCCAAACGTCAACTATGGTGGACAAAAGGAAAAAGGGACAAAATGGGAAAGGAGATCAGACCCCCGACCAATCAAGAGAGTCGTCATTAATTGAAAGTGCATCTGAAACATCCAGAATGGTGGAACACAGACAAGACCCAGAACTTCCTTCAAAAAACGAAATCGCAGAGATGTTCAAAGCACTTGAAACCTCAATCAAATCAGAGATAAGTATGCTGAGGACAGACCTAGGTAACCTACTGGCCGGAGTCGAGAGAGCAGAAGACATAATGGATCAACAGGAGCGAGAAATCTCTGATTTAAAAGAACAAATTAAAATAACTCAACAAAACCAGATAAAAATATGCTATAGGTTAGAGGACCAGGAGAACAGAATCGCAGACAAAACTTGAGAATCCGTGGAGTCCCGGAAAAGAGGGGCGAGGACCTAAGGAAGACCATAGCGGCCATCTTCTCCCCCCTCTTGGAACTGGGAGGAGAGGATTTCCCAAAAATTGAGTGGGTACACCGGATAGGAAGGTTGGATACTAGTCGAACAAAAAGAAGTTGTGATATAATTGTGAGGTTTAGATTCTATGCAGATAAGGAAAAGATATGGGTAAAACTGAGAGGACAAACACCACTCCAATATGAGGAGGCAAGGATTCAAGTATTCGCAGACCTAGCCAAAGACACATTAGCGAGAAGACGCCATCTGAAGCCCCTTCTGGAACAAATGACAAATCAAAATATAAAATATACATGGGGATTTCCCGCATGCCTACTGGGAAGTAAAGACGGCAGAACAGCCAGGCTAAGATTCCCGGGGAAGTTAGAGGAATTCTGCAGGAAATTGGGCCTACAGGTGCCCGCGACGATGGACTGGTCCAACGAACGGTGGATAGAATTGGGGATAGGATTAGTGTAAAAGGAAAAGGGGGTAGAGGGGGGATTTGGGAGAGGGGGGGATGGGAAAAGGGAAAATTAGTAAAAGACAATAGAGAAGATGGTGAGCTGTTAGAAGACTAGCACGCCCGGTCGCCAGGGCAATGTCGACCGTTGATCTGGCACACCAACAGCCCCACCTTTGGAGGTGGAGACCAATGGAGGGCTACGACTTACGTGACCCACACTGGCCTAAGGGTCTAGTGAACACCAAGGGGGGGACAGGAGGGGAGGGGGAGGAGGGAGGAGTACGAGGAGGGGCTACATCCCAGTCTTAATAATGAGAAAGCGGGACATCTCTCCAAGGTCTAAGGCAGAGGGCATTGGTAGGGGGGTAGAAAAATGACATTAACCACAATAAAATGCACAACGTACAATATCAAAGGCCTAAACATGGCCAACAAAAGACAAAGTATCTTTAACGAGCTTAGGTTACTTGGATCAGAGGTGGTATTTCTTCAGGAAACACATATATCACATCAATCAAGACTAAGACTATTTTCAGGGGAATACCCGACCTGGTACATGGGGACACTATCTCAAATAGAACACGGGGGTTTGCCATTGGATTTGCAAAAAGAACTAGGTTTGTGCTGGAGGATAGATTAGTAGATGTAGAAGGTAGATACTTATTCCTTAGAGGCAGATTGAATGAAAGAGACTACACACTAGCTAATATCTATGCACCAAATAAAAGCCCAATGAAATACATGGCGGATTACTTTACTGTAAATGACACTGGAGGATTACTTTACTGTAAATGACACTGGAGATGTACCAAGGTCTACCCTGTGGGAGGCCCATAAAGCTTACATAAGAGGAGTTCTTATTGAGATGGGGGTAAGGAAGAAAAAAGAGAGACGTGAGAAAATTCAAAAATTAACGGAGGAGCTAGCCAGATTCGAACAGAAACACAAGAAACAATCATGTCAACTTCCTCAAGAGACATATAAACATATGGTAATCAAAAGGGCAGAGTTGAGACTACACACTAGCTAATATCTATGCACCAAATAAAAGCCCAATGAAATACATGGCAAAAATCTTGGAGAAATTAATGGAGTTTAGGAAAGGGCATTTGATACTAATGGGGGACCTTAACTTTTGTATGGACCCGGGACTGGACAGTACGGACCGAGCACAGGGGAAGAATAGTGTACAATTAAGAAAGATTAAGCAAAAGCTCGCCAGCCTCCAGCTGGTGGACATATGGAGAGTTCAACATCCACGAAAAATGGACTATACGTTTTATTCCCCTGTGCAGGGGTCATACTCCCGGATTGACTATGGATTGGTGGATCATAGGGAAATTGACAAGGTGGCAGACTCCAGGATAGGAAATATAACTTACTCTGACCACGCTCCAATGACCATGGAAATAATAATAGGTGAAGAACTGGGCTACTCAGGGCAGTGGCGCCTAAACGAAGAGCTGATAAGGGGGGAGGAAGGGCTAAATAGAATTAGCAAGGAACTGGAGGATTACTTTACTGTAAATGACACTGGAGATGTACCAAGGTCTACCCTGTGGGAGGCCCATAAAGCTTACATAAGAGGAGTTCTAATTGAGATGGGGGTAAGGAAGAAAAAAGAGAGACGTGAGAAAATTCAAAAATTAACGGAGGAGCTAGCCAGATTCGAACAGAAACACAAGAAACAATCATGTCAACTTCCTCAAGAGACATATAAACATATGGTAAACAAAAGGGCAGAGTTGAAAACATCAATGGAGCAAGAAGTTAGAGCAACACATAGTAAGATAATAGGGGATAGATATCGATGGGGTAATAAACCAAGCAAACATCTAGCGAAAATGGTACAAAAGCGTAAAGCTAGGAACTTTATAGAAAAAATCAAGACCAAAGAGGGCCATATAGAGTATTCTTCTAGAAAAGTCGCGGAGGTTTTCAAGAATTATTATCAGGAGTTATACTCAGTCTCTAAACAGGGCACCCAGTTAAATAATAAGAGAGAGAGAAATAACAAGTATCTAAAGAAGGCGATGCTTCCTAAGATTACAGATGTGGAAAGAGACCTTATGGAAACACCAATCTCCGAAGAAGAAGTTAGAAAAGCAATAGCAAGAATGGCCCCTGGGAAAAGCCCAGGCCCGGACAGATTTACACTAACTTACTATAAAACATTTAAAGAAGTATTGGTCCCTAGGTCGTGTCATTATTTTAATGACAAGGAATAGGGGCACCTCTGAGAAATTATCATAAACACTTTATTTTAAATATATCCACTCACATGAAAGTAGGAGAAGGCATGTACAGGAGCGTGGTGAAGGCTGGAAGGCTGAAAAACACAGGGCTGCATGGATGGAATAGCCACATTCCTTTTTCAAGCATCTTTTTGCTTGAAAAAGGAATGCGGCTATTCCATCCATCTATAGCTAGCAATTTCAGAAACGCGTTGCATGTTGATGACGTCACGGCTCGGCGCCGGCCTGTGTCTCTGCTTTCCAAGCCTCGTTTCCATCTCACATACACGGCCGTGTCTCTTCCCTCACCACACAGGGACAGTACGATCGCCGGAAGATACAGCGCAGCCCTGCCATCCAGCCAGACGTCTCTCTCCTCCTTTCCACAGATATTCATGCTATTATTGGACTGATTCCTTCCTTTTCCACTGGACTACTGATACCATCCTCCAGGGACATTGCATTTCACCTATGTGTGTATGTGCTCATCATCTGCACCCCTGCTTGCCTGGATTGGATTGTGCTCCAGCTACACTGATACAGCTTCTACCTGCAGCCCTGTGTTTTTCAGCCTTCCAGCCTTCACCACGCTCCTGTACATGCCTTCTCCTACTTTCATGTGAATGGATATTTTATTTAAAATAAAGTGTTTATGATAATTTCTCAGAGGCGCCCCTATTCCTTGTCTTTTTTTAGCTATTGGAACTCACTTTTGGTTTCTTGGTGGCTGCCCTGACTGAGACTGTGGTTTTATATAACCAGTGTACACATCTGTACACCCACATTCCTGGACTATTAGGTACTATATTGTAAGGTATCTGCATATTGCGCCTTGTTACTTGTTTAGTCATTATTTTAATGGGGTGGGAGATGGATACGAGATGAGTAGGGAGGCTTTAAAGGCTTCCATTACGATTATACTGAAAGAGGGCAAAGAGAAAACATTATGCTCAAGTTACTGTCCCATCTCCCTCCTCAATATTGACACAAAACTTTATGCAAAGGTATTGGCAGAGAGGTTAAAGGGGTCAAAGAAAGCCCTGGTTAACCCAGACCAGGTGGGTTTTGTCCCTAAAAGAGAGGGGAGGGACAATGGGGTCAGGACATTGCTCCTGTTGCAAAAAATGAGTGAGAGTGGACCCCCAGGGCTACTACTGTCGATCGATGCCGAAAAGGCTTTCGACAGAGTAGACTGGGGGTTCATGTTCCAGACCTTGGAGACTATGGGACTCGGACCCAAAATGATCCAGAGGATTAAAACTCTGTACCATCACCATACGGCGATGGTGGGAGTGAATGGAGTAATGTCTCAGCCATTTGAGATGGAAAATGGTACGAGACAGGGGTGCCCCCTGTCCCCGTTGCTGTTTGTCCTTACCATGGAACCTCTCCTGGCAACAATACGTGCAGACCCAGATATAAGAGGTATTAAGGCTGGTGAAGACGAACATAAAGTCGCAGCTTATGCTGACGATGTGCTGTTTTATTTATCAGACCCGGGGACCACAATGCCCAAGTTAGTTAAAGCCCTGAGGGAGTACGGGGAGGTGTCCAACTTCCAAGTAGTGTTTTGTGACCTGTGTCTGAGCTCACTTCGGTAGCCAGGCTGTCTGGACACCAGACAGGATGAAAGCAAAGCTCTGGTCAGTGATAAACTCTCTATGATGGCGGATCCTAGATTGAAAATGGAGTAGCCAATGATGCAGTTCAGCCAATGCGGATACAAGACTGTATGCTGTTTCTCCAGTAATCATTGTGGTCAGTGAACCCTTATGGCTCATCCCACAAGTAAACACATGCTGCTTTTAAAGTGGATGTAAACCCGAATTTTTTTTTTTTTTTATATCATACTGCAGAGTATAAGATTTCCTATCATTTGAGCCCAGTCTTGCCACACAGAGTTAATCCATCTCTGAGCAATCCTCTTTTATTGTTCAGTGAGAAAAATCTTGACAAACTGAGAAAAACTTTGTCAAATACTCCCCCTTGCTGTTAGTGACAGCCTAAGACACAGGCATTATTTTTTAATTCCCTCCCCCACTCCTTTCTTCAGCAGCTCTGCAAGAATTGGCTGTTCCACACCTCAGCATGATTGGGCATGCTGAAGTCATGTGGTTACTTTCCTGTCTTTTCACTGGATGTTAGAGATCATAGCAAAAGTTCAGTGTAAGAAATACACAGGAGAAAATGCATATTGACAAGGGGAGTGTAGAGGTGGGCGGGGAGTCTACTGACATCACAACTCCACCCACCGAGCTCCAGATAACAGACCCACCCACAGAATATGCAGTTTTTCGGGTCTAATAACAGACAGAGGGGAGACATTTGACAGGTAAAGATACATGCAGGAGGCATGTATATCCTTATAGATAACCCCTATGGCAGTAGTTTAGAAAAGATGACATTGGGTTTACATCCACTTTAAGTCAGAGTGGTGACTGTTCAAGTGGATCTGGTGAAGGAGGATTAATCCCTTATGTTAATCGCCAATGACCAAAGGATAGTCAAAAGGCAAAGTAACGAAGAGTGAATGACAGGCTAAACCTGGGAGAACTATAGCAGAGAATAAAGAATCAATAATCATCTTTATTTGCCTAAACCCAAGCCGCCCGGTAGGGTCAGCTGACAGCTATACGTAAATTTGAGCTTGGGATCCGTGGGTTCTGTGCATTAAGGAAACCAATAAAATTTCATTCCTCTCTGCCAATTCATTGCATCCCCTCCATGATGCATTAGAGCACAAGGGTTGTGACTACATGGTCGTTAGTCAAAAGTAAGACTTGAATAACAAGCAGAAGAATGAGGATCCAAAAATTGCATAGGCCATCGTTGCAATTAACCTCTCCAGCCGTCAGTAAGGCTTGACCTCCACAAATCATACCCCATGATTTTCAAGGAGTATCGTTTATAGCGGTGCGACTCCAAGTCGCAGCGACTTCAAAGTAGTCCCTACACTACTTTTGATCCCACTGTGATGTACTTGGGGCCATGGACATCAAGAATACACAGGCATCGATTCAAGTCGCATAGATATCGCAGTAAAATTGCATGAATTTTAGGTCGCAATAGTGGAAACCTAGGCTAAGACTCTAGATAGCAAGTTGCATAATCGCATGGTTGCATAGTGGTTGAGGATAGACACAAGTCAATCAAGTCCAACCTATGTGTGTGATTATATGTCGGTATTACCTTGTATACCCTGTATGCTGTGTTCGTTCACAAGTGTGTGTGTGTGTGTGTGTGTGTGTGTGTGTGTGTAATACTATTTACACACTTTGCGATGCCCATATTTCGGCAAGTACCTTCGCTTGGCCGTTAGAGTTCACTACGAGTTCATCAGGCAGACTGTGACCTTTCCACAAACTCCAGGCATTTCCCAGGATATTGGGTCCAGTAGGGGCTGACTTGCGGGAGCAAGGACTTCTGGTGAGCCTTGTTTGAGCAACAGACTGGCGCAAAGACTTCCAGGTTCTGGGAAAAGAGTCCTAGTACAGACTCTGATCAAGTCGGGAGGAGCCAGCATCTAGAGACTAAGGCCCCTTTCACACGAGGCGGGCTCCGTTTCTACGGAGCCCACCTCGGTCTGCCGGCTCAGCGGGAGATCAGTCTGTTGATCTCCGCTGAGCCGGCGGATGACAGGTCCCTCTCTGCTCACTGAGCGGGGAGGGGCTTGTCAGGCGCCGCTGCCGCCTATGGAGGGATCGGACGAAAACGAACAGCGTGTCCGTTTTCGTCAGATCTCCTCCGATCCGCCAGCGATGGACCTGGATGTAGAGCCATCCGTCTGCTTTTCAGCGGATTGGACCGGGTCGGATGTCAGCGGACATGTCTCCGCTGACATCCAATGCTCCATAGACTAACATGGAGCGCCCGTTCAGGTCCGCCGTCAAAACTGACAGGCGGACCTGAAGGTCCGATCGTGTGAAAGGGGCCTTACTAGTCTCATTACAACAATGACCTATCGGGAAGCAGTTCTGAATCAAAAAAAAATACAATAAAGTTACCCTCAGAGAGAGCAACAGTATAAGTATCTCACTTGAACAAACAGCTCTTTTCCTTTGGTTGCATCTCATGGTCGCAAGAGGGATAAAAGTAGCCTGTAGTAACCCAGGTGGTCCAAAGGGCCCAAGGGAAGGTTGACAACTGTATTAACTGGTTTTCGTAGTAAGGAAAGACTTACTTCCTGCACCAGGAACAGTGACTCCACAGAGGAGACAAGTCCCCTTTTGAGTAGCTAACTAATCTTTCAGCGTATCAGCTATTAGGCATATCAATTATCACAAGTTGTTACTCGTCGGGTATTCATGCCGATGGAGGACAAGGTGTCCAAAAGTCAGAGTACGCAGACTAATGTCTTTCCGAAACGCAACAAAAAGAGCCCACAACTATGCTGCAAAGACTCAGCAAAATGGGGAAGACCTATCTTCGCCTTCAAGAATGAATACAGAACTAGTCAACTTCTGTCAGAAGTATCTCCCAGTCAGGTCTACCAGCCTGTTAGGTAGGGTTTCTAGAACTTACTGCCAGACAGCGTAAGATACAAAAGCTGTTGGATGACAAGGGACAGTCTCCAAACCAACAAACCTATCAAGGGATCGGCAACAAGTAAGGCTATTAAGATATTGGTCTGACAATAACCTGGGTGGCTTCCCAGAGGTGGAAGCAGAGAAACTAATCACAGCCAGCTGGGCATGCAGATTGGCTAATATGTATATTGAACAAACCTAACAGTCTCCAGGATTCTTACCCGGATTCGCAGCCGTTCAGTGGTGATAACAATAATGGCCCTGTGGCTTGCAGGCCATGATAAACGCAGGTACAATATCATCCTATTCTCCTTCTAGAGGTCCAACGCCTCATACAGCGTGACCAATGGTATCTTCCAGATCCATACAAGTTTATATCTAGATGCTGGAGACCAAGAAGTGGAGGTCTCACCTTTTTAGTGTTTGAAATCCTATGGAGGTCAGAGTGCCTACTCCAGCACTCAAGCGACCAATTATATGTAAGAGAGATGGTTGAGATAAGACTTGTAAAAGGGTATATAAATGCAAGCTCTACAATTGTTAGACAGGCAAGTCAGATAGGAGCTCATAAGGCTGAACTGTGTATGCTGCCCTATTGCAAGGGTCATAGAGGTCAGAACCAATGGGCAAGTATCTGTCCTAACTTGTCTCCTCGTACGAGTCAGAGAAGACTTCTTAACTTGTTCCAGAGTGTGGTCTCAGGTGAATTTCCCTCACGAACTTGGTCGAGCTGGAACCCAGAACTCTGTGAGGGGACCAGACCACCAGCTGATCGACTGGTCCCTATCAGGTGACGGGTTCCCAAGAATTGGCAGAAAAGACCCATTCTGGTTCAGGGTGAGAAGCCAGCCAGCTAGAACGTGGTGACGTCAGGTCCTACAGCACTTAATTACATACATACAAAAGGGACTATAAAAAGTCTGTCCTAGACCGATAAAAGTAGATATATAAGTATATACACATATACTGAGGGTTCAAAGATCACGCACCGGTAGACCTTTCGGTTTACAGTATAATTGGTGCATAGGAGGCTATTAGAACCAAAGCCTCAAAAGGATCCCAGCATTGCAAAACAGCAGGAAGATGACCATCTAAAGACATAAAGAAACAAAAGTAATAAGTCTCTTTAGTGAATAGTATAGCTTAGCCACAAATGTGTATCTGTCATGGTATGTGCAGAGGCACTAGAGCATACCTGTATATGTTGGTTCCCAAAAAGTTCAGTAAAGATGTATGGTAGCACCAGTTGCCATATAGAGAGACCATGTCTCACCTCTGTTTAAAAGCCGCTGATAGGTGAATGGATCCTCCCCCAACAAACATGGAGACACGCTCCATGTGTGGAAGTCTAAGTTTCCTGAGTGCGCCAACCAATTGGGTCCCCTGAGTGTGCGGCACATGTCTCTAGACCCCAGATCCCTCCAAAAAAATACCTGACACGTGACTATTGCTGTCATAAGGGATGTTTACAAGGGACAGTGTAAAAAAAAAAAAATAAATAAATAAAAATCTAACGCGCCCCATCCCTCTGTGGTTGCATGCAGAAGCGAACACATTTGTAAGTCGCGCCTGCAAATTTAAACAGCGTTCAAACCACACATGTGAGATAGCACCATGATCGTTAGAGTGAGAGCAATAATTCTAGCACTAGAACTCCTCTGTAACTCTAAACTGGTAACCGTTAAAATTTTTTAAAGCATGGCACATGGACATTTTTAAGTACCATCGTTTTGTTGCCATTCCACGAGCATGTGCAATTTTAAAGCATGAAATGTTAGATATCTATTTACTCTATTTAGGTATTTATTTACTCTATTTTTCACATTATACAAAAAAAAATCGGGGTAACTTTACTGTTTGTTTTTATTTATTATTCATTAAAGTGCATTTTTTCCCCAAAAAAATGCTTTTAAAAGACTGCTGTGCAAATACGGTGTGACATAAAATTATTGTACCAAAAGTGTAGTTGATGCTTAAAATAGATATACAGCAAAGGTAATGAGTCAGACAACACTAAGTGGATTTTAACATGCTTGGGACAAATATAGATCTGTACTCAGACAAAAAGTAATATTAGAACACTGGAGGTTTGGCCACCATCTCAGGAAATTTAACAGTGCTATAAACCAACCCTAAAGCATGTATCCAGCATTAGACCTTTGCTGCCCATACTTTGGTGCATAATTCCTGCTTACTTGCTCCTCCTTGCTATTGATAATAGCTAAATAGCCTCCCCGATTCAGGCACATCTTTTCTGCATTCTGCCAGGTAAGTTTAAAAGAAGATATGAAATAACAATGCTTTTCATATTCCATCCATTCTTGTTCACAGGATCTGCCTGGAGAGAAAAGGCAAAGCAAGCAAGGAAGAAAAGAAAAATGAAAAAAAATACAATTAACATTTGACCATTCATCATTCTTTACCTACCGTATTTATCGGCATATAACACGCACAGGCGTATAACACGCACATTCATTTTAAGAGGGAAGTTTCAGGAAAAAACTTAAATTTTAAATAAGGAACTTTGAAGCAAAATAAGGGTCAGTGCCCATCTGCAGCCTCGCCATTGCCATAAATGCAGCCTGATTAATGCCCACCTGCAGCCTCACAAGTGCCATCAATGTAGCCTTATTAGTCCACATCAATGCAGCCTCACCATTGCCATCAATGCAGCAGCCTCACCATTGCCATCAATGCAGCAGCCTCACCATTGCCATCAATGCAGCAGCCTCGCCATTGCCATCTATTGACTTCCTATTACAGAGGCCGCCAAGTAAACAGGAGATTCTCACTGTATGTAATCTGACGGCACTCGTACCGCCCCTGTTGCCTCCGGGGCAGCTGAAATTGAAGTATTGGCGTATAACACGCACACGCTATTTGCACCCGATTTTCATGGTGAAAAAGTGAGTGTTATACGCCAAAAAATACAGTATTTAAAATTTGTGACGTTTGGTCATGTAAAATATATACAGGTATATACTGTATGTATACTGTATATATATATATATATATATATATATATATATATATATATATATACAGTATGTCACAAAAGTGAGTACACCCCTCAAATTTTTATGAATATTTTATTATATTTTTTTCATGTGACAACACTGAAGAAATTACACCCCTAAGTGAAAATGTCCAAATTGGGCCCAAAGTGTCAATATTTTGTGTGGCCACCATTATTTTCCAGCACCGCCTTAACCCTCTTCACAGGTTGCCACTGGAGTCCTCTTCCACTCCTCCATGACGACATCACGGAGCTGGTGGATGTTAGAGACCTTGCTCTCCTGTACCTTCCATTTGAGGATGCTCCACAGATGCTCAATAGGATTTAGTTTTGGAGACATGCTTGGCCAGTCCATCATCTTTACTCTCAGCTTCTTTAGCAAGGCAGTGGTCATCTTGGAGGTGTGTTTGGGGTCGTTATCATGTTGGAATACTGCCCTGTGGCCCAGTCTCTGAAGGGAGGGGATCATGCTCTGCTTCAGTATGTCGCAGTACATGTTGGCATTCATGGTTCCCTCAATGAACTGTAGCTCCCAAGTGCCGGCAGCACTCATGCAGCCCCAGACCATGACACTCCCACCACCATGCATGACTGTAGGCAAGACACACTTGTCTTTGTACTCCCTACCTGGTTGCCACACACGCTAGTCTGCTTATCTTCAGCAAACAGTTTGAGGGCCTTTCTTGTGCATCATCTTTAGAAGAGGCTTCCTTCTGGGATGACAGCTATGCAGACCAATTTGATGCAGTATGCAGCGTATGGTCTTAGCATTGACAGGCTGACAGGCTGACCCCCCCCCCCCCGCCCCTTCAACCTCTGCAGCAATGCTGGCAGCACTCATATGTCTATTTCCCAAAGACAACTTTTGGATATAACGATGAGCACATGCACTCAACTACTTTGGTCGACCATAGCGAGGCCTGTTCTGAGTGGAACCTGTCCTGTTAAATCGCTGTATGGTCTTGGCCACCGTGCTGCAGCTCAGTTTCAGGGTCTTGGCAATCTTTTTATAGCCTAGGCCATCTTTATGTAGAGCAACAATTCTTTTTTTCAGATCCTCAGAAAGTTCTTTGTTATGAGGTACCATGTTGCACTTCCAGTGACCAGTATAAGAGAGTGAGAGCGATAACACCAAATTTTACACACCTGCTCCCCATTCACACCTGTGACCTTGTAACATTAACGAGTCACATGACACCAGGGAGGGAAAATGGCTAATTGGGCCCAATTTGGACATTTTCACTTAGGGGTGTACTCACTTTTGTTGCCAGTGGTTTAGACATTATTGGCTGTGTGTTGAGTTATTTTGAGGGGACAGCAAATTTACACTGTTATACAAGCTGTACACTCACTACTTTACTTTGTAGCAAAGTGTACTTTCTTCAGTGTTGTCACATGAAAAGATATAATAAAATATTTACAAAAATGTGAGGGGTGTACTCACTTTTGTGAGATAGTGTATACACAGTACTGTGCAAAAGTTTTAGGCAGGTGTGAAAAATTGCTGTAAATTAAGAATGCTTTCAGAAATAAGAGTGTTAATAGGTTATTTGTATCAAATTAACAAAATGGAAGGAAATTAACAAAAGAGAAATCCAAATCAAATCAATATTTGGTGTGACTACCTTTTGCCTTCAAAACAGACTTAATTCTTCTAGGTACACTTGCACACAGTATTTGAAGGCATTCAGCAGGTAGGTTCTTCCAAACATTTTGGAGAACTAACCACAGATCTTCTGTGGATGTAGGCTTCCTCAAATCCTCCTGTCTCTCATGTAATCCCAGACAGACTCCATGATGTTGAGATAAGGTTTCTGTGGGGGCCAAACCATCACTTCCAAGGACTCCTTGTTCTTCTTTACGCTGAACATAGTTCTTAATTAGGGATGGGTGAACAGTTTGGCCCGAGCATAAGTTCGGGCCGAACTTTGTTTGGATGTTCTGTGAACACCGAACAATATCCGGTGTTCGGGGCAAATTCAAAAGCCACCGGCACACCATTAAAGTCTATGGGACATTAACATGAAAAATCAAAAGTGTTCATTTTGAAGGCTTATATGCAAGTTATTGTCATAAAAAGTGTTTGGGGACCCGGGTCCTGCCCCAGGGGACATGCATCAATGAAATTTTTTTTTTTAAAACGGACGTTTTTTCGGGAGCAGTGATTTTTTTTAATGCTTAAAATGAAACAATAAAAATGAAATTTTCCTTTAAATATCATGCCTGGGGGGTGTCTATAGTATGCCTGTAAAGTGGCACATTTTCCCCGTGTTTAGAACAGTACCACAGGAAAACAACATTTCTTAAGGAAAAATTGTCATATAAAACTGATCGAGGCTCGGCAATATAGATAAAAATCATTGAAAAAAAGAACATGGGATCTCCCCCAGTCCATTACCAGGTCATTACCAGGGTCTAGTATGAATATTAAGGGGAACCCCGAACCAAAATTAAAAAAAAAAAATTGCATGGGGGTTCCCCTAAAATCCATACCAGGCCCTTCGGGTCTGATATGGAAATTAAGGGGAACCCTGGGCCAAATTTTTTTTTTAAATGATGTAGGGGCCCCCCACAAAACCCATACCAGACCCTTATCCGAGCATGCAACCTAGCGGGCCACAGGAAAAGAGGGGGGACAAAGGAGCGCCCCCCCTCCTGAACCATACCAGGCCACCCTCAACATGGGGAAGGTGCTTTGGTGTAGCCCCCCAAAGCACCTTGTCCCCATGTTGATGGGGACAATGACCTCATCCTCACAACCCTTGCCCAGTGGTTGTGGCGGTATGTGGGCGGGGGGCTTATCGGAATCTGGAAGCCCCCTTTAACAAGGGGACCCCCAGATCCATGTTCCCCCCGTATGAATTGATAATAGGGTACAAGTACCCCTACCATTTCACAAAAAAAGTGTCAAAATTGTAAAAAAAGACAATAGCCGGTTTTTGACAATTCCTTTATTAATAATGTCTTCTTCTTTCCCCGCTTCTTCCTCCATCTTCTTCTGGTCTTCCTTTGGTTTTCTCCTTCTTCCTCCATCTTCTTCTTCCCCCGCTTCTTCCTCCATCTTCCTCTGCTTCTACCTCCGGTCTTCTCCACCTTCCTCTGGCTTCTTCTTCCCCGCTTCATCCTCCGGACAATCCGCCTCAATGGGAGGCTCCCGCTGTGTGACACTTCTGTTCTTGTGACAGTTCATATATAACTGAGGGCAGGGCTACCCGGTGACCCCGCCCCCTCTGACACCACAAGGGCTTCCCTATGGCTTTCCCATGGCGTCAGAAGGGGCAGGTCGCCTGTTTACATAAACGGGTGACCCCGCCCCCCTCTGATGCCAAAAAAAAGCACCCTCCCCATGTTGAGGGCATGTGACCTGGTACGGTTCGGGGGGGGGGCTCTCTCTCGTCCCCCCCCCTCTTTTCCTGCGGCCTGCCGGGTTGCGTGCTCAGATAAGGGTCTGGTATGGACTTTGAGGGGGACCCCTAGGCCATTTTTTTAATTTTACATTTGGTGCAGGGTTCTCCTTAATTTCCATATCAGACCCGAAGGGCCTGGTATAGATTTTAGGGGGACCCCCACGCAATTTTAAAAAAAAAATTTGGTTCGGGGTTCCCCCTAATATTCATACCAGACCCAAAGGGCCTGGTAATGGACTGGGGGGTCCCATGCTCTTTTTTTCAATGATTTTTATCGATATTGCTGAGACCCAAAAATTCATTACAGCTGAGATCAGTTTTAAATCAGAATTTTTCCTTTAGAAATGTCATTTTGCTGTGGTGCTGTTCTAAACACGGGAAAAATGTGCCACTTTACAGGCATACTATAGACACCCCCCAGGCACGATATTTGAAGAAATATTTCATTTTTATTGTTTCACTTTTAACATTAAAAAAAATCATTGCTCCCAAAAAAACGCCATTTTAAAAAAAAAATTCTGCATTGATACATGTCACCTGGGGCAGGACCCGGGTCCCCAAACACTTTTTATGACAATAACTTGCATATAAGCCTTTAAAATGAGCACTTTTGATTATTCATGTTTGTGTCCCCTAGACTTTAACGGTGTTCGTGTGTTCTGCCAAATTTTTTGCTTGTTCGGTATGTCCTGGTGGGAACCGAACTGGGGGGTCTTCGGCCCTTCCCTATTCTTAATGACATTGGCTGTAGGTTTGGGGTCGTTGCCCTGCTGCAGAGTAAATTTGGGGCCAATCACATGCCTCCCCGATGGTATGGAATTAGGGATAAGTATCTGTCTGTATTTCTCAGCACTGAGGACACCATTGATCCTGACCAGATCTCCAAATCCACTTGCAGAAATGCAGCCCCAAACCTGCAAGGAACCTTCACCATGCTTTATTGTTACCTGCAGACATTCATTATTGTACCACTCTCCAGCCCTTCAGTGAACAAACTTCCTCCTGCTACTACCAAATATTTCAAATTTTGACTCATCAGTCCAGAGCAACTGCTGCCATCTTTCTGCACCCTAGTTCCTATGTTTTTGTGCATAGTTGAGTCACTTAGCCTTGTTTCCATGTTGGAGGTTTGGCTTTTTGGGCACAATTTTTCCATGAAGATCACTTCTGGCCAGACTTCCCCAGACAGTAGATAGGTGTACTTGGATCCCACTAGTTTCCACCAGTTCGGTAGTTCTGTGTTGATGGCACTGCTAGACATATTCTGATGTTGAAGGAAAATAAGCATGATGTGTCTCTTTCATCTGCTGCATTAAGTTTCCTTGGTAAACCACTGCACCTACAGCATTGGTGTCCCCAATGCTGAGAAATACAGGCAGATACTGTACTTATACATCATGCCATATCATCAGGGAGGCATGTGATTGGCCTCAAATGTATTCTGCAGCAGAACAACAACCCCAAACATACAATGACATTAAAAATGATCTTCAAGCGTAAAGAAGAACAAGGAGTCCTGGAAGTGATGTTTTGGCCCCTACACAGCCCTGATCTCAACATTGAGTCTATCCAGGGATTACATGAAGAGACAAAAGAATTTGAGGTAGCCTACACCCACAGAAGATCTGTGGTTAGTTCTCCAAGATGTTTGGAACAACCTACCTGCTGAGTTCCCTAAATAGTGTGTGTAAGTGTACCTAGAAGAACTGATGCTGTTTGAAGCCAAAGGGTAGTCACATGAAATATTGATCTGATTAAGGCCCCTTTCACACGTGCGGATCCGTGTTGATCTGACCCGTGAACATCCACTTGCTCAGCGGAGATAGCTCCGTTGATCCCCACTGAGCCGGCGGATGACAGGGCGGTCCCTGCACAGTGTGCAGGGACCACCCTGTCAGATCTCTGCTCTCCCCTATGGGGGATCGGAGGAACACGAACCATCTGTCCGTGTTCATCCAATCCACTCTGCAACAGGGGCGGATCCAGAGTCTAGTCTCGGGAGGGGCACTGCCAGAAAATACATTTTTTGGGGGGAATTTATTAGGGAAATGGCTGGTGTTGGCGCTTCAATCATCACAGCACCATGGTTGTTATGGTGTCAGGATGATTGAAGCGCATTTTTTCTATTATTACATTGTTATAAAAAATGAAATAGTTCAACTCACCATAATGCAGAATCAGTGGGAGCCCCAAGCGTGTCACTTGCCACGTTGCCTGCCACCAGATGCGGATTGTCACTTGCCACTTCACCTGCCACACGTTGCAGATTGTCACTTGCCATGCCACCTGCCCCCAGATGTGGATTGTCACTTTCCTGCTACAATTGTCACTTGCAACATCGCCTGCCACCAGATGCAGATTGTCACCTTGCCTCGTCACCTGCCACACATTGCAGATTGTCACTTTCCACGTCACCTGCCCCCAGATGCAGATTGTCACTTGCCTGCTACAATTGTCACTTGCCATGTCACCTGCCACCAGATGCGGTTTGTCACTTGCCACGTCACCTGCCACCAGATGCGGATTGTCACTTGCCACGTCACCTTGCCACCAGATGCGGATTGTCACGTCGCCTGCCACACATTGCGGATTGTCACTTGCCACGTCGCCTGCCACCAGATGAAGATTGTCACTTGCCACTTCACCTGCCACCAGATGCGGATTGTCACTTGCCACGTCACCTTGCCACCAGATGCGGATTGTCACGTCACATGCCACACATTGCGGATTGTCACTTGCCATGTCGCCTGCCACCAGTTGCAGATTGTCACTTGCCACATCATCTGCCACATGTTGCGGATTGTCACTTGCCTGCTACAGCTACAATTGTCACTTTCTTTTTCCCAGAGGGTGAGGCAGCAGATTACCAGTCAGGCAGCAGAGAGATGATGTAATCTCTCTGCTGCCCGTAGCTATCTGCACAGTGAGGGCGGAACTGCAGGGATGCAGGGCGGACGGTGAGAGATGATGTCATCTCTCTGCTCCCCCGCCCGCCGGCTCCCTGATTGGCCAGCAGCCCGGCCGCTCTCTAAATGTCACCAGCGGCCAGCCCGGCCATCCGCTCTCATCCGCCCACCCCTCTGTCAGGCTTAGACTGTCACCAGCCCCCCCGGCCGTCCGCTCTCTCACCCGCCCACTGTCAGTGACTGACAGTGGGCGGGTGAGAGAGCGGACGGCCGGGGGGGCTGGTGATTGACTGTCAGTCTCAGACTGTCACCCGCCCAGCCGTCCGCTCTCTCTCTCCCGCGGACCCAGCTGCCTGCCCTCTCCCCAGCATTCTCGGAGGGGGCAATTGACCCGTTGCCCCCCCCTGGATCCGCCCCTGCTCTGCAAACGGATAGAAAAATAGGATTTTCTTCCGTCTGCAGAATCGGATAATAGCAGGGCCAGATGATATCGGGTGTCAGCGGATGTTCATCCACTGACACCCGTTTTCCCATAGGGGATGCATGTATATCCGCATTTCATCCGAAAACGGATGGATGAAATACGAACACGTGTGAAAAGGGCCTTAGGTGTGTTTCTTCTGTTCTCCTACTTTGCATTTTGTAAATTGATAAAAATAAACAATTAAAATATATATTTTTGAAAGCATTCTTACTTTACTGATGTTTTTCACAGTTGCCTAAAACTTTTGCACATTACTGTGTGTATATAAATCTATATATCTATATGTAGATATATATCTTTCTCAAAGTGCCAGTATCTCTGTATGCTGCTGTATGCAGGCTTAGAATTAATTGGGTGTATTCCTCATTTCAAGAGCCATGGAAATCATTCCTTCATGCCCCTTGGTCAACTCTACATCGGAAGTCACTGGTTTATAGTACAAATATGGCTAATATTATAAAGCCTTTTTTTTCAAACTGCTTCAGTGTAATTCACAGAAAGAAAGGCTTCAATTGAGTATGGCTTGAAAAGCAATGAAAAGTTATAAAAAAATAAATAAAAAGCTAACACCGCGCTAAAGAAAATAAGCACAAAAAATAAAAATCAGCTGCAAGCACTCAAAAGCCAAGATACAACTCCAAAATAGTATTATATACAAACAGTGCAGCGATAAAAACTATAAACAATCATATGATTTAATACAGAATCTCTAAAGAAACAGATTCAATCATATTGATCAGATAAAATCCAAAAACATGCAAAAAAAATGTTATAGTCTGTATAAGAGAGTCCATAAAAACAGAAAAATACAATAAAATCCTCATCCTTGCTCCATGTGACAGGCATAAACAGGTGAAGGGAAGGTAGTGATCTTGTAAAAACAGAGAGTCCTGCTCCACACCCAGTGAAAATTTATACAAACTGCTTATCAGCTATATATGACCTCTAAGTTATAAGTAGAGTTGCCACCTCATCCCTTTAAACCCGAACACCTTTGGATTACACAGGTTCTGAGGCTAATTAAATGCAGATAAGGCACCAAGTGAGTTTAATTACCACTTTAATCAGCCACAGAACCTGTGTAATTAATATGTGTTTGGGTTTAAAGGGATAAGGTGGCAACCTTAGTTATAAGTGGTCCAACAGGGCACGAGGAAATAGGTCTCCTCAAAACCTTACAGGCTCTCCTCTGACACCACTCCCACAGAAAAGAAGGCAGGAGTAAAATCACCTATAAAATGTGATGTTTTATAAATGTGATTTTACTCCTGCCTTCTTTTTCGTGGGAGTGGTGTCATAGAGGAGAGCCTGTAAGATTTTCTTGTGCTCTGTTGGACCATTTAGAACTTAGTGGTCATATATAGCTGGTAACGAATATATGTGCAGCGCTAAATGAGAACAGTCATAATGAGTGAGACCATATATGGTACAAAAAATGAAGTTATACACTCTGAATGACACATGTGCAAACACATAAAATAAATAAACCAAATATAGTCCACAACGTGATGAAAATTAGATATAATCCACAGATGGAAACTGTAGTATGTTGTTAGTCCAGGTAAGTGAATAACCCCCTTGGAACATCAATAGAAGGACAGGTGTGGAAAGAATATATTGGGAGAAGCCACAACCAACATAAGGTAGGCTTACCAGAGCTATTGGACTCAACAAGGCATATGCCCAATGAGTCATCAAAGCATATGGTGACAGCACACCGGTAGACAGGGACATCCACGTCTGCAGATTGTTGGCACAGGCGAATGGTGATCACACTGTCCCTCAGATGACTCCCAGCAGAGAAGGAAAACTCTGAGGGAGGTTGGTCGAATCCTTCCCATATGCTCACAGGATGCAACCAAAAATTAAACAAAAGTTCCACATAGTGAGACATGCATGAAGCTTCACTATAAGCAAAGGGCATACATGACGAGGTGGAAGTATACCAGGCCACAGTGGGTTAAAATTAGGGGTTTTGTTTTAAAAGGTCAGTGCTCTTACCTGAGTGGACAAGCAGGGAGTGATGGGAGGAGCAGGAGAGATAGTAGGTCATGGGAGGAGTGAAGTTTCTTTTTCATAGAGAACGCAGCGAACTGCCAGACAGACATTCCTACTACGATTGCAGACTTCACTTGCATCCTTGGTTTCCTTTTTACATGTTCTGTTAAATTCTTTGTAACATTTAAACGATACTAGTGTTCCCTCATTTTTATATTTTTTAAAAGCTCTTTTCTTATTGTTTATAGCTTCTTTAACTTTGGCCGTGAGCCACATTGGTTTTGTTTTTAGCCTTTTAAACGTATTACCCATGGGAATATACTTTGCAGTGAGGTCCCAAACAGTCTTTTTGAAGAATTCTCATTTCTGTTGTGTGTTTATCAATGCAAATATTCCCTCCCAGTCTAAATCCTGGAGAGCAGCCCTCATCCTTGGAAAATTTGCTCTCTTGAAGTTAAGTGTTTTTATCTTTCCCGTATGTATTTCTTGTTTACAGCTAACATCAAATGAAATCATGTTATGATCACTGCTACCCAGGTGTTCCTTAATCTGGACATTAGTAATAAGCTCTGCATGGTTTGAGATTACCAGGTCCAACAGAGCTTCATTCCTAGTTGGGGCCTCAATAAACTGGACCATAAAATTGTCCTGTAATAGGTTTATAAATTTTTGCCCTTTAACTGTCCCAGTAGTGCCATTACTCCAGTCAATTTCTGGGTAGTTAAAATCCCCCATTATTATCACTGTTCCAGCCCTTGCAGCCCTTTCTATCTGTGCAAGGAGCTGAGTCTCCACCTCCTCGTTAACATTGGGTGGTCTATAACAAAGTCCAATGATTAACTTTGAACTACGCACATCTATATGCAGTTCCACCCATAATGCTTCAGACTCATCACACTCTCCTTCAACCAGGTCCTCTTTCACACTTGCTTTGAGATCACTTCTCACATAGAGACATACCCCACCACCTTTCCTTTTTACCCTGTCTCTCCGAAAGAGTGCATAGCCAGGAATATTAATAGCCCAGTCATGAGAGGATTGAAGCCAAGTTTCAGCAATACCGATTACATCATAGCTCTCCTCATGCACCAGAGCTTCCAGCTCGCCTATTTTGCTTGGCAGACTTCTGGCATTGGTGTACAAACACTTTAATGCATTATTACATTTTGCTCTGGTGTTTTTCATATCATTTTTAGTAGTACGAATGGCACTATAGTTTGCAATGGCTGTTTGCAACATGGGAAATTTCTTGTCACCTGCTATAACCCTCCCCCCATCTATCCCCATTCCACCCTCCATTAATGTCTGACCCCTAACTGACCTGTCTGCCCGATGTAAATCTAGTTCACCCTCCCCCCTCAATCCTAGTTTAAATACTCCTCCAGCCTTCCCCTAAACCTCTCCCCCAGCACAGCAGAACCTCTTCCATTCAAGTGCAAACCGTCTTTAGCATATAGGTTGCACCCCAATGAAAAGTCAGCCCAGTGCTCTAGAAACCCAAATCCCTCCTCCCTTCCCTTCTTCTTATGTCTTTCTTTTCTTCACCTCCTATGTTCTCGATGTTCTTTTCCTATACAGGCTCCTCCCTCTTTATTTGCTAATAGAAGTCTGGGGCCATGGCATAGACATGTTTTTAATTGTTTTATTTCACAGGGGCGGTAATACTATATCTCATATATAAATACATGATAAAGTTTTTTTCTTCTCTTTTCTTTTAATGTAGAATGCAATGAACTTATGTCTATTCTTTTGTTCATAGATTATGCCCAAAGCCCCTGAGGAAGCGTTCATGAACGCGTAACATGTAGAGCAAGTCGAGCTATTTTTTACACTGTCTCCTTTGAAACCTGTTACGACTGAACAAGTAAAATGACTGAATATCTTGTTTAAACATATATTTAATATGTAGATGGTGTATTCAATATGCTCCTAGGTATTATTTGTGAATATATGTAGATATATGTACATGTTTTTTAATCAAATTTTTTGTAATAAATATTGAAACTCTTTTTTAATCCTTTGTGTTTTGCCTATAAAGTCCATCATTCCAAACCAATTTCTAATGATTTCTAATATCGGGACGTGGCATTAACTATTTATGCACCGTATCCACAGTGCCACTCTGATGGTGTCGTCAAGGATCTGCAACCATTTTCTTCTTCTTTGATCTGGAGTGTTTATTAATATTCAAGATTTAATTATAATTTTGGTTTAATAAAAGGCCGAACTGGCCATTTAACCCAATACAGTTTGGTGTCATTTTTGAAGAAAGGGGGTGGTGTTGGTTACTTTTTAATAATAGTTAACAGGTATATCTGAACTACCTCAGTCAAGACATGCACAAAGCTTAACAAAGTATAAGCGAAGGGCATACATGACCAGGCTGCAGTGGGTTAAAATTAGGGGTTTGGTTTTAAAAATGTCAGTGCTCTTACCTGAGTGGATGAGCAGATGGGGTGATGGGAGGAGCAGGAAAGATAGTAATTCAGGGGAGGAGTGAAGGGGGCATCACTTGAAGTCTGCAATCGCCCTCCTGCCCGAACTACCTCAGTCATGAATCCGCATTACAAAGAATATGTATTAAAATTGAGGAACACTCACATTTGAGCAGGTAAAAAAGCTCTTGTAAAATAGACTGAAGATTTAACGCAATGGCATCAGCAGGCTCGCCCCAACATGTTTCGTCTAAAGACGTCATCTCTTTAGACAAAACAAGTCGGGATGAGCCTGCTGTCGTTGCATTAAATCTTCAGTCTATTTTACAAGTGCTTTTTTACCTGCTCAAATGTGAATGTTCCTAAATTTTAATAAATATTCTTTGTAATGCGGATTCACACTATGTGGAACTTTTGTTTCATTTTTGGTTGCATCCTGTGAGCATATGGGAAGGATTCGACCAACCTCCCTCTAAGTTTTCCTTTTCTACTGGGAGTCATCTGGGGGACAGTGTGATCACCATCCGCCTGTGCCAACATCTGCAGTCGTGGATGTCCCTGTCTACCGGTGTGCTGTCACCATAAGCTTTGATGACTCATTGGGCATATGCCTTGTTGAGTCCAATAGCTCTGGTAAGCCTTCCTTAAGTTGGTGGTAGCTTCTCCCATTATCTTCTTTCCACACCTGTCCTATTGATGTTCCAAGGGAGTTATTCATTAATAACATACTACAGTTTCCATCTGTGGATTATATCTATTTTTCATCACGTTGTGGAGTATATTTAGTTCATTTATTGCATGTGTTTGCACGTGTGTCATTCACGTAATTTTTTGTACCATATACTGTCTCACTCATTATGACCGTTCTCATTTAGCACTGCACATACAGTGGGGACGGAAAGTATTTAGACCCCTTTAAATTTTTCACTCTTTGTTATATTGCAGCCATTTGCTAAAATCATTTAAGTTCATTTTTTTTCCTCATTAATGTACACATAGCACCCCATATTGACAGAAAAACACAGATTTGTTGACATTTTTGCAGATTTATTAAAAAAGAAAAACTGAAATATCACATGGTCCTATGTATTCAGACCCCTTGCTCAGTATTTAGTAGAAGCACCCTTTTGATCTAATACAGCCATGAGTCTTTTTGGGAAAGATGCGACAAGTTTTTCACACCTGGATTTGGGGATCCTCTGCCATTCCTCCTTGCAGATCCTCTCCAGTTCTGTCAGGTTGGATGGTAAAGTTGGTGGACAGCCATTTTTAGGTCTCACCAGAGATGCTCAATTGGGTTTTAATCAGGGCTCTGGCTGGGCCATTCAAGAACAGTCACGGAGTTGTTGTGAAGCCACTCCTTCCTTATTTTAGCTGAGTGCTTAGGGTCATTGTCTTGTTTGAAGGTAAACCTTCGGCCCAGTCTGAGGTCCTGAGCACTCTGGGGAAGGTTTTCATCCAGGATTTCCCTGTACTTGGCCGCATTCATCTTTCCCTCAATTGCAACCAGTCGTCCTGTCCCTACAGATGAAAAACACCCCCACAGCATGATGCTGCCACCACCATGTTTCACTGTTGGGACGGTATTGGACAGGTGATGAGCAGTGCCTGGTTTTCTCCACACATATCACTTAGAATTAAGGCCAAAAAGTTCTATCTTAGTCTCATCAGACCAGAGAATCTTATTTCTCACCATCTTGGAGTCCTTCAGGTGTTTTTTTAGCAAACTCTATGCGGGCTCTCATGTGTCTTGTACTGAGGAGAGGCTTCCGTCGGGCCACTCTGCCAAAAAGCCCCGACTGGTGGAGGGCTGCAGTGATGGTTGACTTTCTACAACTTTCTCCCATCTCCCGACTGCATCTCTGGAGCTCAGCCACCAAGGCTCTTCTCCCCCGATAGCTCAGTTTGGCCGGACGGACAGCTCTAGGAAGGGTTCTGGTTGTCCCAAACGTCTTCCATTCAAGGATTATGGAGGCCACTGTGTTCTTAGGAACCTTAAGTGCAGCAGAAATTTTTTGTAACCTTGGCCAGATCTGTGCCTTGCCACAATTCTGTCTCTGAGCTCTTCAGGCAGTTCCTTTTGACCTCATGATTCTCATTTGCTCTGACATGCACTGTGAGCTGTAAGGTCTTATATAGACAGGTATGTGGCTTTCCTAATCAAGTCCAATCAGTATAATCAAACACAGCTGGACTCAAATGAAGGTGTAGAACCATCTCAAGGATGATCAGAAGAAATGGACAGCACCTGAGTTAAATATGAGTGTCACAGCAAAGGGTCTGAATACTTAGGACCATGTGATATTTCAGTTTTTCTTTTTTAATAAATCTGAAAAAATGTCAACAATTCTGTGTTTTTCTGTCAATATGGGGTGCTGTGTGTACATTAATGAGGAAAAAAAATGAACTTAAATGATTTTAGCAAATGGCTGCAACATAACAAGAGTGAAAAATTTAAGGGGGTGTGAATACTTTCCATCCCCACTGTATATTCGTTATTTTCACTTGCAATTGTCTCTTGCTGCCCCGGCTGCTTATTTATGTTTTATGTGACAGCGCAGTATCTTCCACTTTTCACATATAGAGCTGGTAAGCAGTTTGTATAAACTTTCACTGGGTGTGGACTGTGGAGCAGGACTCTGTTTTTACAAGATTACTACCTTCCCTTCACCCATTTATGCCTGTCACATGGAGCACGGATGAAGATTTTATTGTTTTCTTTTTGTTTTTATGGACTCTCTTATATAGGCTAAAAAAATGTTTTTCCTGATGCCTTCATGGCAGCACACACTGGGTTGTGACTCCACCTCAACAACCTGACAGGATTGGTCTAGCTATAAAAGTTGAAGAGAGATGACCCCCACCATTCTCTTTTTTATCCTCACCTGACAAGACGGATGGACATCGCAAGCCTCTTACCGCATCGCCCCCAGCAGGTTCAAGCCTCTCCTGTTTGGAAGTCCCTCCTGTACAGTCTCTAAAGGAGCTTTTATGGAGGGAACCCCACTCTGGTGGTCTCAGGGGCATCAGCACGAAACATCTGGCACACAGTAAGCTTTAAAGAAGCTTCAGACTTGCAGTGGTCTCCACTTTCTCTTCTAGTCATTTTTCTCCCCCTTCTACTATTTTTCCTCATATATTTTTTTCTTCTTTTCTTACCTCTGGGACCTGTAGTCCCACAGCGCTCTGTTAGGTCTATCATGGCCACCGTGTTTCTCGTCCCGCAGTGCGCATACGCGGGAGGCCGTGGGGGCCATTCACAGCCGTTTTCCAAGATGGTGCCAGAGTCATTGCGGCGCTTCTGCGCATGCGCAAAGTGTCATTTTGCCTCGAACGGCAGCGGTCTTTTTAAAAAGGAACTCTGGACTGAGAAAAATGTGTGTTTTCTTCTTATGTCTCCAGGCTTCACATCCTTGTTCAGGATTTCTTCATTGAGGCCAGGTAAGTACTCTTAAGGTTCTCATTTTCAATTTTACAGGGACTTCCTTGTATATTATATTTAAAAAAAAAGAAAAAGGAAAATAATAATAATAATAAAAAATATAATATATATATATATATATATAAAGTATTGAAGAGAGAGAAAAAAGAGAATATCTCCTAACAAGACTCCTTCTGACA
Organism: Aquarana catesbeiana; assembly: GCF_042186555.1. Classification (NCBI taxonomy): domain Eukaryota; kingdom Metazoa; phylum Chordata; class Amphibia; order Anura; family Ranidae; genus Aquarana; species Aquarana catesbeiana. The sequence continues at coordinate 626,973,704 of NC_133326.1, read as the reverse complement.
GCCCTTCCAGGTCTAGATCAAGACGCAAAGAGAGGTCAAGCCATACCTCAGGCAGAAGATCCCGCAGAAGCCGGTCACGCTCCTCATCTCGTCACAGGCACTCACGCCACAGTCATTCTCGCCATGGTCACTCACGTCACAGTCACTTTCGACGTAGCATATCACATCATTAAAGATCACCTTCGTCACGTCACGGACGAAGCCAACACACCCGTCCCGCAGCTAATACCTGCTGGGTATGTAACGCCACCGCTTTGCCAGATAAATTAGCATGTCACACATGCTTCAATGAAGCCACGAAAGAAAGAGAATCAGACGTCAGAGAAGTAACCAAACTTATTCGGGAATCTGTGCGAGAATCCATAATGGAATCAACAACACCCCTGCCGGCCAGGTCAGACCCAGGTATTTCCATGGCTCCTCCTCGCTCAGCAATCGAGGTAGGGATGGATCCAGAATCCCCTTCAGAAGACGAGGATCCGGAAGTACCAGCAGGGTTTCACTTCACTCTGGTCGAACCTTTTGCAAAGTCAGTCAAGGAGGCCATAAGTTGGGAGGAGTCTGAGGAAGCACCTCAGAAGACTCGGAAATATTTTCTAAACCTGAAGAGGGACCCAGAGACCTTCCCTTTCATTGAGGAGTATCCTCTAAAAGAGCCTAAAGTCAACTCCTTAGTTAACGCTCCTATTGTGGATGCCTCCCTGATGCGTCTGGCAAGACATGTCACCCTACCCATCGAGGACGCCATCTCCTTCCGTGACGTTCTAGATCGTAAGATGGATCTGGAACTTAAAAAAAGCCTACTCCACAGCAGGAGGCGCTTGTAGACCAGCAGTCACCACAGCAGCGGTTGGTAGAGCCATCTCGGGCTGGGCTGTCAATATCAAGAAGTCTCTCCAGGAGGGAGCAGACTTAGAGAAAGTAATTTTGTCTCTACAGGAACTTAAATTAGCAGGCGATTTAATCGCAGAAGCCTCCGTGGATGTTATCAGGTGCTCGGCCCGGGCTATGCTAGCCTCGGTGATGGCAAGGAGAGCTTTGTGGCTAAAACCCTGGGTAGCCGACGCAGCATCAAAAACAAATTGGTGCAAGATCCCCTATGATGGCTCAAATCTCTTCGGCTCCAAATTGGATGCAGCAATTTCCAAGGTGACGGGGGGAAAATCGGGCCTCATTCCCTCTGACAGGAGACCCAAGAGATCAAGGGGTCCTGCTTACAAGGGTAACTTTTCCGAAAGGTACAGAGAAGCCAAAACCTATAGACCAGGAAAAGAGTTTAAGAGAAACTGGAGGAACACACAATCATCCTTCCTGAGGATGCGGAAAACCAAGGCCACCCCTTCTGGCGAACAGCAGAAGTCCTTTTGAAGGTACGCCCGCCCATCCTCCGTGGGTGAGCGCCAGACTCAAAAAATTCATACGAATATGGTCAGAAAACATCAAGGACCCTTGGACCATTTCCATGATCAAGTTCGGTCACAAGTGGAGATTCTTGAACAAGATTCCCAGAAACCACTTTCTTCCAACAAAACTCCAGGCAAGAGAAGGATCTTTCTGAAGTACATAACAGAACTAAAACAAAAGGAAGCCATTTTGGAAGTTCCGCTGTGCCAAAGAGGCAGAGGATTCTATGCCCCTCTCTTTCTTGTAAAAAAGAAAACGGGATTTACGGCCAGTGCTGGACTTAAAGAGACTAAACAGAAACATCAAATTAGCAGCTCAGAACATGCTGGCCAACTATTTGTGCAGGGAACTTCTCTCAAACAACGAGTGGTCATTAAGCCAACAGGCCTTTTCCCTCCTTTCAAGAACTTGGGGAATACCGGAGATTGACCTAGCAGCTACCCCTGCGAACACCAAATGTTGGAGATTTCTGTCAAGAGCGGCTTTCCCGTTGGCCAAGGGAATGGATTGTCTGACTCATCTGTGGAATTTCGAGCTAGGTTACATTTTTTCACCAGTACCCTTAATCATGAGGTTCTTATCCAGGCTTCGGAGATCATCAGCCACAGTAATAGCAGTGATTCCTCTTTGGCCGAGGAGACCTTGGTTCACAACCCTACTACAGCTCAGCCTGCAACAACCGCTGCCTCTTCCGGTAACATCCCAGGGTCAATTCCTACACCCAGCACCAGAAAAATTACACTTGACAGCATGGAAATTGAAAGGACTCAGCTGCTAGAGCAAGGATGCTCACAGGAGGTAATTTCAACTCTTTTACAGGCAAGAAAAAGCACCACCAACAAAACATACTCGCAAGTCTGGAATAGGTTTTGTTGACTGGCCCAACGAAAAAATTGGAACCCAGTATCACCAGAGCCACCGCAAGTTCTGGAATTCCTCCAGTTGGGTATCAATAAAGGATTGAGCTCAAGTACCCTTAAAGTCCGATTTCTGCCCTATCAGCTAAAACAGGCATTAGATGGGCCCTACACCCTCTGGTGATCCAGTTCATGAAAGCTTGCCTAAAAATCAGACCTCCAAGAAAACCCACATTTCCGGCATGGGATCTCTCTACAGTACTTGACGCATTATCAAAACCTCCTTTTTTTCTGGCTGAGTCAATTTCAATTTGGAACCTAACTTTGAAGTTAACCTTCCTTATCACCATTACATCTGTGAGAAGAGTTTCAGAACTTAAAGCACTACTGATAACAGAACCATACCTTGTCCTCTATCCAGATAGAGTGGTATTGAGGCCCTTGGAGCATTTCACTCCCAAGGTATCATCCTCTTTTCATTATAATCAGGATATCACCCTTCCATCCTCTACAAACGACCAAGGCGAGCCTCATGCATTAGATGTCAAAACTGCCATTACCAAATATCTGGAAACTACAGCTTCCTTTAGAAAGTCTGATTCTCTACTCATAATTCTACATGGACTTCTCGAACAATCGCATCCTGGCTGGTTAGCACCATCAAAAAGGCATACTCTACTCAGCAACTAATTATCCCAGAAGGCATCAGGGCGCACTCAACCAGGGCAGTGGCAAATTCATGGGCAGCATACTGCAGGGTTTCACCAGAAACAATCTGTAAAGCAGCGACCTGGTCATCTAGACATACATTTGCTTCTCACTACAAAATTGACTCTGCTCAACTTACAACAGCAGACTTTGGCAGATCCATTATTAAAGTCAATTCCACAGCTCTTTAGAATAATAAAACCTTTATTTTTGCACCCTCCCGACTGGCGAGTTATTTCCCAGTGTGTGCTGCCATGAAGGCGTCAGGAAAACGGAAAATTGTATACTCACCTTTCCGTAATTTTCCTTTTCTGACGCATCTTCATGGTAGCACACAGCAGGTTCCCACCCTGTTCTTAAGATGATATATACAGAGAATGGAGGGGGTTATCTCTCTTCAACTTTTATAGCTAGACCAATCCTGTCAGGTTTTTGAGGCGGAGTCACAACCCAGTGTATGCTGCCATGAAGGCATCAGGAAAAACATTTTTATAGCCTATATAAGAGAGTCCATAAAAACAAAAAGAATACATTAAAATCTTCATCTGTGCTCCATGTGACAGGCATAAACGGGTGAAGGGAAGGTAGTAATCTTGTAAAAACAGAGAGTCCTGCTCCACACCTAGTGAAAGTTTATACAAACTGCTTACCAGCTCTATATGTGAAAAGTGGTGCTGCCAGAGTGCTGCCAGTGTGTGATGCCATGAAGATGCTTCAGGAAAGGAAAATTACGGAAAGGTGAGTATACAATTTTCAGTTTTTTGCATGGTTTTGGATTTTATCTGATCAATACTATTGAATCTGTTTCTTTGGGATTCTGAATTAAATCATATGATTGTTTATACCTTTTATAGCGCCGCACTGTTTGTATATAATAATGAATAATGAAAAATTATAACCTGACAGGTTGTTGTAAGGTGGACCGAAAGAAACCAAAATGCCCTCCACTGATTCAGTGCAAAGCACAGTGGAGGCTTCTTAAAACAGAAGATACCTACATAACACTTTTATCACAAATCCCCAAAACAAGGGTTTATCGCTCCTCTTAAAGTGGCTCTAAAGGTTCCTTTTTTTTAATTTAAAATAACAAACACATCATACTTACCTGCATTTCGCACAGAGCAGCCCCAGTCCTCCTCTTCTCGGGTCTCCTGCCAGCGTTTCTGGCCCCTCCCCCCTGCCAAGTGCCCCTATAGCAAGCTGCTTGCTCTGGGGTCACTCAAGCGCACTCGCTCCCGAGCCACCTTTGTGTGCCTGTGGGTTCCGTAGACACCCGGGAGAAGCTTGGCTCTCATGCACATCGCTGGATCGGGATTGGGCTCGGGTAAGTATTATGGGGGGGGCGGGGGTCTGCAGGGGGAGCAGCACACTAAGGGTTTTTACCTTTATGCATAGCGTCACAGATCAGCTGCGGAGCTGATCTGTGTCTCACCTTTACTGCTGTAGGCCGGCTGGCACCTGTTGTTCCACTAGCTTGTGTTCAGCTCTGTGCACTCTGCAGCTATGGTTGTCGCCGGCCACACCTGTTGCCTAATATATAATTCCTTCCTGCTACTTCCTGTCCAGCCCCTCATGTGCTTCCCTATTTAAATCCCTTTCAAACCAGCTACTGGTTGCTTGAGCAACATTTGTTTCTGAAGCTCCCTTCGTGTAACCTGCCTTAAACCTGAACTCTCCTGAACTGATCTCTTGTGTACTGACTCAGCTTGTTCTGATTACGTTGTCTGCAGCCCGCCCTGACCTTGGCTCGCTATCCGGCTCTCCTTTTGCTTCATACATCCATCCTTGTCTGACAGTGTCTTCTGGTACTTCCTTAGTGAGCAGGGTGAACCCAGGGGTCGTGACCTGGGGTCAGCACGCAGCTAAGCCCAAACCCTCGTGAGGGGGTCCCTGGCAGAATACCGGCTGGCCCTTAGACTCCACGCCCTGGGGAAACCTGTGTCACCTGTGGGCTCACTGTAAGTAGTAACGTGACAGTTTGCTCAAGCCATGAGCGCCTCTGAGAATCGACCACTGACCGAGGATCAAATGCAAATCAAGAGCAAATAATGCTGGTTCTTCAGGATTTTGCCTCCCGTCTGGATCGTCTGCAACTTGCTGCAACTTCAGCTCCATCTGTTCCTGTTTCTGCTTCAGCTGCTCCCGTGTTACCTGCTACACCTGGCAATCCCTTCCTGTATCTGCCGTCGCCACCTCATTTTTCTGTTGATCCTAAGGCTTGTCGGGGCTTCATTAACCAGTGTTCCATCCACTTTGAACTTTCCAGCCACCATTTTCCAACTGATCGCACCAAAGTCGCATATATCATCTCTCTCCTCTCCGGTGAAGCTCTAGCTTGGGCCTCTCCACTCTGGGAATCACACAATTCCATCACCTCCGACCTCCAGCTCTTTTTGGATGCATTCTTGAAAACTTTTGATGAGCCCGCAGAGTGTCTTCGGCTGCTGGGGCTCTCCTTCGTCTTCATCAGCAAGGAATGACAGTCAGCCAATACGCAGTTCAATTCCGTACGCTGGCCGCTGAACTCAAATGGAATAATGAGGCCCTTACTGCTACCTTCTGGCAAGGCCTATCTGAGCGTGTCAAGGATGAACTTGCTGGACGCACCATTCCTACCACATTGGATGATTTAATCACTTTAGGCATTCAAATAGACATTTGCTTCCAGGAGCGGGCCCTGGAGAAATCCAGAACCAGTCATCCCCCTGCTGGCGATCCAGCACAGGTAGTCCAAAGACCTGTGGAATCCTCTCTGTCTTCAACCTCTCATACATTGGAAGAACCTATGCAGCTTGGGTGAACCCGCCTCACTCTCTAGGAACGTGCCCGATGCATGGGATTGGGCTTGTGCCTTTACTGTGGCGATAAAGGACATCCTTTGAACTCCTGTCTAGTCCATCCGGGAAACTCCAGGGTCTAGCTCACTCGAAGGGAGGTGATCTAGAACGATCATTTAATTTTGTTCACTTCCCTCGTTTCACCCTCCCCGTGGCTCTTCTCTGGGCTCAAAATGCCTATCAACTCTTGGCATATGTGGACTCTGGCGCTGCCGTCAATTTTATTGAATAATCTTTAGCTTCCGAGTTCGGCATTGCCTTTGTTGCCTTGGCTATACCCCTCTCCTTGACCGCAGTAGATGGCTCCTTCTTGCCTATGAGTCCCATCCGGTTTAAAACCCCTCCTATTGAGTTACGCATTGGGGTTTTGCATGGTGAGGAGATCTCTTTCCTAATTCTGCCTAAATCCTCCAGTCCCATCATTCTGGGCCTTCCATGGTTGCAGAAACACTCCCCGCATCTTGACTGGAATTCTGGACAAGTATTGGCTTGGGGTTCTCTGTGTCAGCAATGTTGTGTTTTCAAGGTGCTACCTCCTCCTTCCATTCCCCTGGCTGAGACCTCCACAATTCCCATGTTGCCTGCCCAATATCAGTCCTACCGAGATGTTTTCTGCAAAAAGTCCGCTGATTGCCTTCCCCCTCACAGAGGCTTTGACTGCTCCATTAATCTGTTACCTGGGACCTCTCCTCCCCAAGGCCGAGTCTACCCTCTATCTATCCCTGAGACACAAGCCATGTTTGAATACATTCAGGAAAACCTGAAAAAGGGTTTCATCAGGAAATCTCATCTCACCTGCCGGAGCCGGGTTCTTCTTTGTAGTGAAAAAAGATGGTTCACTCCGTCCTTGCATCGACTACAGGGGTCTTAACGCCATCACAGTGAAGAACCGATACCCTCTTCCTTTAATTTCGGAACTCTTTGACAGACTGTGAGGTTCTCATGTTTTCACTAAACTGGATCTTGTAGGGGTTTACAATTTAATAAGAATCCGGGAGGGAGACAAATGGATGACCGCCTTTAACACCAGGGACGGACATTATGAGTATCTTGTGATGCCCTTTGGCTTATGCAATGCCCCAGCAGTCTTCCAAAATTTGGTTAATGAGATCTTCCGTGACCTTCTGTATGTCTGTGTTATTGTATATCTGGATGACATTCTTATTTTCTCACCAGAATTGCTTACCCATCGTCTTCATGTGAAAGCTTCTACGGGACAAGTGTCTATATGCAAAATTGGAGAAATGTCTATTTGAACAAACACAAGTTCCATTTCTGAGCTACATAATCTCATCTCAGAGTCTCCTCATGGACCCAGCCAAACTTCGGGTCATCTCCGAGTGGCCTCAGTCCTCTGGTCTTAAAGCCACCCAATTCTTTTTGGGCTTCACCAATTACTATCGTCAATTCATTCGTAACTACTCCACCTTGGTGGCTCCTATTACATCTCTCACCCGCAAGGGTGTCAATGCTCGGCTCTGGTCCCCTGAAGCCATTGATGCTTTCCTCAAACTCAAGGCAGCCTTCCTCTCCGCCCCAATTCTCCTACGTCCGGACATTACTAAACCCTTTTCTTTGGAGGTAGATGCCTCTTCAGTAGGAGTTGGTGCCGTCCTGCTCCAAGCTCAGAAGGGCGAGTCTCAGCCTTGCGGATTCTTTTCCAAGAAGTTTTCTCTTCAAGAATGGCGACATCTTCTAGAGGGTTCTCCCCATTGCATTACCATCTATACTGATCATAAAAATCTGCAGTATTTACAATCCGCGAAATGCTTGAACCTACGTCAAGATCGCTGGGCCCTCTTTTTCGCCCACTTCAATTTTAACATTACTTTTCGTCCAGGTGTCAAAAACCTTCGAGCTGATGCCTTGTCCAGGTCATTTGATGTCAACGATTCCGAGAGTCACCTAGATCCTGGTCCCATCATCCCTCCGCATCGTATTCTAGCCACTACTCGGCTCCAGTCTATGCAGCCTCCTCCAGGTAAAACTTCTGTAGTTCCCACCAACGCTGTATCCTGGCCTAGGCCGACAAGGCCCAGGCCTAGGGCAGCACTTTGCAGGGGGGCAGCACAGAAAGAGTCCCCGCCGGCTTGCGCTACACTGTTAGTGTAGTACCAGTCTTATGGGGCGGACTGGGCTGAGAGGCAGATTAGTCTAGCGCCCCCATAAAGCGGCCGCACGGCTTCCGGTATGCGGGCGGCTGGTGTTCCGCGACTGCGGGGGGGTTCTAATTTTGACTGTCCTATCATCCTGGACCACAAACCTTCCTCACTGTGCCCTATGTTTTCTGCTGCACCGTTGGCATGGTTATAACTTCTTAGTCCTCTCCATAAAACTATCAGAAATTTGTGCTTAAAGTAGAACTATAGGCAACGCTTTTTTTTTTTTTCTCATTTTGGATAGAATAATGGAGGGTTATAGCCCCTGTCAGTTTATTTTTTACCATCCCTGTCCCATTGCAGAGATTTCCCTTCACTTCCTGCCCCATAGCCAAACCGGAAGTGAGAGGAAATCTATGCAAATTAAGGGAATCCATTGCCCCCCCTCCCCCACAGAACTAGTGTCCCCACTCGAAAATTTCAGGGCGGGTCCTAAACAGCAAAGGGTGTGGCCTTGAAGGGAAGGGGTGGGTCGTATTTAAATTAGGGGGTGCACGAGTTTAGTCAGGCCTAGGGCAGCACAAAACCTAAATACACTACTGGTTCCCGCACTTCGTCCCAAACTCCTTGCTTTGGCACAAGTTCTCTGGACATCCTGGCATACCTCGTACTTTTGATCTTCTTCAGCGTCATTATTGGTGGCCTTCTCATCGTAAGGATGTCAAGGAATACGTTCAAGCTTGTATGGTTTGTGTACTATCCAAATCTTCCATGTCTGCCCCTGCTGGGTTCCTGTTGCCCTTACCAGTGCCCGTATATACCTTGGCGTTGTATTTCCATGGATTTTATCTCAGATCTGCCTCCCTCAACAGGTTCTACAGTTATCTGGGTAGTGGTGGATCGGTTCTCCAAAATGTGTCACTTGATTCCTCTCTCAGGCCTACCTTCTGCTCCCAGCCTTGCCACAACTTTCATTAAGGAGATTTTTCGTCTTCATGGGATGCCTTCTCATATCGTCTCTGACAGAAGTTCAATTTACTACTCGGTTTTGGAGAGCCTTGGCCAGCTCCTTTGGGTTTAATTTGGATTTTTCATCTGCCTTTCATCCCCAGTCCAATGGGCAAACGGAACGTGCCAATCAAAATGTAGAACGTTTTCTCCGTGCCTTCATCTCAGCCCACCAAGATGACTGGGTGGACCTTTTGCCCTGGGCAGAGTTTGCCTTAAACCATTACTCCAATTCCAGTTCTGGAAAATCTCCCTTCTTCACTGTTTATGGGCAGTATCAATCTGTTCCCTTTCCTGTTCCCATTTCTCCTCTTGTACCAGCAGCAGCTGAGACCCAAAGGTCCTTCAACTCAATCTGGAAAGAAGTCTCCGGGAATCCTCATCTAGCTGCTTCCATAAAACGGCAGCAGATCGTCATCGCCGTCCGGCTCTTAAGTTCCTGCCTGGCGATAGAGTTTGGCTCTCTACCAAGCACATCCAACTCCGGGAGCCCTCAATGAAATTTGCCCCTCGCTTCATTGGTCCATTTCCCATTCTCCGTCAGATCTATCCAGTTGCTTTCAAGCTCCGTCTGCCCTCTCATCTCAGGATACCCAACGCCTTCCATGTCTGCCTGCTCAGGCCACTGGTCCTTAACCGCTTCTGTCGCCCTTCTTCTCACCCCGCTCCTGTGGCTGATACCTCAGATCAGTATGAGATTAAAGAAATATTGGACTCCCGGGGGAGGTTACTCTATCTCATTGATTGGAAGGGCTATGGTCCGGAGGAGAGGTCTTGGGTTCCTGCCACTGATGTCTCAGCCCCACGTTTGGTGACCAGATTCCATCAGAATTTTCCCTCCAAGCCAGCCCCCAGACGTGTACGGGGACCTTGTAAGTGGGGGGGTACTGTCACAGATCCGCTGCGGAGCTGATCTGTGTCTCACCTTTACTGCTGTAGGCCAGCTGGCACCTGTTGTTCCACTAGCTTGTGTTCAGCTCTGTGCACTCTGCAGCTATGGGTGTCGCCGGCCACACCTGTTGCCTAATATATGATTCCTTCCTGCTACTTCCTGTCCAGTCCCTCATGTGCTTCCCTATTTAAATCCCTTTCAAACCAGCTACTGGGTGCTTGAGCAACACTTGTTTCTGAAACTCCCTTCGTGTAACCTGCCTTAAACCTGACCTCTAGTGAACTGATCTCTTGTGTACCGACTCAGCTTGTTCTGATTACGTTGTCTGCAGCCCGCCCTGACCTTGGCTCGCTATCCGGCTCTCCTTTTGCTTCATCCATCCATCCTTGTCTGATAGTGTCTTCTGGTACTTCCCTAGCGAGCAGGGTGAACCCGGGGGTCGTGACCTGGGGTCAGCACGCAGCTAAGCCCAAACCCTCGTGAGGGGGTCCCTGGCAGAATACCGGCTGGCCCTTAAGACTTCACGCCCTGGGGATCCTGTGTCACCTGCTCGCCTGTGGGCTCACTGTAAGTAGTACCGTGACACATAGAATGCATGAAGGTAAAAAAAGTCACCCTTCACAACCACTTTATCCACTTCAATACTGGGAACTTTTACCCCCTTCCTGGCATGGCCAATTTTGGGCTTTCTGTGCTGCCACAATATGAATGACAGCTGCGCAGTCATGCAACACTGTATCCAAACTAATTTTTATCAATTTGTTTACACAAATAGAGCTTTCTTTTGGTTGTATTTAATCACCACTGGGTTGTTTAGTTTTTGCTAAAAAACATGAAAAAAACATTAAAAAAGACCGAAAACTTTGAAAAAAAAAGTTTTTCTTTGCTTCCGTTATAAAATTTTGCAAATAAATAATCTTTCTTCATGAATTTAGGCCAAACTGTATTCTGCTACATTTCTTAGGTGAAAATAACCCAAATCAGTGTATATTATTTAGTCTGTTGGAAAGTTATAGAGTCCACAAACTATGGTATATATCCGAACATTGATCAATTCTGATGTACTGACGGCCTATCTAATTTCTCAAGGCCAAAAATGCCAGGACACTACAGGTATCCCCCCCCCCCCCCCATGACCTCTTTTTGGAAAGTAGACAGTCCAAGGTATTTAGTAAGAGGCATGGCAAGTTTTTCTGAAGTTGTCATAAGTTTTTGGAAAATTAAGAAATATATATATATATATATATATATATATATATATATATATATATATATATATATATATTGCGCTATTACAAAGAAAAAAAATGTGGAAAAATAATAATAATACAGCAGCTACATACGAATGTGACTAAAATTCATAAACAAGACATAAGTGAAAATGTAGCTCTAATATAAGCTGTGTGAAACAGCTAAATAGACCAAGATATAAAATGTGAGGAAACATGTAAATATACATATGCAAATTGTGATTGACAAACAAACAAGTCCCAATGAGTGATAAATCGATAATGAGTCAATGAAAAAAAGGGGGAGAGTGGTGTATGCACCACAAATAAAGGGAGGTGTACATCAAGTTGAAGACATCTTTGTGCAGGCAGTCAGGAACACCGGGTATGATATTGACAGCAGGTGTCACAGAAGAGAAAAAATGAATGGGTACTCCTACCGGAACCAATGGATCTGGATGTCAGCGACACCAGATCAAACAGGCATGGACAGGAACGGCTTGAAGTATCCTGAAATGGTCAGCAAGGAGACTGGAACAGGCACAGGTATCATCGAGAGTCAGCCCTTCTCCAATCAAATCACCACAGGGGAATCAGCCCTTGGGCCAATGATGAACGGATGGATGGAATAGGCATATTCATGGTGAAGGAATAAAAAGAAAAAAATGCTCCAGATGGTGCAGATCAAAAGTAAATCGGGTATTTATTTTCATAAAACCAGCTTATAATGACAAAATAGTGATCACAGTTAAAAAAAGCAGGGCTTTGCTTTCTGACTCTCCACATTGCTTTTTTTTTAACTGTGATCACTATTTTATGTCATTATACACTGGTTTTATGAAAATAAATACCGGATTTACTTTAGATCTGCACCATCTGGAGCATTTTTTTCTTTTTATCCCTTCACCATGAATATATATATATATATATATATATATATATATATATATATATATATATATATATATATATATATATATATATATATATATTTTACATACTGTCACCAGTGCAGTACTGCGCCATCATATAACGGGTATGGTGGTGATCAGGAACACTGACTAGTGACAGTACGGGAAAAAAAACAAAATTCATTTTTTTTTTCTTTCTAATTTCTTTTATTTTTTTCTTATACTTGTTTTTCTTTTTTCTTATGATTTCTTTTTTTTTTAACACACTTTGACCAGGGCAAGATAATGTCACCATAGTAACATTGTACTACTCCGGGTAAGTTTATTTATTACCGCTTTAAATCGATTCATTCAGTTTGTTTTGTTGCGATTAGCTGTGATTGGTCAGATCTAATGTCGTATGACGTCTGCTCATATCAACGAGAGGTTCCCGCCAGCATCATCTTGCCATACACCGCGTGGGAACTGATTAAGATAGTGGAAAGAGCCATGCAAATTATGTTTAGAAAGCTTTTCTAAGGCAAATTCAGAGGTAGAATTATACTTCAGTTTCTTACCACTGGTCTGTGACACTTGTTGGTGCATCTTGGAATCTGGGGAGAAAAAGATCACCAAATCAGACTGTTTTGTAAGTTAAAGCGTATATAAACCAAAAAACAAAAACTGATAGTATTGCAGCTTACTGGTCCTAGGATGTAATTTTTTTTTTAACCACACTTTTTTCCCATTATTTTAACCTGGTAACTCTGTCATCACAAAGAGTCTAATGCCCCGTACACACAAGCGGATTTTCCATCTGAAAAAACTTGGATGGTTTTTCCGACGGAATTCCGCTCAAGCTTGACTTGCATACACACGGTTACACAAGTTCTCTGAACTTTCAACCGTCAAGAACGCAGTGACGTACAACACTACAACGAGCCGAGAAAATGAAGTTCAATGCTTCCGAGCATGCGTCGAATTGTTTCCGAGCATGCGTAGGAATTCTGCGCGTTGGAATTTGTACAGTTGATTGGAATTTCCGATCAGAACTTTTTCCAACCAAAAAATAGAGGACCTGCTCTCAATCTTTTGCTGGCTGGAATTCTGCCAGCAAAAGTCTGATGGATCATACACACGGTCGGAATTTCTGACCAAAAGCTCACATCTGACATTTGCTGGCAGAATTTCTGATCTTATGTATGGGGCTTAACATTTTCCAGCACACCTACCAGCTAGCTTACAACAAAAAAAAAATTGGTCCAGTCTAACAATTCATGTTAAAAACAGAGAGTTAAGTTTCAAACATTTGCAAATACATTATATGTGGAAGCCGCAGTGCTCCCCTGTATACTGCGGTCCTAACGCTATATTTCTGAGAGTCTCCAAGTTCCACCCATAAAATTTACTTTGCAGTATTCAGCAGCAGTAAACCTAAGCAACAACATTTGGAAACTTTTTTCTTTTTACTCACTCTTTCCTGGCTGTTGCTAAGGGATGCCTTGTAATCTGCCTCTTCCTCTCCCTGGCGCCTGACGTCATTTCCCTCAGCGCCCGTGCTCGTTAGTGCTCCTGGGAGATGTGTGCCTTCATTTCCCAGAAGTCAGTGGGCAGCGCCGAGGGCTTTGTTGCCATCACAACGGGGCGGGCACTTCTGACGACGACGCCCGTTGTGATGGCAACGTCAGAAGTGTACGGCGCTGCGAGCCATACCTCTTGCACATGCGCATGAACAGGCGGTGCATGCTTGTTGCTCAGCTGCACCTGATCCCGGAAGATAGTGGTTGTGGGCTTCACATGCCCACAAGCAATATGGAAATTGCCAGGAAAGAGGAATATAAGATATCTTCCTCTATGAAATCGGCAATCAAGTGGCGCTACATCCCAGAAAGGTGAGTGCTATAAATAGAAGTTTTACACTAAAAATATTCATCAAAAAAATTTAAAAATGTAACAGTTGGAACTCAGCTTTAAGGGCAGGTTTGCCTGGAGGGAGCCCACTCCTTCTTAAAGGTATAGGGACCTATTGGATGCCCAGCAAGAGCACAATTATTATTATTATTATATAGGAGGTATATAGCACCAACAGTACAACTAGAGTTGGGCCGAACACCCCCCAGTTCGGTTTGCACCAGAACTCCCGAACATGTAAAAAGTTCGGACTCGAACCCCCGATCCCTAACCCCCTTCACGCCTAGTGATAACAACCAATGCGGCTAAAAGCCCCCCCGCGCTGTCTTCCTTTGGCTGTTCCCCTGGGCTCTTCCGTCCTACCAGGAGGCCCGAGTGACCAGCCGGCACATCCGCCAGCTGGCCGGAATCGGCTTCGACCAGGTCTCCTATCTAGTAACCTGGAAGCAATGTTATGACATCACTTCCGGTTTACTCAGCTGATGACGCCGATTTAAAAAAAAACCCCTAGTGTTCCAAAACACAGATTTTGGTGCTTTGAATACTTTTAAGTGCAAAGGGGGGATTTGGGGTCTTATAGACCCCAGATTCCTCCATAAAGAGTACCTGTCACTGACTATTACTGTCACAAGGGATGTTAACATTCCTTGTGACAACAAAAAAAGTGATCGTAATTTTTTTTTTTTTAACCACTTCCCATCCCGTGTATTGTAATATGATGGCCGCAAGGTGGATCTGCCATCCCGGGGGGGTGGCCATCATGATGACCTTGGCTTCCCGGCGGTCTAGGGGGCACGCGCTTGAGAGCCGATGTGCGTGCCTAGTGGCTGCGACATTCGCACCCGCGATTGCTGGTCACAGAACAGGAATGTGGATCTGTGTGTCTGTAAACACACAGATCAATGTCCTGTCAGGGGAGAGAAGACAGATTGTGTGTTCCTTGTATATAGGAACACCGATCGATCACCTCCCCCAGACAGTCCCCTCCCCCCACAGTTAGAATCACTCCCTAGGTAACACAGTTAATCCCTTGATCTCCCCCTAGTGTTAAACCCCTTCCCTGCCAGTCACATGTATACAGTAATCATTGCATATTTATAGCACTGATCGCTGTATAATTGTCACTGGTCCCAAAATAGTGTCAAAATTGTCCGATCTGTCCACCGCAATATCACAGTCCTGACAAAAAAAAAAAAATCGCAGATCGCCGCCATTACTAGTAAAAAAAAATAATAATAAAAATGCCATAAGTCAATAATCTATATTGTAGGCGCTATAACTTTTGCGCAAACCAATCAATATACGCTTATTGCGAATTTTTTTTTACCAAAATATGTAGAAGAATACATATCGGCCAGATACCACCAAAATAAAGCTCTATTTGTGGGGGGAAAAATGATCAAAATTTCATAAGGGTACAGTGTTGCATGACCGCTCAATTGTCATTCAAAATGTTACAGGTCTGAAAGCTGAAAATTTGCCTGGGCAGAAAGGGGGTGAAAATGCCCTGTATTGAAGGGGTTAAAGAGACAGTGTAAACAAAAACAAAAAAAAAGACATTTTTTTTTTTTAAAGCCGGCCCGTCCCTCCGTGCTCACACACAGAAGAGAATGCATACTTAAGTCGCGCCTGCAAATGTAAACAGTGTTTAAACCACACATGTGAAGTATTGCCTTGATTGTTAGAGCAAGAGCAATAATTCTAGCCCAGGACCTCCTCTGTAACTCTAAACTGGTAACCTGTAGAAATTTTTAAATCATCGCCTATGGAGATTTTTAAGTACCATAGCTTGTCGCCATTCCACGAGTGTGCGCAATTTCAAAGCATTACATGTTAGGTATCTATTTACTGATTGTAATATCATCTTTCACATTATACAAAAAAATTGGGCTAACTTTACTGTTTTGTTTTTTTAATTCATAAAAGTGTATTTTTTCCCAAAAAATTGTGCTTGAAAGACCGCTGCGCAAATACCGTTTGACATAAAAAATGTAATTTTATTCTCTAGGGTCTCTGCTAAAAAAATATATATAATGTTTGGGGGTTCTAAGTAATTTTCTAGCAAAATGGATTTTAACTTAAACTGTAAGCAACAAATGTCAGAAATAGCCTTAGACAATCTATGGGACCCGAACTTGAAAAACAAAATCCCCATTGTGAAGGCATATATGCACGTTATTGGCCATAAAAAGGGTATGAGGGCCCGGCTACTGCCCTGGGGGACATGTATCAATGCAAACATTTTTTTTTTTTTTTTTAAAAAGATCGTTTTTACAGGAGCAGTGATTTTAACCACTTAAGTCTCAGACCATTTGGCTGGCCAAAGACCAGAGCACTTTTTGCGATTTGGCACTGCGGCGCTTTAACTGACAATTGCGAGGTCGTGCACCGTGGCTCCCAAACAAAATTGATGTTGTTTTTTTCCAACAAATAGAGCTTTCTTTTTATGGTATTTAATCACCTCTATGGTTTTTATTTTTTGCGCTATAAACAAAAAAATACCGACAATTTTGAAAAAAACGCATTATTTTTTACTTTTTGCTATAATAAATATCCCCCAAAAATATATAAAAAAAACATTTTTTTTCCTCAGTTTAGGCCGATACGTATTCTTCTACATATTTTTGGTATAAAAAAAAAAAAAATCGCAATAAGCGTTTATTGATTGGTTTGCGCAAAAGTTATAGCGCCTACAAAATAGGGGATAGTTTTATGGCATTTTTATTGATAATGTGATCAGTGACAGTGTCATTAGGCAGAACGGGGGAAATGCTTGTTTACATTAGCATCTCCCCGTTCTTCCTCACAGTGAGACGATCGCAGGTATCCCCGCGGACATCGGGTCCGCGGGACCAGTGATCATGGTCACGGAGCTCCCGGCGTGCGCGCCCACGAGCCGCCTCTTAAAGGGCAACGTAGAGATACGTTAGTGTGCCTGTACGTGCCCTTCTGCCGCAGTATATCTGCGTGGGGCGGTCGGGAAGCGGTTAATGATGCTTAACCACTTGCCAACCAGCCGCCGTCATTATACTGCGGCAGGTCGGCACGTTCCGCGAATCGCCGTAGCTGTACATCGGCTCATTTAAGAGCCATAGCAGAGATAGGACTGACGTATACAGGGGAGCCTTGGTGAAGGCACTGTGGCTTCCACATATATTTGCACATGTGCATACCTAAACCCTCTGTTTTTAATGTGAATTGCTAGATGAGAGCAATTAGGTTTTATTGTCCAAATATTTGCTTGGAAATTTTTGTCTGTCTGTGATGTGCATTGAGCTTCCATGTGCACCTTTCTGTAAAGGTTAGTTATAAATGAGGATATTTGCCATCTCTTTCGTATATCTTGTTTACTGTATATGACATGGAGATACATTGGATGCCTTCAGCTGCCATTGATGGGCTTTCAATGTGTCCCTGTGCCTTTAAGGAGGAGTGGGATCCTTTCCAGTCAAACCTGCCCTTAATTTTTCCACTGCTGTATATGTTCCAACTGGCAAAAAAATAACTAAAATAAAAACCAAACATTTGTTTTCTATATTTTCATTTTAGATATTAACCACTTGCTTACTGGGCACTTAAACCCCCCTCCTGCCCAGACCAATTTTCAGGTTTCAGCGCTGATGCACTTTGAATGACAATTGTGCGGTCATACAACACTGTACCCAAATGAAATTTTTATCATTTTTTTTCCCACAAATAGAGCTTTCTTTTGGTGGTATTTGATCACCTCTGCAGTTTTTATTTTTTGTTAAAAAAATGTAAAAAGACCAAATTAAAAAAAAAAAATTTATATTTTATTATAAAATTTTGCAAACAGGTATTTTTTCTCCTTCATTGATGTACGCCGATGAAGCTGCACTGATGGGCACCAATAGGCTGCACTGATGGGCACTGATGGGCTGCACTGATGGGCACCGATGGGCTGCATTGATGGGCACTGATAGGGCGGCACTGGTGGGCACTGATAGGCGGCACAGGTGGGCACTGAGAGGTGGCACTAATGGGTGGCACTGAAGGGCATTGATAGGTGGCACTGGTGGACATGGAGAAGTGGCACTAATAGGTGGCACTGATAGGTGGCAGTGATGGACACTGATGGGTGGCAGTGATGGGCACTGATGGGTGGTAATAATGGGCACTGATGGGCACTCATAGGTTACACTAATAGGTGGCATTGATAGGTGGCACTTGTGGGCATTGATAAGTGGCACTGATGGGCACTGTGGACACTGGCAGGTGGCACTGGCAGGTGGTAATGGCAGGGGGTACTGGTGGCACAGATGAGGCAGAATTGCCTCTTCCTCTTCGGGACCGATGTCCCTTGCACATAAGCCGGTGATCGGCTTTTTTTTCCCCTCACGCTGTCAGTGTGAGAAAAAAAAAAGATTACTGAGCTTTTGTTTACATCACGTGATCAGCTGTCATTGGCTGAGAGATGATCACGGGGTAAGGGGCCAGGATCAGCCCCTTACTCGGATCTGTGATCACCCGAGTCTCAGTGACTCGGTAATCACAGTGCGCACCACGCGCAGGGGGAGCGTGCAGAGGGGAGGCCGTCTATTGATGGCCTCCCAGGTCTGCGCTGTGGCCATCATTTGGCTATAGCGTGGACGCCAAGTGGTTAAATATAACAATTGTATATCTACACACAACTTATGTAAAAAAAATTTTAAAAAAATTGTGAAAGTGTGTAAAACAGTAATATTGATACTTACATAAAGCAAACAGAAGGCTTATGAAGACCAACAAAACACAGAACTTCAGAAAAAGAAGACCCAACAGGATAAAAATCACCCGTTCTCTTCTACTGCTGCCAGCTATAACGAAAATATATATACAAGTAAAATACATTCAAACTATGAAAGGTAGCAATCACTTGAGGGGCTCATTCAGACGGGCACATACAGTAAGCCTGTTCTCCATGCAGAGTCACTGGCAGATGTGTGTGCATCCACCTCGGAGCTGTGTGCAGGCAGCCCATAGAAGTGGATGCACACAGTTGTTCAACAGACACAATCACAATTCAAAGCTTGACATGCAGGCAGTAGCAGGGGCATGGATCTGAACAGACACTGTGAATTTGGATTCACATCACATGCAGATGCATAAATTCATTTACACAAACACTTCAACTTTACACAAAAATTTCCATTTTTAACACAATTCTACTTATATCTATCATTATGATTTTTACACCTTTTATGCATAAGGATAACATGTTTCCTGAGTCCTTGGTATGCTATTAATTACATATGTTTGCCTATTAGCCCTCAAAAAGGGGAAGAAGAACCTTAAAATATGTCTGAATACTGCTAGCTATTTTACATCTGCTTTATGGGGGTGAGGGCAAAGTCTAAGGAAATGTGTTTTTACCCTTGGCGTTTTCTCGGTGGGCCATCCTCCAAGTATTTTCACTCTCTGCGTGATGTCCTCCTAAAAAAAATATATATATATAGTCCAAACATACACATTAAAGCTCAGCCTGGGCTATTTTTTAACGTTTCCCACAGCAGCTGTAATTTTTTTTTTTTTTTAATTAGATCTAGGCTGCAATCTCACCTCCTCTTTGACACTGTTTTTTGCAATAATCTCTTTTCATCACAAGATGTCTTCTGGGCTAATTGACAACCACTCAATCCTAAGACAGGATTTACAGGTGCATCTCAAAAAATTAGAATATCATCAAAAAGTTATTTATTTCAGTAATTCAATTCAAAAAGTAAAACTCATATATTATATAGAACCAAAAGAGGGGTTTGGGACTTTAAATGAGGTGTGTGAGATCACACATCTCCATCTCTAAATCTATATGCAAGAAAGAGAGGGTTTGGGACTTTAAATGAGGTAGGTCTAGCATGGCTAAAAGATGAGTCAATGTAAGAAGACATGTTTTATTCAATACATTAAAAAACATGACATAGTAAAATAATTACATGCATGGTAAACAAGCATATCAATCACATATTATTAACCATATATTCATGAAACCATAATAGCAACTTAGAGATGACATACTGAGGTATAAGACAGTTGTCAATCATAAAGAATCGCATGAAAAGCAACATGGTGGGGTAACTTGGGAGTGGATGAAATAAAACCATGTAAAAAGAAAATGGTGCATCATAATTGGCCTGACGCACATTTTATGGTTTCCTACCACATCATCAGGGGAGAGTGCACCAATGTTTATAAAAATGCATAAAGAAAATGATATGGTCCAATGTTACACCCAAACACAAGGGAGACTATATATGTAAAGGAGGGAAGAAATGAACTAATCTCACTAAGTATTTACATGTCAATCAAGCCTAGACCATGTGAACGTAAAAACTGGTGGCTGCTTAGTGGGATGAGTTCATTTCTTCCCTCCTTTACATATACTGTATAGTCTCCCTTGTGTTTGGGTGTAACATTGGACCATATTGTTTTATTTATGCATTTTTATAAACATTGGTGCACTCGCCCCTCATGATGTGGTAGGAAACCACAAAATGTGCATCGGGCCATTTATGATGCACCATTTTCTTTTTATATGGTTTTATTTCATCCACTTCCAAGTTACCCCACCATGTTGCTTTTCTAGCAATTCTTTATGATGGACAACTATTTTATACCTTACGATGTCATCTCTAAGTTGCTATGATTGTTTTCATGAATATCTGGTTAATAATATGTGATTGATATGCTTGTTTACCATGCATGTACTCATTTTGCTATGTCATGTTTTTAATGTATTGAATAAAACAGGTCTTCTTACATTGACTCATCTTTTAGCCATGCTAGACCTACCTCATTTAAAGTCCCAAACCCTCTCATATATTATATAGATTCATTACACACAGAGTGATATATTTTAAACATTTCTTTCTTTTAATTTTGATGATTATGGCTTACAGCTAGTGAAAACCCAAAATTCAGTATCTCAGAAAATTTGAGTATTGTGAAAAAGTTCAATATTGTAGACTCATGGTGCCACTCAGCTAATTAACTCAAAACACCTATAAAGGTTTCCCGAGCCTTTAAATGGTCTCTGGTTCAGCAGGTTACACAATCATTGGGAAGACTGCTGACTTGACAGTTGTCCAGAAGATAGTCATTGACACCTTCCACAAGGAGGGTAACTCACAAAAGGTCATTGCTAAAGAAGCTGGCTGTTCACAGAGTGCTGTATGTAAGCATATTAATGGAAAGTGGAGTGGAAGGAAAAAGTGTGGTAGAAAAAGATGCACAAGCAACAAGGATAACCGCAGCCGTGACAAGATTGTGAAGCAAAGGCCATTCAAGAATTTGGGTGAGGTTCACAAGGAATGGACTACAGGTGGTGTCAGTGCTTCGAGAGCCACCGCACACGTACCCAGGACATGGGCTACAACTGTTGCATTTCTTGTGTCAAGCCACTCCTAACCAGAGACAATGTCTGAAGCGTCTTACCTGGGCTAAGTAGAAAAGGGACTGGACTGTTGCTCAGTGGTCCAAAGTCCTCTTTTCGGATGAAAGTAAATTCTGCATATATTTGGAAATATAGGTCCCAGAGTCTGGAGGAAGAGTGGAGAGGCACAGAATTCAAGTTGCATGAAGTCCAGTGTGAAGTTTCCACAGTCAGTGATGATTTGGGGAGCCATGTCATCTGCTGGTGTTGGTCCACTGTGTTTTATCAAGTCCAAAGTCAGCACAGCCCTCTACCAGGAAATTCTAGAGCACTCCATGCTTCTCTCTGCTGAGCAGCTTTATGGAGATCCTGATTTCATTTTCCAGCAGGACTTGGCACCTGCCCACATTGCCAAAAGTACCAATACCTGGTTTAATGAGCATGGTATCACTGTGCTCGAATGGCCAGCAAACTCGCCTGACCTAAAACCCATAGAGAATCTGAGAGGTATTGTCAAGAGGACGATGAGACTCCAGACTCAACAATGCAGATGAGCTGAAAGCCACTATCAAAGCAACCTGGGCTTCCATATAACACCTCAGTAGTGCCACAGGCTGATCGCCTCCATGTCACACCACATTGACGCAGTATTTCATGCAAACTAGTATTGAGTGTATATTATACTGTACATGGACATACATTTCTGTATTAAAAATCCTTTTTTTTATTGGTCTTATGTAATAATCTAATTTTCTGAGATACCGAATGTTGGGTTTTCACTAGCTGTAAGCCATAATCATCAAAATTAAAGGAAAGAAATGCTTGAAATATATCACTCTGTGTGTAATGAATCTATAGAATATATGAGTCTCACTTTTTTTATTGAATTACAGAAATTAATTAGCTTTCTGATGATATAAACATTTTTTGAGATGCACCTGATGGGCCCACCCTCTGAAGTACTCACAGTGTACTGGTTCAATTAGCAATGCTGATGTCAACACATTTTTTTTTTTTTTGCATCATTGGGGACCACACTGTCTGGAGAAGAGGCGAAGAGGAAGCGGTCTCTGCAGTCTCATGTAACCACCCTGAAAACTTATTGAAACGGTACTTGTAAAAAAATATGTAGCATAAAATGCTTGCTAACACACTTCCTGTTTTAGGATGGTTATGCTCACCCCCCCCCCCCCCCCCGCTCAATGTATGGAGGAACAATGTAGCCACATTTTGAACAGCAACATAATTACTAACACATTAAAGCCTAACTTCAGCTCATTTTTTTGGGCTTTTGGGATAAATGTTTTAATCAAATTTAAAAAAAGCTGTCTATTGTAAGCACTCCTGTCAGTGATAAATGGTTTATCTCAGCCCTCTAACTGCTACTTTTGCTGCACAGCTTGGTCTGTTAAAAGAAGTTGAAATAATAACAGACTTACTGGATCACCGGGGGGGAAAAAGCTTAAAGAAAGCCAATATATAAAATCTTTGTTTTTTGGTTTAGATACGCTTTAAGGTTCTTGTAATGATGTGTTTGCACTGTTGCTTTTATGAAAATTATGGGAAGAAAATAATGTAAAACATAAATGACTCCCGGGTCGGGTACACTTTAAACAAAGTCAGTGCCTTCTAAGAGGAAACGCGTTGGATTGGAACTAGCAAAGTGATGTCAACTAGCACGGCCCGCACTGCAGGCGGCTGTGTAAGATTTTATCCCATATCACTTGAATTCATTGTCCCTGATGTAAGTGCAATTTTTATTTAATAAACCAGATTTATACACATGAATGCACTATGAGCGTCTTCCATTATCTTTTATAACCGCATGATGTGATTAACGAAATTTAGGAGCACCATAAGCCTGGATACATTCCCTGGAGATGACTGACTTCAGAGGCGCTTCCATTCACACGCATATGATCTCTTGGTGGGATCATTTGATTCAGTAAGCAGCCAATTTTCACATATAGAGCACAGCGGTGACACACTTTCCATTGTGGATTATTTCAGCTGCACCACAAACAGTCTGTTGTATTTGCATGTGGAAAAAGTTGGAGTATCATCTTTTCACTAAACACATTGAATTGTGGAGCACTGGACTATTTATGAACTTTTTGCACTATTTATTATATGTAATTTTTTGTGAACAGATCGTAGCTATTTATCCAAAAAAATATTTTTGATGTAATTCACTTGATACACCGTTCTAGACAACAACTGTTTCACTTATCCAGGGATATTTTGCCATTTGAACATTCACTATTGTTTGATTTTGCTTGTAGCACATTGTTTGTTGCATCTGTTACCTAATTATTATTAGGATAATACCCCAGTCAAAAACAGCGCATCTTATTTATTTTACACTTTACACAATGTAAGCTTTGACATTACTGTGTGTGCACAGAAATATGTTTTCGCTTCAACATTCTTTATGTTTTAAAACATAAAAAAATGCACCTTTTGACACGTGTTGAAAATACCCAAAAGGAGAGTGGGTGTCAAACTCATAATTAAAAGTGTATTTCCAACGTTTAGAGGTATTAGAACCTCTGTCTGGTTTTATTGCTTTTCAGAGGTCTCCAGGAGAGACTTCCCCTTACTTGGTGTCCAGTTGGCAATGGTTTCACCAGACAGGAAGTGAGGAGAAATCCCCAAAAGTAACACAGGCTGAATTTTCCTTTTTTTTTTTAAATGGAAGTATGGAATCCCTCTGTCTCCTCACTTTCTGTCTTGTGGAATTGTTGTCAGCAGGACAGTAAGTGAGGCAATATCTCTCTTAAAAGTAAGGGCTTGGGCACTATGTTTTGTGGTCCTTGAAAGCTATTACATTAGTAATAGTGTGAAATATTTGGGGACCTGTCCTGGGTATGGTGTCCTCCATTTTATTAGGGTCAACTGGTTGTGACCTTGGATTTTTTGGATTAGAATGTGTCTGTGATTATTTTGGTGATTGTCCCTGAGGTGGTGTGTTGGAATGGGGGTCTTGCACAAAGAGGTGTTCCAAAGAGTCAGAGTGGTTTAAAACAAGGGACTTTTTTTTTAATAAATAAATGTTTGGGCGTCTTTATTTCTAGGTTACAACTCTAGACTTTTCTAAACTCTCAATAACTTTAGACTGGTCTTTATTTCTAGGCTACAACAATTTCTAGACCTCCACAACCACCATGCAAGGGCTGTGGGTAAGAGGCCATTACATTCTTCAACACGGTGACAAGGTGCTTTGTCAGGGGAGAAATCTCCCCATGTTGAGTGCATGTGGCTTGGTGTGGCTCGCCCACCTCCTTCCTCCCTTTTCTGGCCAGCCAGGCTGCATGGTCTTTGCGACCGGAGCCCACCCAGGTGTGATACAACAGTGAATGAATATTTATTGTTGAAACACTGATCCTCAATCCGGCCAATCAGAAGCGAGTCTGAGACCCGTTTTTCGATTGGCCCGAAAAGAGAAGATTCCCTATTGGCAGCCGAGGAGGAGGGAAGAAACGGAAGCCACCACCATCGCTGTGATGACCCGTGGACAACAGGAGAACGGGAGGCTGCCGAGCAGGGTAAGAGAGCAGGGGAAGCCGCCGGTGATGGGGTAAGTGCTACTGACTGACCGACCAACAAGGAGGGGGGTCGTGGCATACTGTTTGGCACCCCCCCAAAAAAAAATTCCACAGGCCGCCACTAATAAATAGGCTGGGCCTACAACAGCCCTCTCTTCCTCTTGGGGGAGTAAGACCCAGCCTGAGAACTGAGGCACAACTGGGCTGTCAACTGCAGAATAGATTAAATCCCTTTAGAAGTCCCAGCTCCAGTTAGAGTTTGGGGACCTCTGTTCAGAGTACCCTGAAGCAGCACAGGAAGCTTTGCAGAGGATTTAGGCTGGAGGCATCCAGTACAGAGACTAGCTGGTACTACAGGAGGCAATACAGCAACCAGGGCACAGAGAGTACTAGCCTCAAGGATCCTAGAGACTGTCCTTGCCACAGCACAGTGTGCAGAATAGCACACACAATAGGATTAATTTACAAAAAACAAATAGATTTTTTTTCTCAGCCCCTGTGAGTCAGTGTGGAAAAGGAAATATACAACATGAACATATACAGAACAGCACAACACTTGACTCTTTTTTGGAATGCCGTGTGCTGCCATATGTTTTGGTGCATTGCAGTGCAGGTGCATTGCCTAAGTGTATTGCGGTGCTATTCAAAATGAATGGATTTTGATCTTGCATTATACTAGTGGTTGTCAACTTATAAGTTAAAGGGGCCACAAACACAGCGCCTGACATCACCAAAGGGCCGCACATACACTCACCGGCCACTTTATTAGGTTCAATTGCTTGGTAACACAAATTGCGAATCAGCCTAACACATGGCAGCAACTCAATACATTTAGACATCTAGACGTGGTGAAGATGACTTGCTGATGTTCAAACCGAGCATCAGAATGGGGATGAAAGGGGATTTAAGTGACTTTGAACGTGGCATGGTTGTTGTTAGTGCCAGACGGGCTGGTCTGATTGTTTCAAAAACTGATGATCTACTGGCATTTTCATGCAAGACTATCTCTAATGTTTAAAGGAATGGTCCGAAAAAGAGTAAATATCCAGTGAGCGGCAGTTGTTTGGACAAAAATTGCCTTGTTGATGCCAGAGGTCGGAGGAGAATGGCCAGACTGGTTTGAGATGATAGAAAGGCAACAGTAACTCAAATAACCACTCGTTACAACCAAGGTATGCAGAATACCATCTCTGAATGCACAACACATCGAACCTTGAAGCAGATGAGCTACAGCAGCAGAAGAGTGACACTCCTGTCTGCTAAGAACATGGAACCGAGGCTACAATTCACACAGGCTCACCAAAATTTGACAATAGAAGATTGGAAAAACATTGCCTGGTCTGATGAGTTTCGATTTCAGCTGTGACATTCAGATGGTGGGGTCAGAATTTGGTGTAAACAACATGAAAACATGGATCCATCCTGCCTTGTATCAACAGTTCAGGCTGGTGGTGTAATGGTGGGGGGGATATTTTCTTGGCACACTTTGGGCCCCTTAGTACCAACTGAGCATCGTTTAAATGCCACAGCCTACCTGAGTATTATTCCTGACCTTGCCCTTCCCTTGATGACTACAGTGTCCCCATCTTCTGATGGCTCCTTCCAGAAGGATAATGCACCATGTCACAGAGCTTGAATCATCTCACCACTGGTTTCTTGAACATGACAATGAGGTCACTGTACTCCAATGGCCTCCACAGTCACCAAATCTCAATCCAATAGAGCACCTTTGGGGTGTGGTGGAATGGGTGATTCGCATCATGGATGTGCAGCCAACAAAACTGCATCAACTGTGTGATGCTATCTTGTCAATATGGACCAAAATCTCTGAGAAATATTTCCAACACCTAGCAAGGTGTACCTAATAAAGTGGCCGGTGAGTGTAATATATGTAATGCTTGAGAGGACTGTCAGAAACTGCAGACACAATAGAGGAAATGAGGGACAGAGAGTGTGGACATGTTACATTTTTTATGCTGCAAAAGACAATACAGAACTAGGAACATGTTATATAAGGCTATTAGAGATCAATGCTACTACACTAATCAATGTTCTCACTATAGACTGCTGAGATCTGAGGGTTGCACATCATATACCAAGGGACCGCATGGGGCACTCAAGCCACAGGTTGGGCACCATGGCTTTATACACTTACTTACCCATCAAGCGTCATAAATTTCTCTTTCTGCCTTGTACAGGGTAACAATTGTCAGACCTCTTGGGAGGGCCTTTTATGTATTTTTTTAAAATAATTTTTTAAGCAAAAATGCATAGGTTTTACAGACAATATATAGAGACACCATAACATAGATAAGGCAGTACAGATGCAGCTGGGGAATTACAGTACACTCAATAATACAGCAACTTGTATAAAGCTCAAAAGGACCTACAGTGTTAGCATTCTAAGTCCATGAAAACTTCCCAAACAACATAACTGAGACTGCTGTAGCCAAGAGTACAAGTCCTTTATAGGTTGCCTGCCAGAGACCCGTGTCCAAAACCATTCGACCAAATATTTTAACTAATTAATATGGGAGCTAACAAAAAGAACAGGAGGGGAAAAAAAAGGCGGGGGGGGGGGGGGTGCATGGGGAGCAGAAGGAAGGAGTAAGGGGGGGGCGATACTTCAGTAGTGGAGGCAACCCAGTCCAGCATGGAATAATTGTCTCAAAAAAATAAATATCGGCCATAATAGAGTTCTGCAGTTGGAGTCTTACTGGTCGATCAACTCCTGGTAAGAGGTAGAATAGAAAAAAATTGACCATGGGTACCACGTATTGCGAACTTTCTCCTCCCTATGATAGAAGGAAGCTATGAGGCATTTGGGTCTTTTATTTCTAAACTCCAAAAATCATTCTCAGACATACGAAATCTTCCCAATGGGACAAGCAGAAAAAAATAAGCTGACCAGATTTAGCCAAAATGGTTATACATAGAGTTTAAGACTAAACAATTCCTTAATAAGCCCAACTGTGACTGGTTTTCTTTAAAAATGTTACATTTTAAGAGTAATCTAATGTGCATTAAATACCTGAGGTCCAAATTTCACCAGGCATGTTCTCTTTTCTTTGCCACGTGCAGATCTGTTCCTGCTATGTATTCTCTAAAACAAATGTTCTACATGTCTATGCTCAGATTATACCACATCCCCAATTTACATTTTTCTGACCACAAAGAAAAGGGAAGTCTGTTGCAATAATATTGTAAATGATATGTTGGTTATTATTAATTAATATTAATAATTTCACTCATTGCAGCATCATAATTCCCAACAGGGAACATCTTTAACCAGCTGCCGACCGCCGCGCGCCGATGTACGTCGGCACAATGGCATGGGCAGGCATAAGGGCTTACCTGTACGCCGACCGCACCTCCCCCCTGGTGCCTGTGGCAGTCGGATTATCGTCAGGAGCGATCCGAGGTGAGGGGGAGGCCACTGATTCATGGCCACCCCCTGGCGAATGAGAATCTTCCTCTGCTGCTGTAACGTAAACAGCGGCAGAGGAAGTGATGTCATCGCTCCTCGTGAAGCCTTTTCATTCCGGCTTCCGAAGAGAGAAGACATCAAGTAGGTTTGCACCAACACAATACTTACAGTAGAACACTCTAGCCACACTTTTCACCCCCGATCACCCCCCTGTACCCCTGTCACAGTGACACCAATAGCAGTTTTTTTTTGTTTTTCTGATTATTGCATTGGTGTCATTTTGTGACATTTAGAAGTGGTAGGGCAGTTAGTGTTAGGCCCCTTTAGGTCTAGGGTACCCCCCTAACCCTTCCTAATAAAATTTGAACCCCTTGATCACCCCCCGTCGCCAGTGTCACTAAGCTATCATTTATCTGATCGCTGTATTAGTGTCACAGGTGACGGTAGTTAGGCAGGTAAGTATTTAGGTTCGCCGTCAGCGTTTTATAGCGTCAGGGACCCCCATATACTACCTAATAAAGGTTTTAACCCCCTGATTGCCCCCTAGTTAACCCTTTCACCAGTGACCACCAATAGGAGTTTTTTTTTTGTTTTTCTGATTATTGCATTGGTGTCATTTTGTGACAGTTATAAGTGGTAGGGCAGTTAGTGTTAGGCCCCTTTAGGTCTAGGGTACCCCCCTATCCCCCCCTAATAAAATTTTAACCCCTTGATCACCCCCCCCCCCGTCGCCAGTGTCACTAAGCGATCGTTTATCTGATCGCTGTATTAGTGTCACAGGTGACGCTAGTTAGGCAGGTAAGTATTTAGGTTCGCCGTCAGCGTTTTATAGCATCAGGGACCCCCATATACTACCTAAAAAAGGTTTTAACCCCCTGATTGCCCCCTAGTTAACCCTTTCACCAGTGATCACCGTATAACTGTTACAGGTGATGGTTAGTTAGTTTTTTATAGTGTCAAGGCACCCGCCGTTTATTACCTAATAAAGGTTTAACCTCCTAATCGCCCAGTGGGTGATATAAGTTAGGTTTTAGGGTCAGATAGTGTCTGTGTCACCCCAAGTAGCGTCAGGTTAGTGCCAGCACCGCTAACACCGAAGCACGCAGCATACGCCTCCCTTAGTGGTATAGTATCTGAACGGATCAATATCTGATCTGATCAGATCTATACTAGCGTCCCCAGCAGTTTAGGGTTCCCAAAAATGCAGTGTTAGCGGGATCAGCCCAGATACCTGCTAGCACCTGCGTTTTGCCCCTCCGCCCAGCCCACCCAAGTGCAGTATCGATCGATCACTGTCACTTACAAAACACTAAACACACATAACTACAGCGTTCGCAGAGTCAGGCCTGATCCCTGCGATCGCTAACAGTTTTTTGGTAGCGTTTTGATACAGTCGCCAACAGTCAGGAGCTTTTTTGCCTGTGAGTCTCACTAGTGTACCACTAAATTTAGAGCCCAAAATGCCAAATCGAAGGTACACTAGCAAAGAGGTCTACACGTTTCTGAGCATGACAGATATTGAAGAGTAAGTTACTCATCTGTCAGATTCAGGCTCAGAATACAAACCTGTAGACAGCAGCGGCTCCATGACAGATAGCTCTGACGACAGAGTTGTGGTCCTTGCCAAGGTCAGGCGTACCAGACCCCATTCTTCTTCTTCTGCTGTTGAGGTGCAAGAACCGCAGGGCTCTCGTATGGAGCAGAGAAGTACTAGCGCCGCTATTCCTTCTGGTGAACTGGCAAGCACCAGCGGCCTAGTACACCCTGGTCGTACATCTAGCACTGCAGTAACACTTGGTGACGTGGTGAGTCCAATAAGTGCAGTTCAAGCTGGCGAGGTGGCAAGCACAAGTAGTGTCCCGCTGCCACCAAGAAGATGAACACAGGCCAGTCGTGCCCATAGTGCCCTTCCTGCTGCATTCGCCAATCCTAATTGGGAACCCACCACTTCTGCAGCACCCGTACTTCCCCCATTCACTGGCCAACCCAGAATTCATGTGGAAACAGTTGATTTTACGTCACTTGATTTTTATTTGCTGTTTTTCACCGAACATCTCTATAGATCTATTGTGGAGCAAAGCAATTTGTACGCTGGTCAACACATCACCACTATTCCCCAGTCCTCCCTTGCCAGAGATTGGAAACCAATTATGGTTTCTGAATTTAAGATCTTTCTGGACCTATCCCTCCTCATGGGCATAGCCAAAAAGAGTGAGTTGCGGTCATATTGGTCCACTGACCCAATTCACCATATGCCCTTGTTCTCTGCCTCCATGACCAGGGCACGATACGAGCAGATTTTGCGGTTCATGCACTTCAACAACAATTAACTCTGTCATCCTCATGGGGACCCTGGATATGATCGGCTCTACAAAATTCGGCCCCTTGTAAACCACTTCAACTAACGTTTTGCAGACTTATTTACTCCCCATCAAGTTGTCTGTGTTGATGAGTCCCTGATTAAGTTTTCTGGTTGCTTGTCATTCAAACAGTACCTTCCCAGCAAGCGTGCCAGATACAGGGTCAAGATGTATAAGCTCTGTAACAGGGCCACAGGCTATACATGTAGTTTTATGGTTTACAAGGGCAAAGATAGTCACGTAGAGCCAACAAACTGCCCTGACTACAAAGGAAGCGCTGGCAAGATTGTGTGGGTCTTAGTGTCACCCTTATTCGGAAAGGGTACCATTTGTATGTTGACAATTATTACCACTTTTTAGTCACTTGTTTGATCATCAGATTGGAGCATCTGGCACCGTGCGATCTAATCGCCAGGGCTTTCCCCAGCGGCTTGTCGATTCCCGTCTTAGGCTGGGGGAGAGAGCCTGCTTGAAGTGTAATAACTTGCTCGCTATGAAGTGGAGGGACAATAAGAATGTTTTTGTTCTTACCTCCCTTCATGCAGACATGACTGTCCAAATTACTACGGCGACTGGTGTTGTGAAGAAACCTCTCTGTGTCCATGAATATAACCAAAATATGGGAGGGGTGGACCTCAACGACCAGTTGTTGGCGACGTACCTAGTTGCCCGTAAGTTTAGACGCTGGTATAAAAAAGTGTCTGTATACTTATTTCAATTGGCTTTGCTGAATGCTTATGTGCTATACAGAGCTTCAGGAAGGACTGGATCCTTCCTTAAATTCCAGGAAGAGATCGTCAGAGCCCTTCTGTATCCAGACGGTGCTCCACCTCACCTTCCCCAACCAAATGCAGTAAGCCGGCTGCATGAGAGGCATTTTCCTTATGTCCTCCCGAGTACCCCTACCCAACGAGCCCCTCAAAGAAAATGTTGTGTCTGTAGAAAGCGCGGATATAGGCATGACACCCGCTATTATTGTCCCTCCTGTCCTGACAATCCTGGTCTTTGCATTGGTGAATGTTTTGAACGCTACCATACACTAGTTGAGTTTTAGCATAGGGTACAGCATTGCACAGACCAAGCACAGTTTCACAGGGTCTCCCAAGATGCCATCGCATTTTGAGAGACCCGGACCTGGAACCGGTTACAGTTACAAAAGTTATTTAAAAAAATGTAAAAAAAAAAAAAAATGTAAAAAAAAAATATAAAATAAAAAAAACAAAAATAGTTGTCGGTTTATTGTTCTCTCTCTCTCTATTCTCCCTTTATTGTTCTGCTCTTTTTTACTGTATTCTATTCTGCAATGTTTTATTGTTATTATGTTTTATCATGTTTGCTTTTCAGGTATGTAATTTTTTTATACTTTACTGTTTACTGTTAACCGTTTTTTTGTTTTCAGGTACGCTATTCAGCTGCAGCACGGATTTATTTATCTTGACAGCAACAGCGTTTGCTCCCAAAATACATAAAGCTGTGAGGTGATTTCACCACCACAGTTATCATTATTATACAGGATTTATATAGCGCCAACGCTTTACAACTTGAGGGTAGACAGTACAAATACAATACACTTTAATACAGTAGGAATCAGAGGGCCCTGCTCCTTAGAGCTTACAATCCAAGAGTTAAAAAAAAGAGCATATATGCCGAAGCATGGGGACAGCAGAGACGGAGGAGCGATTTGCTCCTACCTTTTGCGGGTGGATGCCCCCATGCTTCGGCATATATATATTTTAGGCACAGGTTGCGTTAAAAAATGTTTTATTTTTTACTATTTTTTTTTTTTTATTTGCTTGGCAGGTATGGTATGTCTTACTATTATACTGAAATGTTACTTTGTTTTATTGTTAACAATCATTTGCTTAGCAAGTACACCATTCAGTTGCAGCGCGGATTTATTTATCTTGACAGCAACAGCGTTTGCTTCCACGATACATAAAGCTATGACTCCAGCGCTGTAGGTGGTGATTTCACCACCACAGTTTAAAAAAAAGAGCATATATGCCGAAGCATGGGGGCAGCAGGGGCGGAGGAGCGATTTGCTCCCAACTTTTGGGGCGGATGCCCCCATGCTTCGGCATATATAAATGGTGCATGTATGCCCATCATTAGAAGTGGGTGGATGAATGGAGGTATTCTAATGGCGGGCATACCCACCGATCAATCTCTTTTTTTCGTTCAGCCCACAGGCTGCATGAAAAAAAAGATTACAATATATGCCCAACAAGGACCAGCTACTGGTATGTTATACCAGAATGATGCCTGCAGGTTTAGGTATCATCTTGGTATCATTCTTTTCAGCCAGCGGTTGGCTTTCATGTAAAAGCAATTCTAGTGGCTAATTAGCCTCTAGACTGATTTTACAAGCAGTGGGAGGGAATGTCCCCCCCTCCCACCGTCTTTCATGGTTTTCTCTGGCTCTCCTGTCCCAATAGGGAACCCGAGAATGCAGCCGGTGATTCGGCCAGCTGACCATAGAGCTGATCAGAGACCAGAATGGCTCCAATCATCTCTATGGCCTAAGAAGCTGGAAGTTACGAGCATTTCATGACTTGGATTTCGCCGGATGTAAACAGCGCCATTGGGAAATTGGGAAAGCATTTTATCACACCGATCTTGGTGTGGTCAGATGCTTTGAGGGCCGAGGAGAGATCTAGGGTCTAATAGACCCCAATTTTTTCAAAAAAGAGTACCTGTCACTACCTATTGCTATCATAGGGGATATTTACATTCCCTGAGATAACAATAAAAATTATAAAAAAAATGAAAGGAACAGTTTAAAAATAAGATAAAAAAGCAAAAAAATAATAAAGAAAAAAAAAAGCACCCCTGTCCCCCCCTGCTCTCACGCAAATGCGAACGCAACTGTCGGTATTGCGTCAAATGTAAACAACAATTGCACCATGCATGTGAGGTATCACCGCAAAGGTCAGATCGAGGAAAGTAATTTTAGCAGTAGACCTCCTCTGTAAATCTAAAGTGGTAACCTGTAAAGGCTTTTAAAGGCTTTTAAAAATGTATGTAGTTTGTCGCCACTGCACATTTGTGTGCAATTTTAAAGCATGTCGTGTTTGGTATCCATGTACTTGGCTTAAGATCATCTTTTTTATTCCATCAAACATTTGGGCAATATAGTGTGTTTTAGTGCATTCAAATTTAAAAAAGTGTGTTTTTAAAAAAAAAAAAAATGCGTTTGAAAAACTCGCTGTGCAAATACTGTGTGGAAAAAATAAATAAACACCCACCATTTTAATCTGTAGGGCCTTTGCTTTAAAAAAAATATATAATGTTTGGGGGTTCAAAGTAATTTTCTTGCAAAAAAAAAAATTTTTTTCATGTAAACAAAAAGTGGCAAAAAGGGCTTTGTCTTCAAGTGGTTAGAAGAGTGGGTGATGTCTGAAATAAGCTTCTAAATGTTGTGCATAAAATGCCAGGACAGTTCAAGGATACCACATGTGTGAGACTTTTTGGGAGCCTAGCCACGTACGGGACCCCGAAAACCAAGCACCACCTTCAGGGTTTCTAAGGTTGTAAATTTTTGATTTCACTCCTCACTGCCTATCACAGTTTCGGAGGCCATGGAATGCCCAGATGGCACAAACCCCCCCCAAATGACCCCATTTTGGAAAGTAGACACCCCAAGCTATTTGCTGAGAGGTATGGTGAGTATTTTGCAGACCTCGCTTTTTGTCACAAAGTTTAAAAAATTGAAAAAAGAAAAAAAAATACATTTTTTCTTTTCTTTCTTCATTTTCAAAAACAAATGAGAGTTGCAAAATACTCACCATGCCTCTCAGAAAATAGCTTGGGGTGTCCACTTTCCAAAATGGGGTCATTTGGGGGGTTTTGTGCCATCTTGGCATTTTATGGCCTTCAAAACTGTGATAGGTAGTGAGGAGTGAAATCAAAAATTTACGCCCTCAGAAATCTTGAAGGCAGTGCTTGGTTTTCGGGGGGGCCCGTACGCGGCTAGGCTCCCAAAAAGTCCCACATATGTGGTATCCCCGTACACAGGAGAAGCAGCAAAATGTATTTTGGGGTGCAATTCCGCATATAACCATGCCATGTGTGAGCAATATATCATTTAGTAACAACTTTTTGTAAAATATATATATATATATATATTTTTTTTTTTTTGTCATTATTCAATCACTTGGTACAAAAAATAAAATATTCAATGGGCTCAACATGCCTCTCAGCAATTTCCTTGGGATGTCTACTTTCCAAAATGGGGTCATTTGGAGGGGGGGGGTTGTACTGCCCTGCCATTTTAGCACCTCAAGAAATGAGATAGCTGTGTAAATTCCAGAAAATGTACCCTAGTTTGTAGGTGCTATAACTTTTGCACAAACCAATAAATATACGCTTATTGACTTTTTTTTTTACCAAAGACATGTGGCTGAATACATTTTGGCCTAAATGTATGACTAAAATTGAGTTTATTGGATTTTTTTATAACAAAAAGTAGAACATATCCTAGTTTGTAGACGCTATAACTTTTGCACAAACCAATAAATATACGCTTATTGACATTTTTTTTTTACCAAAGACATGTGGCTGAATACATTTTGGCCTAAATGTATGACTAAAATTGAGTTTATTGGATTTTTTTATAACAAAAAGTAGAACATATAATTTTTTTTCAAAATTTTCGGTCTTTTTCTGTTTATAGCGCAAAAAATAGTGGTCTGGTGGGTAGCACTCTCACCTAGCAGTAAAAAGGGTCGCTAGTTCGAATCCCAACCACGACACTACCTGCCTGGAGTTTGCATGTTCTCCCTGTGCCTGCGTGGGTTTCCTCCGGGTACTCCGGTTTCCTCCCACACTCCAAAGACATGCTGGTAGGTTAATTAGATCCTGTCTAAATTGTCCCTAGTATGTATGAATGTGAGTTAGGGACCTTAGATTGTAAGCTCCTTGAGGGTAGGGACTGATGTGAATGTACAATGAATATGTAAAGCGCTGCGTAAATTGACGGCGCTATATAAGTACCTGAAATAAATAAAAATAAAAACCACAGAGGTGATCAAATACCATCAAAAGAAAGCTCTATTTGTGGGGAAAAAAAAGGACGCAAATTTCGTTTGGGTACAACATTGCATGACCGCTCAATTAGCAGTTAAAGCGACGCAGTGCCAAATTGTAAAAAGTGCTCTGGTCAGGAAGGGGGTAAAACCTTCCGGGGCTGAAGTGGTTAAAATGTAACATTTATTCATGGAACTAGTTTGTATTTGTTTCTAAATGTGATAGGAGGGGAGATGGGAATATTTTACGGATTTGTGCAATTTAATCTCCTGTTATTCAAGTTAAAACTATTTAGGCTATTCAAAGCCCAGCAGTAAATCACTTTTAAAAATGCTGAGAATTTACTTTAGGATTTTCACCTTCTGAATGCAATTTGATAATATGGAATGCTCCTATTCAGGGTCTCATTATTTTAACTATGTGCATTTACCTAAAAATAAATAAAACATTTTCTATAGCTTCATGTAAAATAGATATGCATTATATGGGATGCATTATATTTCCACAACACTGAGAGAATAAGCTAGATATTTTTCTTTACAGCATTATTATGTGTAGCACTACCCCCACAGGAGCCGCTTAAGTATGTTCAGTTCAGTACTCTGCCTCTCAACCCCAATAACAGTCTCAGCCCCCTCTGGCACACCTGGCAATAGTGTAAGTGCAAGGACCAATGAGAAACACACACGTTATGATAAAACACAGAAATTGTCTTCACTGCAATATTTCTGTCGAAAAGAGTAACAAACAGTAACAATATATATTCAAGTAATGCAATTGTAGAGCAATAACTGAGATTAAGAGCAATAGCTTAATACTATATTCAGGCTGCTTTCAGGGGATTCAAATTCTGAGAACTATTATTACTATATTATTATTATACAGGATTTATATAGCGCAAATAGTTTATGCAGCGCTTTACAGTAAAAAAGGGAGACAATACAGTTATAATACAATAAAATACAAGAGCATTAAGACGGCCCTGCTCAGAAGAGCTTACAATCTAATAGAGTTGGGCAGGTGGTACAAAAAACTGTGGGAAATGAGCTGATGGAAGTGGTAAAAGATTAGTTGAAGATGTGATAGGCTTCCCTGAAGAGATGAGTTTTCAGGGATCGCCTGAAGGTAGCAAGAGTAGGGGATAGCTGGACAGGTTGAGGTAGTGAGTTCCAGAGGATGGGAGATGCTGTGGAGAAATCCTGGAGACAAGCATAGAAGGAGGTGACGAGAGAGCTTGAGAGAAGGAGGCCTTGAGAAGAGCGGAGAGGATGATTTGGGTGATATTTGGAGACAAGATTGGTGATGTAGCTCAGGGCAGAGTTGTGAATAGCTTTGTATAATGTGGTTAGTATTTTGAATTTAATTTGCTGGGTGATTGGGAGCCAGTGTAGGGATTGGAGGAGAATAATCCCAAGAGCAGAGGCAAACACTTTAATAACAATAAGTCACAATATGGCAATCTGTACCAGATTGGTTACCTTTACTCAGGTCGGCTCTATGAGTCCAGGCAGGAGGAGAGCAGAGGAATAACCCTCTTATGTCAGGCCTCTCTCTTCTGTCCCCTGACATCACAGGCCCAACTTCAAACACTGTACTCAAATCAATATTTAATGGCTTAACTTCCCAGATAAACTGTCCCGCACACCCACTTCATATACAGAGCTCTGAATATGTGTGTGCAGGCCCATATGGTACTAGTAGCTTCAGTCTTTTTGAAGAAAGATGAGGCTTTGTATCTTCAGCTAGCCACTCTCCTCGGTGCACTTAAACTTCTGAAAAGCAGGGCCAAACACCACAACTGGCCCCGATTATCACCTAAAGAAGACAGGATCTTCCTCAGCATAGTGAAAGAACAATGGTGTCTGCATACAGTATCTCTCTGAATGGATGACCTTATCCTTTAGCCCTGTGGCACTACAAGTGTCAGCAAGATAAATAACAGCAATGATGTCTGTAAACAGTGTTCATTAACTCTGGTTGTGTGTACTTGTTTCCGGCAAATGGGCAAAACTCCTCTCACCCAATCCTGCGGTCAAGGCCCAAACGAACGTCCTGGAAGAGACAGGCTCTTCTAGGGACCCGACAGGTCACCTCACACTGGTATGCTTCACACCGTCGATGCAGGTGTGTTTGGATATGGACCTGGGATCCTCCTCTCTCAGGCTGGATGTCCCAACTTGCTGTGGATGCCTGAAATCACATGGTGGACTGACTTGGGAGGCAGCGCCTCTCCCCTAGGTCTAATATCTTCCTCTGCTCATGGAGTCTGAGCAATCTCCTCAGATCAGCAAAGCAGGCTGGCTATTTGAAGTTCTGTCTCCATAGAAAGCTATGGGGCCTACATATCCCGGTATCCTTTGCAGCTGCTGCTTGTTAAAGTCCTTCTGATTTGCTCCTGTAATTGCTCCTTTCATTGGCTTTCCTCCTGCTGCCAATAGGGACACGGGGGAGGATGCAGACTGAGCAGCCCTGTGTGTCTGTGTGAGGAGAAAAAAGTCTTGGCCAGCTTGGCCAGGCAGCGGGATATGCAGGGCAATCGCTACATATGTATCAGTAGGTCAGGGTCGGTGGGAGACTAGGGAGGCAGCTTTACACAGACATTGCCCTTTTGCCTTGAATGGACGAAGTGACAGTGGGGTTGATTTACTAAAAGCAAATAGCAGTGGCGGCTGGTGCTCCAAATTTTTGGGGGGGTGCAAACAAACTGAAAAATTCTGAAAAAAAAGACATCAATTGCAGCCTCACTGTGCCCATTAAATGCAGCCATTGTGCCCATTAAACGCAGCCACTGTGCCCATTAAACGCAGCCACTGTGCCAATCAAAGGCAGCCACTGTGCCCATCAAAGGCAGCCACTGTGCCCATCAGACGCAGCCATTGGGCCATCAAATGTCACCACTGTGCCCATCAAATGCTGCCACTGTGCCCCATCAAATGCTGCCACTGTGCACCATCAAATGCTGCCACTGTGCACCAACAAATGCCGCCACTGTGCCCATCAGAAGTTGCCACTGTGACCCCCCCGCCCGCTGGCCGTCTGCCCAGCACTTACCTTATCTCAGGGGGCGGGTCAGGCAGTGGGTGACGGCTGCGAGCTTTGGGATCTTGCAGCGGCGAGCTGTGTCCCCAATGTGTCTCCTCCCCTCCTCCTGATCCTGATCCTGTCCTTTCGGCCAAACAGGTGACGGGTAACAGACCCTCGTTTCCTGACTGGCAGAGAGGCGGTTCAGTGTTAAAAATGCAAATATTCATTCGCTTTTCTGACATACCTGGGTATGCTAATGCTTTGCGCTCTGAGTTCACCTTTTTCGAAGCCTATTAGAGCCTATGGCTCTAATCAGGTGCTTAAAAAATACACCCCCGCCGCTGTAATTCAGACGCCCGGCATCTGAAAAGGCCTGAATAGGGGGTGGCAGCGGCAACCATGGATAGATTCATGCTATGCATGAATCTATCCACTAGTCATAGAGGGGGGTGGCTGGAGAGAGGGGGCGGTGCCCGTGAGCCCTTAATGGATGCACCGCCACTGGCAAATAGACTGTGCACTCCAGTAGTGTATTTAGGTTTTGTGCTGCCCTAGGCCTGACTAAACTCGTGCACCCCCTAATTTAAATATGCCCCACCCCCTTCCTGTCAAGGCCACACCCCTTGCTGTTTAAGGCAATGGTTTCTCTTAATTTGCATAGATTTCCTCTCATCTCCTGTTTGGCTATGGGGTAGGAAGTGAAGGGAAATCTCTGCAAGGGGACAGGGATGGTAAAAAAAAAAAACTGACAGGGGCTATAACCCTCCCTTACTCTTTCCAAAATGGGAAAAAAAAAGTGTTTCCCGCAGTTCTACTTTAAACACAAATTTCTGATCATTTTATGAAGAGGACTAAGAAGATATAACCATGCCAATGGGTCAGCAGAAAACATATAGCACAGTGAGGAAGGTTTGTGGTCCAGGATGAAAGGAGACAGTCAAAATTAAAAGCGACGCCCCCCCCCCCCACAGTTGCGGATTGCCGGCCGCCCGCATACCGGAAGCAGTACGGCCGCTTTATGGGGGCACTAGACTAATTTGCCTCTCAGCTCAGTCCACCTCATAAGACTGGCGCTACACTAACAGCGCAAGCCGGCGGGGATTCTTTCCCTGCTGCCCTCCTGCAAAGTGCTGCCCTAGGCCTGGGCCTTGTCAGCCTAGGCCAGGATACAGTGTCGGTGAACTCTACAAGTGCAGTTGCTCCAGAGCTTAGTAAATGAGATAAAGCTTCACTTTAAAAAGAATTTCCAATCACGTGCAAGGAAAATAAAAAAATAAGGGGTAATGCTGGACTCTGAGCTGTCCTTTCAGCCCCAAATCCAATCGCTGTCCAAATCTTGCAGACTTCACCTCCATAACATCTCCAAAATATGCCGCTTTTTAACCGTTGAATCCACTAAGCAACTTATTCACTCTTTTGTTATCTCTCGCCTTGACTATTGTAACTCCCTTCTCATAGGCCCACCTCTCCATAGGCTATCCCCTCTTCAATCCATAATGAATGCTACTGCCAGACTCATCCACCTTACCAAGCGTTCATATCCACCACCCCTCTCTGCCAATCCTTTCACTGGCTTCCCATTGCCCAATGTATAAATTCAAAACACAAACAGTAATGCCGCGTACACAAGGCAGGACTTTCCAACAGAAAAAGTCCAATGGGAGCTTTTGGTCGGACATTCCAACCGTGTGTATGCCCCATCGGACTTTTTCTGTCGGCATTTCCGATGGACTCAGATATAGAACATGTTCTAAATCTTTCCATCGGAAATGCTGACGGAGTTTAACCCGTTCGCAAGTCTGCTCGTGTGTACACAGCATAACATATATACTGATTTCTTGAAAGATGTCAAAATTAGTCTGATATCAGCATCCCTTTGACTATAGTGGCAATTCTAATCAGTGAAGTGTTTTTTTCTGACCAATCTTCTCTCTGTTTATATATGTTAATTGGTCTATGGACTTATTTATTGCTTATTGGTAAGTTACCTATAGATTTTTTTTATACTATATCCCCTCTGTGTCAATCTAACATAAAGTTTATCTGCTTCTAATTTGAAATCTGAGCCCTCAGAACAAGTTTGTCTTGGCTTCAATTAAGCACTGGAGGCATGTAATACACTGTTTGTAGCTATATGTTTCAGAAAAAGGTAAGTACCAATAATATTACTCTTCCTAGCTATATATAGAGTTAAATTAAAAAAAATAAAATTCCATCAGTATTTGTCAGTACTTGTCTAATTTTCTAATAACATCTATATGCCCATGATATGATAAAAAATGGAACAGGTACATAGACAAGTCCTGATCACTAAAAATTGTACTTTCTCACCCCTTTGAGGTACAGGTTAGCATAGGGCCTTCAGGTAGTGAAAACCAGCAAAGATTGAAGTATTATGTTTCAGAATTTTCATCCAACAGATGAACAATGAATTTGCTCTATTCTGACCATCTAAGAACTATTTAACCACAAAAACACCCTTGTCATATATAATACTAGCGTATAACACCTCCAAATTTATGGCCAAGAACATGGCTTTTTATATATATCCAGGCCTTCTAGCTGGCTCAAAAGCTGTAAAGTATCTAATGTATATGAAAACAGTCTCTCTACACGTGACCTCAAAAACTTTAAAACAATAAACTTTGCATAATACTTGCATTCACAGTATAATAGCCAGTTCCCAATATTTTTGGCCTCCCTAGAGGATTGGAAGTGTCCTTCTAAACCTTAGGAAGTGTATAAAAAGTGGGTTCTATATGATATCACCAATACATTTTGGAATTATACTTTCATCTATTGCTTCATCAATTACACCAGAAAATCATTGTGAAACATTTTAGTTTGTTGTTTAGAAATTTCATACATCTTCCCATTTCCTATGTTTTGACACATCTGCTTTTTTTGCCTTGCCCTTCAAGTCAAGTCTCTAGGCCATTTCTGAAAAGGATTATACCTAGAGCTTATGGTAAATTAGTCTGAATATAATTTGAAGAACGTTTTAAATAGAATAATGATTAATGTGGAGTACCTAGAATATTTGCCACCCAGGACAGATCATTTTGTAACAAACCCCTACAAATTTTTCAGCAATACCAATCCTTAATTCAAATCTTCAGTTGCTACACAGAGGGGTAGATATCCTCAGAGGTGTTGCACATGTGCTCACACTGGCCATACTGTAAAGAGTGTCATTAGGACTTTTGAGGAACTGTGCTAAGTGTGGAAAACTGACCCCTTGCATTGGTAGTCAGTGTAGGTTAGATATCAATCCACCTTTGTTCACTGCTCAAGAAACCCCCAACAACCTCAGGAGGAATCCAAGATTCCATGGAACCCTGGTTGAGAAACACTGCTATAAAGTGTTGCTTGACTCGCTACTTAAGTTCCATTTTTTTAAATTATTATGTACCCCCTCTTTAAGACAGGGGATACTGAAAAATTGTATGAAGGGGAGGAAAAGTTTTACTTTTAGTGTGAAATGTTAATAGATGTTTTCCTGTTCCTACAACAATCACATCCTTTATATTGTCTGATTCAATAGAAGCATTGCTTCTTCCCATAATATTTTGATCTTTTAACACTCTATACTCCTGTCTTGCTCATTTAAATCATCCACCTTATTGGGTAGTGTACACTGGCAATTTTTTTCCATGCAGATAATTTAATTTCAATTTTCCATTCAAAATGCTAACCACAACATACAAGGCCATCCACAACATCGCCCCCAGCTACATCATTAACCTCATCTGCAGATATCGCCTTAATCGTCCCCTCCACTCCTCCCAGGACCTCCTGCTCTCTAGCTCCCTTGTTACCTCCTCTCGTGCTCACCTTCAGGACTTCTCCAGAGCCTCTCCCATCCTCTGGAACTCCCTTCCCCGGTATATCCAATCAGCGCCTAACCTGTCCACCTTTAGGAGATTCCTGAAAACTCACTTATTCAGGGAAACCTATCCCACTCCCACCCAACAACTGTCCCTTAACCACACCCCATGAAATCGTTCTCCTCATCTATTACCTTTTGTACCACCACCCCCTCCCTTTAGAATGTAAGCTCTACGAGCAGGGCCCTCCTGTCCCTTCTGTATTGAACTGTACTGTAATTGCGCTGTCCCCCCTCTACAGCTGTCCCCTCTCTACATTGTAAAGCGCTGCGTAAACTGTTGGCGCTACAGTATATAAATTGTGTATATTAATAATAGTTTTCACAAGTTATAATTGTAGGGATCTGCTGCCCTCTACTATCAGCTGCTAGTATCACACTGTAATGTTCCTGACTACCTATCCACTTGGCATTTCTGTATATGCATTTGATGTATTATGATGACTACTTTATTTTTTAATAAATCCAGAAAGTATGTTTACTCTATATTTAGTGGCCACCTGTGTTCACCCCATTTAAAGTCCCAGGGCTTATAATGTTTTGTTTATATATTTATAATTTTGTTGTAATGTTTCTGACACTAGGGTTGTTGGGAAGAAATCCTGAAAGAAGGAAGTGGAGAGAGAGAAGGTCTCAAACACATGTCCTGTCCAAATGACTAATATCAGATCAGAACAGATATTTTTTACCAGATAACTAGAATTGCATTCCAGGCTGGCTGGGTAACAGCTGGAGGGTCTTTTCATCCCAGCAGATCTTCTCTTCAGGTGTCTATCACAAAGACAGATACTGCATCACCTTAGGGGCCCCTGCAATGGAACTTTGCTGCAACATTAATCTAGAGCTATCTCTATAAGCTCGCAGGATTGGGGGGGGGATTTCCCCAGCCAGGCAATCACTGGCGGTGCATGCATGGAGGAGCCAGCTCCCTTCCTTGCATCAGTGAGACTGGGCGGGCGATGTGTGTAAATCCCTCCCTGCCTGCACCGGGGGCAGCCCAGTGGGAAGGACTTACACTGAGTGTCTGCTGCTATGGGTCGCATATTCTTACAGAACACTGTCATGCCTCTGTAAACCAAGAAAGAGAAGAGTGACTCCTCCCTTCCTGGACTTTGAAATCCAATAGGAGAGTGGCTACCTGTGCAGGGGCTTGGACGCTGAAGCATGACCATGTGGAGGGCTGTGGACTTTGTACATAGGTAGGACACTGCTATGGGAGGGAAGCCAGAGGTCACTGCTATAGGGGAAAGGGGGAGAGGGCAGAGGACCCTACTGTGTGTGTGTGTGTGGGGAGGAGGTGATGTGAAGGGGCAGAGAACACTGCTATGGGCAGGGCCACCCCCATAGCAGTGTCCTCTACTGCTCTTCACATCACCCCCAACCCCTGCATTCTGAGCGTAACGCACTCCTGACCACTGCATTCTGAGCGTAACGCACTCCTGACCCCTGCATTCTGAGCGTAACGCACTCCTGATCCCTGCATTCTGAGCATTAAAATTCTCAAAAAATGTAGTCGCGCTCTTGAGCATCTGTGGCACAAGACTAAGTCTCTCAAAGACTTCAACCAATACAAATCTGCCCTCCAAAAATACTATTCCTTCCTCCACACTGCCAAGCAAACCTATTTTACAGCTCTTATTAACACCTTCTCATCTAGTCCCCGTAAACTCTTCTCTACCTTCAACTTTCTACTTTGTCCTCCACCGCCTCCACCCACTGACTCACTCACTGCCCAGGAGATCGCTAATCACTTCAAAAACAAGATTGATACAATACACAATAAAATCTCCACTCTACAGGTATCTCCCCCAGCTAAGACCCCGTGTCAACAGGTACAACTGACACTCCCCCTATTCTAATCTGCTACTACAGATGAAGTTGCTAAACTCCTTTCTTTCGCCCACCCAACCACCTGTCCCCTGGACCCTATTCCCTCTCATATGCTACGGTCGCCCTGACTCCATCCTACACTCTCTAACCCACATCTTCAATCTCTCCCTCACCTCTGGCATCTTCCTCAATGCTCTAAAACATGCACTGGTCACCCCCATACTTAAAAAGCCGTCCTTGGACCCTACCAATCTTAACAACCTATGCCCTATCTCCTTGCTCCCCTTTTCCTCGAAACTCCTTGAATGCCTGGTTTACAACCAACTGAGTGACCACCTCATTAAAAACAACCTTCTT
Organism: Aquarana catesbeiana; assembly: GCF_042186555.1. Taxonomy (NCBI): domain Eukaryota; kingdom Metazoa; phylum Chordata; class Amphibia; order Anura; family Ranidae; genus Aquarana; species Aquarana catesbeiana. The sequence goes on along the minus strand of NC_133326.1, from coordinate 626,929,046 downwards.
GATCCCCTTCAATCTGGATTTCACCCTCAACACTCCACAGAAACTGCTCTTTTAAAACTCACAAATGACCTACTAACTGCAAAAACCAATGGACTCTATTCTGTACTCCTACTTCTGGATCTTTCAGTTGCCTTTGACACGGTTGACCACCCTCTCCTCCTTAAAAATCTTTACTCCCTCGGTCTCCGTGACTGTGCTCTTCAGTGGCTCTCATCCTACCTATCCCAACGCACCTTCAGTGTCACTTACAATTCTACTTCCTCCACTCCTCTTCCCTTCTCTGTCGGGGTCCCCCAAGGTTCTGTTCTTGGACCTCTTTTATTTTCAATCTACACCTCTTCCCTGGGTCAGCTGAAACTACGTCCCTTTCTAACCAATGAAACCACAAAGCTCCTGATTCACTCCCTGGTTATCTCTCGCCTCGACTGCAACTCCCTCCTCATTGGCTTACCTTTAAATAGACTATCCCCCCTTCAGTTCATCATGAATGCTGCTGCCAGACTCATCCACCTTACCAACCGCTCAGTGTCTGCTACCCCTCTCTGCCAATCCCTCCACTGGCTGCCACTCGCCCAACAAATTAAATTCAAAATACTAACAATAAGTTACAAAGCCATCCACAACTCTGCCCCCAGCTACATCACTAGCCTAGTCTCAAAATACCAACCTAATCGCCCTCTCCGTTCCTCCCAGGACCTCCTGCTCTCTAGCTCCCTCATCACCTCCTCCCATATCCGCCTCCAGGACTTCTCCCAAGCCTCGCCCATCCTCTGGAATTCCCTACCCCAATCTGTCAGACTGTCTCCAAATGTATCCACTTTTAGGCGATCCCTGAAAACTTTCCTCTTCAGAGAAGCCTATCCTGCCTCCATCTAACAACTGCACTATTTTCTCCATTAGCTCATCCCCCACAGCTATTACCCTTTTGTATAACTTGACCCTCCCTGCTAGATTGTAAGCTCTAATGAGCAGGGCCCTCTGATTCCTCCTGTATTGAATTGAATTGTACTTGTACTGTCCTCCCTAATGTTGTAAAGTGCTGCGTAAACTGTTGGCGCTATATAAATCCTGTATAATAATAATAATAATAACGCACTCCTGATCCCTGCATTCTAAGCGTAACGCACTCCTGATCCCTGCATTCTGGGCAAAATGCACTCCTGATCCCTGCATTCTGAGCGGAACGCACTCCTGATCCCTGCATTATGACGAGAACGTGCTCCTTAACATCTGCATTCTGAGTGGAAAGCACTCCTGATCCCAGCATTCTGAGCGGAACGCACTCCTTTGAAAAATCACAAAAGGTTTTCAGGGGTGATCAGTCCCATCTTCTGTACAGAGCCAGTTTAATTGCTTGTTGGCACTCTGAAATAAATAAGTTGGTTTTGTGTTGCAGTTTGGGCACTCGGGCTCAAAAAGGTTTGCCATCACTGTTATAGAGGATGTTGGTTGTACAAACAGGAAAAAAGCTATTAAAATTCAAATATTGGGAATCGCTGTATACAGCGCTCCTACAACGCCCCTGCCCATTGGAATGCATGGGCAGTGCTTCGGAAGCGCCTGAAAAGTGATTTGGAAATGCAGCAACGCGGTTGGTTTTAACCCCTAAAAGCGCCCCGCTAGAGGCCGAAAAGCACCACTTAAACAGCGCTAAAGTGCCGTTGAATCGAGCTACGCTTTAGCGATAACGCAGCCAGTTGTATGGCTGAACTCGCAGCGAATTTGCACAAAAAAGGCGCAGGGACTTTTTTCCCCACACTGAAATCGCATCATATACGTGTTCTCACCTATGTGATCCGATTCCTGTGCGAGTTCACAGTTCACACTGCAACCTGTGAACCGATCTGGAGATGTCATTAACAATGTATTGACACCCGCAGCGGTTTGCAGAGTGCAGTGTGCGGGAGAGATATGATGCGGGAACCAGTGCTGTAATCGCGCTGGTTCCCGCATCACACTAGTGTGAACCTAGGCTGAAAGACCAAGCTGACCAGACAAGGTAGCAGTTAGAGAGTTGAGACAAACCATTTACCACTGCAAGGGGTGCTTACGATGGTCACCTTTTATGAATCTATGTAAAACCTTTAACCCAAAAGAAAAAAAAATGTTTGCTGTACAGTAACTGCTTATAACGTGTCAGTTGGAATTTTGTTTCAATTTGTTAGTGAAGTCTATCTAAATCTGATGTCTGCTTGACTACTTCTTCCAAAATTGACTACCCTAAGACAGGAAGTGTGTCACTGGCTGAATCATCAGATGAAATAATGGGAAAAAAGCCAAAAGAAGAGAGAACTAATACTGCCACTGCATCTAATGATCGGTAAGCTTTAATATATTAGATTTTTGTTTTAAGGTGTCAGGGTATTTCTGATATAAAATTATCAATGACATGAAAATCAGTGGAATCTGCAATCTAACTTAAAACCTCAGAATTTCAAGTGTTTACCAGAACCAGAACTGAAAGACCCTGAGGGACTGATTTTCAAGACATGCAGAGCATATCTCCCAACTGTCCCTGATTTGTTGTTGGCTGTCTTTCCTCTCCCTGAAGCTGACCACTGGGAGCCCATCACGTGCTCGGATCGAAGCACCCTGAGGAAAGGTAAATACACACTCGCCAACAGTCCTGATTTTCCCGGGACAATCCAGAAATTTTCGGACTCTCGTCCTGACTTGAGTCCGTCCCGATTAAAATCCCAAGATTTCGCATTTGTCCCAGGCATCGGAACTGTTTTTGGCAAAGAGTGACAGCGGGCTACAAAAATATGGAGGCGGCGGCCGAGAGGTGTCATACCTCGTGTGATCAGTGAAGAGGGGAAGGGCAGCCAATCGGCTTCTCTCTACAGTATACAAGTAGACAATTCTTTTGTACACTGGCTGCACTGATTGGAGGCCCCTCTCCACATGGGGAAAGAAGGAAATGGAGCTGCCGCCAACCTTCCGCCCCGCAACAAGGGAGGACACTGATGTAAGGAAGGACTGGGACTCTGCTGGGGATACTAGTGTACGGACAGGGCTCTGCTGGGAACACTGATGTAAGGACTGGGGCTCCGCTGGGGACACTGTTGTAGGGACTGGGTTCTGCTGGGGACACTGATGTAAGTAATGGGGCTCCGCTGGGGACACCAGATGTAAGGACGGACTCTGCTGGGGCACTGATGTATAGCCTGGGGCTCTGCTGGGGACACTGATGTAAGAACCGGGCTCCACTAGGTACACTGATGTATGGACTGGGCTCTGCTGGGGACACTGATGTAAGGACTGGGGCTCCTCTGGGGACACTGATGTAAGGTTTGGGCTCTGCTGGGGACACTGATGTAATGACTGGGCTCCGCTGGGGAAACTGATGTATGGACTGGCGCTCCGCTGGGGACACCAGATGTAAGGACGGACTCTGATGGGGGCACCTGTTGTAAGGACTGGACTCCGCTGAGAATGCCTGATGTAAGGAGGGACTCCGCTGGGGGCACCTGATGTAAGGAGGGACTCTGCTGGGGGCACTTAATGTAAGGATGGACTTTGCTGGGGGCACCTAATGTAAGGATGGACTCTGCTGGGGGCACATGATGTAAGGACGGACACTGCTGGGGGCACCTGATGTAAGGATGGACTCTGCTGGGGACACCTGATGTAAGGACGGACTCTGCTGAGAATGCCTGATGTAAGGACGAACGCCGCTGGGAACACCTGATGTAAGGAGGGACTCCGCTGGGGGGCACCTGATGGAATCTGGTAGCAGGTGATGTGGCAAGTGACACGCTCAGGTCTCCCACTGATTCTGCATTATGGTGAGTTGAATGATTTAATTTTATATTACAATGTAATAAAGCCCCATATAGTGACTCTGTGTAAAGCCTCTATAGTGACTATTGAATGTGCATATACCAATGGTGCAATCCTAATAAATTACCAATGTGCAGTTGCTAGTGTTGCAAACCTCACTAGGTTGCAAAACAAACTAGATATAAATAAATGTTTAGAAGTGATACAAAAAACGTGATCCTACAATAACAAAAATACAGGTATATGAAAATAAATAAATAAATCAAATAAAAAACAAATAAAAATAATATATATTCTTAAAAGTGTAAGACAAATATAAAATATTAAAAAATAGTTGAAATTATATGAAACGACCCCCAAAAATTAGCGTGCCAAGTCCAAAAAATACTTTAAAAAAATCAATCCAACCAAAGTCTTATGTGATAGTTAAGTGCTTGGTGACGATACACAGGATCAAAATCCAGGTGACTTTTAAGTGCTCCCCCTCTTGGGTCCCCACTCACCAGCTCCAGTAACCCCTACAGGGGTATATCGCATAGCATATAGGCTTGATGCACCGATCATGCAGCCAGGCTCCAACTTTACCAACCGGTATCCAGCTCCTGTGGCCCTTCCAAGGATATCCCGTAACTGGATCGAATTGTGTGTGCAAAAGAGCCTTCTCCAAGCTCAAATCAACCAGCTGTACTCCTCTCCTAATGCTCTCTCCAATATCCAGTATAGGTAACGTTTTCATGCAAGAAATGAGATATGGGCTCCCATAGTGTAGTATTTAAATAAGGAAATGTTTTTATTCCAAAGTTAAAACAGTAAAAAAAAGACAAAAAAAGTAAAAATAAAAAATAAAAACAAATGTTCCATACTATGGAAACTCCTCACAAAGTCCTACAACTACAGGACAAATGACAGCATCAGACCCGTGGTGTGTTTCGCTTGCAGCGTACACTCCAGCTGCATTCCACAGGCTCACTGACCGATATCACACCCGGAAATGACGTCAGTGCATGACTCCGCCTTACGTACGTTTCGTAACGTCTTCTGAGGCAGTGCCATGTTACTGATCTAACATCTTTATTTAGGCCAGCGGCCGTGCAGGGCCCACCCCTTATGAAAGTATATTAGAATGAACTATGTTACTGATGAACACATGTAGTACAAAGAATGTGGAATAGAAATATAGGAAGGGGGGCTTTTAATTGTCATATTGACCCCATAGATAAACTTAACCCTGCACCGCCGCTAACCCATATCAGAAGAAACAGTACAAATGTATCAATAAGCATCAGAAGTGATGTATATATATCTGAAATGCCGATGACAGAATTGGTAAATGTGCATAATTATACTAGTAGCAGTCTCAAAACGGGGTAGTATTGATAAGCAGCATACTCCCCCTAGTGGTAAATAGTAGTAACGGCCACAAACATAATCAAGTAGAGGTACAAACCTGATATTACCCAGTAAAATCGTCAGTGCTAAAGTCAGAGATACAACACAGAATATTAATAATAAACTACACCCTACATGCCATTGAAAAACTCATACGCCATTAAATTCATTTTTATAATTCAGACTTATTTCTCACCATCTTGGAGTCCTTCAGGTGTTTTTTAGCAAACTCCATGCGGGCTTTCATGTGTCTTGAACTGAGGAGAGGCTTCCGTCGGGCCACTCTGCCATAAAGCCCCGACCAGTGGAGGGCTGCAGTGATGGTTGACTTTCTACAACTTTCTCCCATCTCCCGACTGCATCTCTGGAGCTCAGCCACAGTGATCTTTGGGTTCTTCTTTACCTCTCTCACCAAGGCTCTTCTCCCCCGATAACTCAGTTTGGTCGGACGGCCAGCTCCCAGAAGGGTTCTGGTCATCCCAAACGTTAAGGATTATGGAGGCCACTGTGCTCTTAAGAACCTAAAGTGCAGCAGAAATATTTTGTAATCTTGGCCAGATCTGTGCCTTGCCACAATTCTGTCTCTGAGCTCTTCAGGCAGTTCCTTTGACCTCATGATTCTCATTTGCTCTGACATGCACTGTGAGCTGTAAGGTCTTATATAGACAGGTGTGTGGCTTTCCTAATCAAGTCCAATCAGTATAATCAAACACAGCTCGACTCAAATGAAGGTGTAGAACCATCTCAAGGATGATCAGAAGAAATGGACAGAACCTGAGTTAAATATATGAGTGTCACAGCAAAGGGTCTGACTACTTAGGACCATGTCATATTTCAGTTTTTCTTTTTTAATAAATCTGAAAATATGTCAACAATTCTGTGTTTTTCTGTCAATATGGGGTGCTGTGTGTACGTTAATGAGGAAAAAAATCTACTTAAATGATTTTAGCAAATGGCTGCAATATAACAAAGAGTAAAAAATTTAAGGGGGTCTGAATACTTTCCGTCCTCACTGTATATCTAGTTTATTTGACAACCTAGTGAGGTTTGCAACACTAGCACATGCAGATTGGTAATTTTATTAGGATTGCACCATTGGTATATGCACATTCAATAGTCACTATAGAGGCACATAGCACCTAACAAGTGAACAGGGTCTATTGCCTTTCATTACTTTCATTATATAGGTAGCGCCATTTACCCTCATACTTGCACTGTTATCACTCTAGTCCCCTATTGGGGACCTAGCAGGGTAGGCTGCATAACTAATTTCCCCTTTGGCCTAAGCGCAGATATATTATTTTATTTAACCATACACACTATCAGTTTTTCTGCTGATTTTTTGTCTTCAGATTTACCAAAACCATGTAGTGCAAGGGCCTGCCTGATTGCATACAAATTAAAACTCCTAAGGTTTGACCTTATATTATATGGTTTTGATAAATCTGAAGGAAAAAATCAGCAGAAAATCTGATAGTGTGTATGGGGCTTAATAAAAATAATGCACTTCAATCATCCTGACACCATAACAACTATGGTGCCGGGATGATTGAAGCGCTAACACCAGGTGTTTGGAGTATCTTTATCTGCCGATTGTTGAACTTTCTGGAATAAACATTGCTATTGTGGTGAAGGATCTGGGCCTGCTGTCCCTCCATCCCTCTTTCTTTCCTTCCCTCCCTCTCCTTCCCTCCCTATCTCTTTCTCTCTCTCTCTCTCTCTCTCTCTCCCTCTTTCTCCCTTTCTTTCTCCCTCCATCATCCCAGATTCTAACCACACCCCATTTAAGCCATACCCATTTAAGCCACGCCTTGCCCAATATTCCACTTAAAGCGCGCCTATTTTTTACAGCCCGCTATGCCACACCCACAAATGAATACACTGCCCCCTAATCATAATATGACTCCGTCTACAGGTAAAAGTGTCCCTATACATTTTTTTACAATGTTGTCAACTATGTGTATATAGTTAACCCCCCTCCTCCTGTATAGTTAACCCCCTCCTCCTGTATATAGTTAACCCCCCTCCTCCTGTATGTAGTTAACCCCTCTCTTCCTGTATAGTTAACCCCCTCCTCCTGTATATAGTTAACCCCCCTCCTCCTGTATATAGTTAACCCCCCTCCTACTGTATATATTTAACCCCCCTCCTCCTTTATATAGTAAACCCCCTCCTCCTGTATATAGTTAACCCCCCTCCTGTACATTACAGTTTCGCTGCCTGGGCTTTACACTGTGACTGTAACAGAGAGAAGGACAAATGCAGAAGGAACTCCAGGAGCGGTCGGCTCCGTGTGTTCAGTGAAGAGGGGAGGGGCCGATCCATGCAGCTAACCACTTTGCAGCTTTGTTGAAGCCAGCTGCTGCAAAAGTGCACAAGCAAACATTCCCGATTTCCCTGGGCAAAAAAGGCAAAATCTCGAATCGGGACGGCCTCCGATCGGGACGAGGGTCCCAAAATCGGGATTGACCCGGGAAAATTGGGACTGTTGGCAACTATGTATACAGGAGGAGGGGGGTTAACTATATACAGGAGGAGGGGGGTTAACTATATACAGGAGGAGGGGGGTTAACTATATACAGGAGGAGGGGGGTTAACTATGTACAGGAGGGGGGTTAACTATATACAGGAGGAGGTGGCTTAACTATGTACAGGAGGAGGTGGGTTAACTATATACAGGAGGGGGGTTAACTATGTACAGGAAGGGGGTTAACTATGTACAGGAGGGGGGTTAACTATATACAGGAGGAGGTGGGTTAACTATGTACAGGAGGAGGTGGGTTAACTATATACAGGAGGGGGGTTAACTATGTACAGGAAGGGGGTTAACTATGTACAGGAGGGGGGTTAACTATGTACAGGAGGGGAGTAACTATGCAGGGGGGTGATACTATGTACAGGGGGGATACTATGTACTGGGGGGGTAACAATGCACTGGGGGGTTACTACGTACAGGGGGGCAACTATGCACAGGGGGTAACTAGGGGGAGAGGGGTAACTATTTACAGGGAGAGGGGGTAACTATGTACAGGGGGGATAACTATGGCTCTGCCTGGGACACTGATGTAAGGACTGAGGCTGGGAACACTGGTGTAAGGACGGACTCTGCTGGGGGCACCTGATGCAAGGAGGGACTCTGCTGGGGGCACCTGATGCAAGGACGGACTCTGCTGGAGACATCTGATGCAAGGACAGACTCTGCTGGGGACACCTGATGTAAGGACGGACTCTGCTGGGGGCACCTGATACAAGGACGGACTCTGCTGGGGGCACCTGATGCAAGGACGGACTCTGCTGGGGGCACCTGATGCAAGGACGGACTCTGTTGGGGGAACCTGATGCAAGGACGGACTCTGCTGGGGGCACTTGATGCAAGGACAGACTCTGCTGGGGACACCTGATTTAAGTACGGAGTCTGCTGGGGACACCCGATTTAAGGACGGACTCTGCTGGGGACACCTGATGCAAGGACAGACTCTGCTGGGGACACCTGATGTAAGGACGGACTCTGCTGGGGGCACCTGATGCAAGGACAGACTCTGCTGGGGACAACTGATGTAAGGATGGACTCTGCTGGGGGCACCTGATGCAAGGACAGACTCTGCTGGGGACAACTGATGTAAGGATGGACTCTGCTGGGGGCACCTGATGCAAGGACAGACTCTGTTGGGGGCACCTGATGCAAGGACAGACTCTGTTGGGGGCACCTGATGCAAGGACAGACTCTGTTGGGGGCACCTGATGCAAGGACAGACTCTGCTGGGGACACCTGATGTAAGGACGGACTCTGCTGGGGGCACCTGATGCAAGGACGGACTCAACAATACAACGTAATAATAGAAATAATGCACTTCAATCATCCTGACACCATAACAACCATGGTGGCGGGATGATTGAAGTGCTAACACCAGGTATTTGGAGTATCTTTATCTGCCCCTCTCCCCCTTTCCCTCTCCATCCCTCATTCATCTTAGACTCTAACCACACCCCCTTTGAGCCACGCCAATTTAAGCCACGCCCACTATTTCACGCAAACCATGCCTATTTTTCGTGTGCCGCATTTTACTTTTTTCATATGCCATGCCCACAAACACATGCTCCACCCCCTAATTATAATGCGACTCCGCCTACAGCCAAAAAAGTGTCCCGAAAATTTTTTTTACAATGTTGGCAACTATGGGAATATAAAAAAACTGGATTTTTGCTTGTACATGATTGGATGATAAAATCAGCAGAGTTTACCCTCATTTCGGATCTTCCTTTCAGATTTGAAGGGACTCTCAAGTGCACTTGTGCAAAGTGGATTTGCCTTTAGTAAATGAACCTCAAAGATAAATTATTGCATAACTTTCGGCAGGTTTAATGTGTCCTAGAAACTACCCAACTATATTTGACACCAAACTCACAAACTTTTATGGAATAAGAAGGAAACAAACTAGAATAATGTGGTTGCATAAGTGTGCACACCCTCTTATAACTGGAGATGTAGCTGTGTTCATAATTAAGCAATCACATTCAATCAAATACATATCTCTAGATATAGATATAGAGATATCTATATCTCTATATCTATATCTATATATACATATACACACTGAAGCAGGAAGCAATATACATTGGCCCGGAAGTAAATGTGTGTTTTGAGGCCAAATCCTCCCAAGTCCTGGGAGAAAAGTGAGCGGGGCATGGTGGTTGGCAGAAATTCACAGCAGGACGAGCAACTTCCTGTGTGCTGTCTGCCGCTTCCGGAAACAGACATGTGCCACAGGGACATACCTACGCGCACACAGCACTCGCGCATCTCATATACACAGCGGTCACGCATCTAGATGCATTTGGTGCATTTATCTGCAGGAATCCATTTTTTTGGGAAATGAATAGTAAAACAGATGCAGATTTCCAGGACTGGACTAACAAATGTTTCTAGTGAAAGGCAACTGGTGTTTGATAACAATCAAGGCCTTAATGTGCCATTGACATGGATCACTGTTGAACTTAGGAATGTGTCTTTGCAAAGTTAAATGAAATAATTTCTTGGTCTTCCTTGGGGATAGAGTGCAGAGTGATTTTAAGTCTGGACATTTTTTTGGGGATGTCTGCACCCCTGATAGGGTAAAGACACCTCCCAGCTTTGGCCGGTTTCTCCTTCAAATTTATTCGCTTCCTGTCACATAGCCAAACAGGAAGTGAGGGTAAAAACCTACCAGTGTCTATCCTTGGGGACACACAGGTCAATCTAAATAGTTTCCCCATTAGGTAAATTGCACTCTAGCATTTTGCTGTGTACACCCCAACTTAGTAAATAAACCACAAAGTCCAAGATACTTAATAAAGGCAAATCCACTTTGCACTACAAGTGTACTTGGAAGTGCAGTTGCTGGAGATCCGATGCAAGGAAAATAAAAAAAACTGCATTTTGTTTCTACATGATTAGATGATAAAATCAGCAGAGCTTCCGCTCAGATTTACAGCGAGTACCCTCATATTGCAGAGTGGATTTGCCTTTAATAAACCCCAAAATACCTAATAATTTGGGGTGTACACAACAAAGTGCTAGAGTGCAATTTGCCTAATGGGGACACTAGTTAGATTGACCTGTGTGTCCCAAGGAAAGACATTGGTAGGATTTTACCCTCACTTTCTGTTCGGCTATGTGACAGGATGTGAAGCCGAATTTGTGAAAAGGGACACAAAGCCAAATCTAAAAAACACAAGCAGGGGTTCTAACACTCACTTGGTTTCCCTCAAATGTCCCCAATTAGAATAGGATTGTCTTGAACTAGATTTTAGCTCAGTGCTCTAAATCGGTGGTTCTCAACCCTGTCCTCAAGTACCCCCCAACAGGCCATGTTTTCAGGTTTACCTTCATCTTGCACAGGTGCTCATAATCACAGTCAATGTCTTGGTATTTTGGACAGCTATTTAGCTAAGATAAATTTCCAAAACATGTCCTGTCGGGAGTACTTGAGGACTGAGGTTGAGAATCACTGCGCTAAAATGGAAAATTGAATACTTACCTCTCTGTAACTTACCTTTCCCGGTTCCTATTCATGGCAGCATACGCACAATCCATGCATATGCTACCATGAAAGCACCAGGAAAGTAGCTTTTACACAAATCACACCTTCTTTTGTTCTGCCATGTCAATCAGCCTAGTTAAGCTGCAGCTGGGAAATCTGTTGCATGAAACTTGTTTGGGGGGAGTGTAAAATGCATTACTTGGATTGAGCATGCATCTGCAAAACAAATTATTAACAAAACACATAAAACATAAAAATTTGGAACAAATTTTATTGGTCAACAAAACAGGACTTGGAAAAGAGCAAGGAAAGCAAAAAACACATGTATGGTAATTTGAGACTTTGAGGTAATTTGAGAATATGGTTTTGAGGTCTGACCATTTTGCAGAGGAAACTAACATGAGTTAAAAGGACTGCGCCCACAAACGGACAGTCTCTTAAGGATTTAAACATTTAGTAGTCACAACAGCTTGAGGAAGATTTTCCAAAATAATGCAGCACAGACAATTGAATCAAAATGAAACTAACAACCTACAAACACAGATTGACAACATCAAAAATATTTCAGTAAAAAATATCCCCTCCACCCCCCCCAAAAAAGAAAAAAAATACTTAATCTAAAACACATCTGTTTTTCAAAAACAAAATACAAAGAGAAAATACATGTGTTACAAACTCTATAAGGACACCCAAATGTACTCTCTTGCTGGCCCCACACACACCTCTTTTCAGGGCAAGGTAAAGAATGCTATCTGCAAGCTTTATATAACATAGGTTTTTGTGCTAACGAGGCAATTGAAAACACGTACGTAGTCCATGAAACACACAAAATGCAAGTTCACCCAGTGTAGAGACAGAATTTCAAAGTGGGTACATCTGTTAAGGATGTCCTTAAATTACTAACCCCAAAAAACACACTCTCTGAGCATGCCCAGAAACATCCAAGTGCTGTCATATGACTGTGGGACGAGGCAACTCTCATTCTGGGCGGACATCATATGACGTGATCGCCTTCCCGAGCCACTAGGGGGCACGCGCGATGTCCGCCGGGCACAACCAAGTGCTGTTCACACACAAAAAGCTGAAAAAAATCAAAGTCCCCGAGCATGCCCAGACCAACCTAAATGCAGCTAGCACAAAATAAGCCACCTCCTGTCCAAAATTAACCGCTAGCTGCCCGCCCACTGTCATATGAGGGTGGGACGAGGCAGCTCTCGTTCTGGGTGGACGTCATATGACGTGATCGCCTTCCCGAGCCACTAGGGGGAGTGCGTGATGTCCGCCGGGCACCCGCGATTGCAAACACACAGATCCATGTCCTGTCAGCGGAGAGGAGACCGATGGTGTGTCCCTTGTACATAGGGACACCGATCGGTCACCTCCCCCTGTCAGTCCCCTCCCCCCCAGTTAGAATCACCTTCCTAGGACACACATTAACCCCTCGATCACTTCCTAGTGTTGACCCCTTCCCTGCCAGTCATATTTACATAGTAATCAATGCATTTTTATAGCACAGATCGCTGTATGAATGTGAATGGTCCCAAAAATGTGTCAAAAGTGTCCGATATGTCCGCCTCAATATCGCAGTCACAATAAAAATCGCAGGTCACCGCCATGACTAGTAAAAAAAAAAAAATAATAAAAATGCTATAAATTTTATCCCCTATTTAGTAGACGCTATTTTGCGCAAACCAATCAATATACGCTTATTGCGATTTTTTTTACCTAAAATATGTAGAAGATACATATCGGCCTAAACTGAGGAAAAAATTTGTTTAAAATAAAAAAATTTAATTTATTATAGCAAAAAGTACAAAATATTGTGTTTTTTCAAACTTGTCCCTCTTCTTTTGTTTATAGCGCAATAAATAAAAACTGCAGAGGTGATCAAATACCACCAAAAGAAAGCTCTATTTGTGGGGAAAAAAATTATACAAATTTCATTTGGGTGCAGTGTAGCATGACCGCGCAATTGTCATTCAAAGTGCGACGGCGCTGAAAGCTGAAAAATGGCTTGGGCAGGAAGGGGGGGAAAGTGCACTGTATTGAGGTGGTTAAGCACATCATCCAGCATGCTACAGAATTACAGATGGGGCAAACAAAGAGCCTAACATGGGCAAAAGTTATATGACAAATACTATTGCAGTCTATGGGAACTGACTTGTTAATTTTGCTAGTCCCTACTTGGTTGGCTTATCTTCTAGTTATTGGCCTTAAAATGAGTATGGGGGCCCAGGTTGCACCCTGAGGGACATATATCAATGTTACCAATTTGGACAACCCCAAAAACAAAACAAGGAAATGTGCCTTTAAAAATGCAAAATTGCTTAAAAGCTAGTAACTTGGGGGGGGGCTTACTCTGCCTGTAAAGTGGTTCATCTGTAGCATGTATCCAAAATGATGCTTCAAAGATGTATGGCTTTAGAGAAAACTTACAAATCTACATTGCAGCTGCAAGATTTTAACCCAAAAACAAAAAAATAGCCTGCCCCCCAATACATACAAGGCCATTTGGGTCTGTTAAGGTTTAAAATGAGAACCCCCACGTGAAAAATACCACCCCAAATTTAGAAAAGATTGTGCCCCTCCCACACACTAACAAACCCCTAGCCAAACACAAAGCAAGCCAGCCCCTGAAAGGGGGGTGGAAGCTTCGGGGCAAGAGGGGCTCAGGCACCCCAAAAGTCAACCACCTTGTGCCCATATTCAGGGGTACAAGGACCTCTTCCACACAACCCTAGGCTGGGGTTGTGGGGGGCTGCAGACAGGGGGCTTTACGGAAAGTGGAAAGCCCCTTTAAATTATTGGGTACAAGGTGCTTTGTGGTTGGTATTGGGCTGAGCCGAACATGCCCCAAAGGCAGCCAGCAATGTTGAGTGCATGTGGCCTTATATGGTTCAGGAGGGGGTTGGGCGATCATTCCTCTCGCCCCTTTCCAAGCTGGCCCTTTAGTATGCTCTGAAAAAGGATGTGGTTTGGATTGGTGAACTCCGCCCTGTTATTGTAACCACGCGGCCGGCGGAGACATACTAGGAAAAAACCTGATGTAAGGGGGGGCTCCACTGGGGAAACCTGATGTAAGGGGGGCTCCGCTGGGGAAACCTGATGTAAGGGGGGGCTCCGCTGGGGAAACCTGATGTAAGGGGGGGTCCGCTAGGGAAACCTGATGTAAGGGGGGCTCCGCTGGGGACACCTGATGTAAGGGGGGCTCCGCTGGGGAAACCTGATGTAAGGGGGGCTCCGCTGGGGAAACCTGATGTAAGGGGGGCTCCGCTGGGGACATCTGATGTAAGGGGGGGCTCCGCTGGGGACACCTGATGTAAGGGAGGCTCCGCTGGGGACACCTGATGTAAGGGGGGCTCCGCTGGGGAAACCTGATGTAAGGGGGGGCTCCGCTGGGGAAACCTGATGTAAGGAGGGCACCGGTGGGGACATCTGATGTAAGGGGGGGCTCTGCTGGGGACACCTGATGTAAGGGGGGGCTCTGCTGGGGACATCTGATGTAAGAGGGGGCTCCGCTGGGTACACCTGATGTAAGGGGGGCTCTGCTGGGGACATCTGATGTCAGGGGGGCACCGCTGGGGACACCTGATGTAAGGGGGGCACTGCTGGGGACATCTGATATAAGGGGGCTCCGCTGGTGACACCTGATGTAAGGGGGGCTCTGCTGGGGACACCTGATGTAAGGGATGGCTCCGCTGGGGACATCTGATGTAAGGGGGGCTCCCCTGGGGACATCTGATGTAAGGGGGGCCCTGCTGGGGACATCTGATGTAAGGGGGGCTCCGCTGGGGACATCTGATGTAAGGGGGGCTCCGCTGGGGACATCTGATGTAAGGGGGGGCTCCGTTGGGGACATCTGATGTAAGGGGGGCTCCGCTGGGGGCACCTGATGTAAGGACGGACTCTGCTGGGACACCTGATGCAAGGATGGACTCTGCTTGGGGCACCTGATGCAAGGACGGACGGCTGGTGGCAGGCGACTTGGCAGGTGACACGCTCAGGGGTTCCAAAGATTCGGCATTATGGTGAGTTGAATGATTTCATTTTATATTACAATGTGTAATAATAGAAATAATGCACTTCGTTCATCCTGACACCATAACAACCATGGTGCCGAGATGATTGAAGTGCTAACAGCAGGTGTTTGGAGTATCTTTATCTGCTGATTGTTAAACTTTCTGGAATACACATATTTCTATTGTTGTGTAGGATCTGGGGCTGCTGTTTCTTAATCCCTCCCTCGCTCTCTCTTCATCCCTCGTTCATCTCAGACGCTAACCACCCCCTTTGAGCCACGCCCATTTAAGACACGCCCACTGTTTTGCATAAACCACACCCATTTTTGCAGTGCTGCAGTTTTACTTTTCCCCTGTGTCACACCTACAAACGCATGCCCCGCCCCCTAATTATAATAAGACTCCGTCTACAGCCAAAAAAGTGTCCCTAAATTTTTTTTACAATGTTGGCAACTATGCATGACCTGTGTGCAAATCTCCTTTAAAAAATACATAAGGGTGAACCAGCGTAAAAAAAGAAAATTAAAGTTTAGAGGTGCTCCTGTTCAATCCATCCAATTGCATGTATGTTGCTTAACATTTACTAAGATTTTGGCCACAAAGTGAACAAACACATTTGAACAAGCGCAAGATCCGCTTGTGCATGCACACTGCTTACATTGATCTCACGCAGTTCTAAACTTACTTGCAGGCACAGCAGGCTTTCTCTGAAAAAGTTACTTTCTCATTCTATTTTGGGAATATTTGTTACTTGGGCAGTTGTTACTAAACTTCCTCACATCACCCCCCATCACCCCATAAGACTGGTACCTCCATCTTCTGTTAATGAATTGAAGATGCCGTGCGCCATGTCCATAGAGGCGCACAGATTGCATGCTCCTGTGCGGCGAGATCGCTATAATAAATGGGGGATTCGCACTCTGTTCCTGCCGCACCATTTCATAAACATGTAAGTATATAGGGTGAATGATGCTATATACTTGTGTTTCTTTCTTTGCAGGCCTGCAAGAAATCTTCATGCCTCTGCGGAGGTTGTCCTCAGTTCACTTGTATATATACTATATTTTGTACATATGTAAAAATGTTATGTGTAGCATAGTTAGTTAGGGGTGTTCAGCAATTTCCCCGTCATCCAGTTTTGTTTGGTAGGGGATGCACTTGGCAAAAAAGCTCTTTAAAAATAATGTAAACATTTGTACAGCAGATCTATATTTTCCTACGTAATTTATTGTGTTAACTGGCCACATATGGGGTATGCCCCATGGCCCTGTACATATGTTATTTCCCCTTTTCCCCCTTTCCAAGTTTGTGGGATATTCCTTGTATATTTTTGTACAGGTATTTTTGTAGGGGCGGATGCCCGAAGCCAATGGGGACATGGCTTGTTTTTCTGGGGGGGGTGGATATATCACCCTTCTAGGTAGGTGCTAGAAGAGAGTAGAGTTTTTGGTCTTTCTGTTTACCAGGAAGAGGGTCAAGTAAAACTTAGAGTGCTCTCTGCCTACCAGGATCCATTGGTTAGGTCTGCTGATTGTACTCAGGTACAGCTCAGCTTGTTCTGACTGTCCCCCACTGGTTCATTAGGGAAGCATATTGGACAGTGGGAGAGGACCTGACAAGTGAGTGTACAGGCTTTGTTACAGCCCTAGCAATTGGCAGAAGGAAAGTGCTGTATTGTATTGTGTTATACTGTATATAAAGCCAGAGTACATGTGCTTGGGGTGAGTTGAGCCGGGGAACCAAGCTCAGGAGGGAAAAGGGGCAGCTGCCCACTCCTCCATGGAGGCAGTTATGCGGCCTTGGATGGTCGACCTAGGGGCCTAGAGAGAGAGAAGCTGAACTCAGAGGTCCTGCAAAGCTGACTAGAAGGGAGATACCAGGAGGGATCTGATTTCTGCCTACTGTGAGTACAGATCTGTGTCTTTGGGGCCTGTCGAGTGAGAGCCACCCCCTTCAGCTAGAAAAGTCAGACGGGTGTCAGTAAAGGGGATGCTAGAGAGCGTCCTGAAGATAAGTCAGAGCATCAAGCCTGCTGCTAGTGAGAGCAAGAAGACTTAATTCTTTCATACATGTGGCTGTATGGTCAAAAGCAGTGTGTCTGCTTCCACAGATAATCCGGTGAGGTAAAGTGAGAGTTGTCCTTATCTATTGTGAATAGTTGTAGTTCGAGTATTCCACTCATCCCTTCTCTCATCCAAGTTCTAAATAAAATACAAAAACCCTAATACCCTGGACTGGTCTTTGAGTAGCGAACAGGCAGGAGTAAAGGTGAAACAAGTAGGGGCTCTCAGCAACCAAGGGGGAACCCCTAGCAACTAAGTGGGAAATCCTCAGCATTTAAGTGGGAAACTTTCTACACCTAGGTGGGAACCCTCTGCACTTAAGTGGGAACCCTCTGCACCTAAGAGGGAACCATTGGAAACCAGCTGCAGGTAACCAGGGAGAGACCTATGAAGTCAACACTCAGCAAGCCCTATGGGGACAGTGCTACATATGTATATATACCCTGCACTAGATCAGGGGTATTGAATTACAATACACCAAGGTCCGGTCAGTAAAATTTTCTTCTGCCAGAGGTCCAAGTATCATGTAGGTTCCCTGTTGTGCATTTTCGCATGCCCCAAACTGCAAGTTAAGGACTTCTTTCTCTGTGTTACTTGTGGGTAGTGCAGCCCATTAAAATGGGCTGATCCACCCACGACATGTGCACCTAATGCACATACACAGATCTGAACCCATCCTTATATAAGCGTCTTCAGTTCCCACTGCACATCACAGTCCCTTCCCCCTTCACATCAAGATTCCCTCTTGATGTGTTTCCTCAGCTTCAATTTACATCACCACCCTCCACCCATTTTACAGTAATGTTCTCACACTTCCTTGACATCAACCCCCATTAACAGTACTGTCCTCTGCCCCTATTTACATCAGCCCCCCACATTACCATCCTCAATTCCCCCCCACATTACTGTCCTCAGTCCCCCCAGATTACTGTCCTCAGTTCCCCCACATCACTGTACTCAGTCCCCCCCACATCACTGTCCTAAGCCCCCCACATCACAGTCCTCACCCCCCCTACATTACGGTCCTCTCCTCTCCACTTTAATGTCCTCAGTCCCCCCCCCTCACATCACAGTCCTCAGTCCCCTCACATTACAGTCCTCAGCCCCCCACTTTAATGCCCTCAGCCCCTACATCACAGTCCTCAGTCCCCCACTTTAATGTCCTCAGCCCCCACATCACAGTCCTCAGTCCCCTCACATTACAGTCCTCAGCCCCCCACATTACAGTCCTCAGTCCACCCCATTAATGTCCTCAGCCCCCCACATTACAGTCCACAGTTCTTCCCACGTTAATGTCCTCAGCCTCCCCACTTTAATGTCCTCACCCTCCCCCCTACATTACGGTCCTCTCCACTTTAATGTCCTCAGTCCCCCCCTTCACATCACAGTCCTCAGTCCCCTCACATTGCAGTCCTCAGCCCCCCACTTTAATGCCCTCAGCCCCTACATCACAGTCCTCGGTCCCCTCACATTACAGTCCTCAGTCCCCCACTTTAATGCCCTCAGCCCCCACATCACAGTCCTCAGTCCCCTCACATTACAGTCTTCAGTCCCCTCACATTACAGTCCTCAGTCCACCCCATTAATGTGGTCAGCCCCCCACATTACAGTCCACAGTTCTTCCCACGTTAATGTCCTCAGCCCCCCCTCACTGTCCTACCTTACACAGACAGATCAGAAGGAGGCTCAGCATGTCTGTATGGAGGTGAGAGTTGCAAGATAGTAATTGGTTGCTAGAGCCGCCCTTCACCCTAGCAGCCAATCACCTTCTTGTTAACCTCGGGCAGCTCTGCCCTCCATCCAGAACTGTCCTGCCTCCCACTGTTGGCTCTGTGAGGATTACAGACCGATGGCAGGGGGAAGAAAAGGCTCCTAAATGGCAGTACCGTGACGGTCCGAATGGGAGAGTGACCCGGTCCGCAGTTGGCCTGTTGTTTGCCATTTAGTGATGCCTGCACTAGATGGATGCCATTAACATTACTATTATCATTATTACTATATTGCCAGTAGGATTATTATTCTATTTATTTTTTTAATGTAATAGTTTGTAACATTTTTACTTCCAGCCTTTATGGCATACTGGTGGTGACAATTTATTCCCATTTGTACCTTTGGGTTCTAGTATGGTCACATTAATTGCCAGTAGAGAAGATAACATGGTCATTGTACAGCTGTTCCTGAAAGGGTTAATGTCTCAAGCACTGCCAGGACAATTGGCCTTAAATATGGTCAGGGGTAAAGGCTCCTTTTACATGGGTGGTCCCACCTGCTTCATCAGTTCATTCAGGTTTTTTTCGAATTAAAAACGGGTTTATTTTACATCAGTTTTTTTTATCCGTTTTTTGTATCAGTTTACGCCTGCCATGAGTATTAAATGTCACCTGTATGATATTTATCAGTTTTTAATTTTTCAAAGTGAATTAATGGTGTTATTAATAAATTGACGTTTTCATCCCATTTGACATGCTGCACAGTGGAATTAATCTATGCATCTATATTGTTAAATGTGAAGCAATAGGGGTTATTTACTAAGACTGGAGAGTGCAAAATCTGGAACAGCTGTGCAAAGTAACCATTTAACTTCCAGGTTTAATTGAACAAGCTGAAGTTAGGAGCTGATTGGCTACCACGCAGAGCTGCACCAGTTTTAGTAAATCTACCCCAATGTCACTAATTTTGCAGTATATTGGGTTGCTTTGTATTAGAAAGAAACACTTTTCTCAGGGTATGTTGATGATGTGGCCACAACTGGTACTACTATTTGCATCCTGGGGGTGTGATCTATTTATTCTATTTTACTTTTATTTACTTTTTACTTTTTAATAGTACATGTTTTTATCTTTGTTCATGTCCTAGGCTGATATACAGTCCTGTATTCATTGATACATCATTAAATTGAAGCCTGCCCACTCAAATGTCCTCTTGCTATGGCAAGCTTTCTTCTTTTAATTAGGAAATAAAAGGAAAAAGGGTAGAAAAAAAAAAGATAAAAAGGCAGATATAGATTGATTGAACAGAACTGTGGAACCAGAGCAGACAAATGATTGGATAAGCAGATTATTATTATTATTAACTCCTCTCTGATGAATGGAGCCAGGAACTAGATAGTTGAGATCTCACCAGCGGAGTCCACAGGAGACATGATGAGCAGTGGTTCATTCATTCTTGTTGCATCAACTCAAAGCTAATATTGTAGATGTAGCTCTTCAGTCTATACATTTTAATAAAATTGTTTCTCACAGACAGCATAAATAGTTTCATTGCAAATTTCATCATTCCATTTTCCTAGCTCCCACATCAGAACACAATTTTCAATCCCAAATAAATTATTTGGCTCTCCCTCGTTCCAGTAGCTGATGGAAAAAAAAAAATAGATTTGGCACTTATATGTGGAATAAGTTATACATCTTTTATTTTTCTGTCTAGGCAGGCCTGTGCACCATAATAACTGTCATAAATCAATATTAAAGTATGCTTTTCTTTACAAGAGGAATGAAAGGTACATATTTTATTTCTGTCTTTGTCCATGTCAAAGATTTTTTTTCACTTACTGTATGGTGAAACCATTGTCATGAAAATCCATCTAACTGAGCTCTGCATAGCAGTAAAAACCCAACAGGCGTTCTAATCCTTACCTACTCTATAAAAACAAGCTGAACTGCACTCTTCACCAGTAATGGGACGTCCATGAGTGCCCATGCTGGCTGCCATATATCTTAGCCATTTCTTCTTCTAGGTACATTTGTCATACTGGGACACTGTAACACTGCACAGCTCAGTGTATTTTGCAAACATGCAGATAAGAATATTTTATTGCAGAAGAGACATACAGTAATATATCTTGTAGGAGAGATTTGTAAAAGTTGCATTTATGGCTGTAAATTGACATTGTAGCGCACCCCCCTAAAGAGCCACTGGTAAACTGAGTCCTATTTCCCCCTTTAGAGCACACACAGCCAGGTACACAGCATTTCCAGCATTCTTCCTCTGGCTCAAAGATCAGTATAGGGGTTTTCTTTTTTTGTGTTTTAATTGGAGAATGATGAACTTGGATAGAGATAGGAAGCATGGAATAACCCGGAACTCTAAAACTGTACAACCTGAGGATTGCTTAACTCCTGGCTGCTCTGTAAAACTCCTGGTGGTTTTGCACAACTTCTGGCTGCTCTGCACAACTCCCGGCTGTACTGCACAATTGCTGGCTGTACTGCACAATTGCTGGCTGCACATCAACAGAATAATGTCCTATAGGATCTCTAAGCTGTCTGTAACCTGTTCTCCTCCCAGATTCTCAAAGCACCAAACTGTCACACTTGCAGCAATGGGGTCTTGTACTCACGTAGCCACAAGATCATCGGTTGCCTCCTGCCGATATCCACCAGGCTCTTCCTAGTGAGGGAGATGTAGACTTACACCACTTCTGGACAACTTGGGCTCTCTCCCACAGCAACATCCCTTGAGCCTTCTCCTGATCCAATTAGACCCTTGGACTGGGCTTGCAAATAGACCCCCCAGCGAAGCCTAGCTGGGACTTCTTTGTTTTCAGGCTGACTTCTTCCCAGACAAATGCCCAAGGGGGTAGAGCCTCTCAACAGGGGTCTCCTCCTTCAGAACTGGACCCAGAAACTCTCTCCCTGCTACCTTTTTTTTTTTTTTGAAAATTCTTTTTATTGATTTTTAATGTAACACATAACACACATACAACTGATGGGCAACATACCACATCAGTAACGGTCATGCAAGACCACAAATACACCTAACATATACTACTAACTTCCCTCCCCTCCCCCAACCCGACCGGTACCATATATCGCCCAGGCAAAGATGAATATCTTAAGGTAAGACAGAATTTTTACTCTGCTTAATTAACAGTCAATAGGGGTATTCACCCTGTAATTGTGTTTACAGATTGGGACTTTTTCATTGAATGGTCTGTTTGTTCACCAAGGCTTTATGCCGTAATTGGTTACCCATATGCATTCATTATAACCTTCCTAACCCACTGTATCCGAAGAGTCTAGCCAAGCCTGCCAAACCCTTTTAAATTTCTTCTCACAACCTCTGGCTTTATAAGTAGCTTTATATAAGTGTATGACCGAGTTGACCAGTCCCTTCCAGTATGTTAATGTAGGTGCATCAGGCTTCTTCCAATTCAATAGTATAGCTTTTCTACCGTAAAACAGGCTAATGTTCAATAAGGTACGAAGTGCCCTGGAAGGGACCACCTCCTCCACCAAACCAATCAGGCAGACCCGGGGAGCCAGTGGGACCGGCACACCCAGTACCTCTGTGAGGCACTTTGTAATGTCGGACCAGAAGATCTGAATCTTCGGACAGCTCCAGAAAATATGTTCCGCAGCAGCGGGGGAATGGGGACACCTCCAGCATTGGCTGCTCACTGTGGAATAAATGCGTGACAACCTGGCTGGTGTAAAATACACTCGATGGAGGAACTTGAAATGGATCAGACGGTCCCTTGCAGAAACTAAGTATTTAAATGGGTGATCCCACATGTCATCCCAGTCTTCCCCGTCTATACCAGCAATTTCTTGTTCCCATTTTTCCCTACATTTTGATATTCCTATGGGTGTTTTTTTAAAGAGGGATTTATATACCGAGGATAGGGGTTTGTCTAATTTCTCTGCCGACAAGAGGGATTCCAGTGCTGATGGCGCATATTCAATTCTTTGACCAGTAAACTGAGCCTGAAAAGCATGGCGTAGCTGGAGAAAACGAAAAAAAAAGGAATTGGGTAGGTCATGTCTAATTTTTAACTGGTCAAAAGTACAGAGCTCACCCTCCCTGGTGATATCACTTAACGCTTTAATGCCTCTAGATGCCCACAGCGCAGGATCTGGGAAAGAGAAGAAATGTGGGAGACAGGGATTCATCCACAGTGGAGTGGAGGGTGATATTCCCGTGTAGCTAGGGGACATCATGACGGTGGTGACTCCCCATGCCTTAATGGTGGCCTTCATTGAGTCTGTTAAAGGGAGACAAGATCTCTGACCTCTGTATAGTGCTAACCTCAAACTCTCATATGACCCCAGATGAGCTGCCTCTACAACCGTAGCAGAATCACCGTCATCTGCCCTCAGCCACTTCCTAGCAAACACCATCTGTCCTGCCAGATAATATTTCTGCCAGTCAGGTAGTGCTAGACCTCCCTGACCCCACGGCTCCTGCAGAATTTTGATACTTATGCGAGGAGATTGTGGTGACCAAATAAAAGATCCTATAATGCCGTTTAGAGACTTAAAGAAGGAAGCTGGGATCCACACCGGACAATGCCGTAAAAAATACAATATCACAGGAAGAAATTTCATTTTAATAAGGCTGACCCTTCCCAACAACGAGAGGGGTAAGTTTTTCCATGCTAATATCTTTTGCTTGAGCTTGGTCACTGCTGGAAGGAGATTCAGAGATATATAGTCATCAGGGTTGGCTGTTATTTTGACCCCAAGGTAAGTAATTGTATTAACCCACTGCAACGGCATGGTATTGTCTGAGAGTTTTTTTGCATCTGGACCTAGTGGCAGAATTGAGGATTTATTCCAATTGACCCTAAGTCCCGAGAAAATAGTAAATTTGTCTAGAATTTGAAGAGCTGCTCTTAATGAAGGCCCAGGATCCCTAAGAAACAATAGCAGGTCATCAGCATATAGAGCAATACTTTCTTTGATATTACCCACTGTGATTGCTCCCACCTCCTGAGATTGTCTTATTGCCCTGGCCATAGGTTCCATCATTAGGGCAAACAGGAAGGGGGATAGAGGGCACCCCTGCCTGGTACCCCTCCCTATGGGAAAAAATTCCGAAACCCTGGAACCAAGCCTCACCGCCGTTTTCGGAGCACTGTATAGCATCGAGACCCAACGACGAAACCCGGGACCGAAACCCATGGCCTCTAGTACTTTATTCATGAAGGGCCAATCCACTGAGTCAAAGGCCTTCTCAATGTCTATTGAGACAACCACTGCAGCCGAAAACTCAGGATTCAATATTTGTAAGTGAGTGAATAATCTCCTCAGGTTCGTATCAGTGGACATACCAGGCATGAACCCTGTCTGGTCAATATCCACCAGGGTTGAAATAACCCCGGCCAATCGCGATGCCAAGACCTTTGTCAATATCTTGAGATCCATGTTGAGCAGCGCAATTGGGCGATACGAGGAGCACTCCGTTGGATCTTTGCCCGGTTTCAAGAGGAGCACCATATATGCTTCCATCATTGAGGCCGGCAATTCCCCCTGCTCCCAACAATGTGCGTATAATAAATTTAATCTACGTGCCAGTTGGGACATATATACTTTGTAGAAATCTGCAGGTAAACCGTCCGGACCCGGAGCCTTCTGTGGGGGAAAGGCAAGTATGGCTGCCTCAATTTCTATAGTTGAAATTTTGTCATCTAGAGTGGCCACATCATTGTCCGCCAGTTTTGGCATAGCGAGACTCTGAAGCAACCCCTCCAGCTCAGCCATATTATAGGATGGGATAGGTGAATATAGGGACTTGTAAAAATTTACAAATACTTCAAGGATACCCATAGGGTCCGAGATCATCTGCCCCACCCCATTCCTTATTATTGGTATACTAACTGGTATTCTTTGGTCAGCTGCTAAATTAGCTAGGAGTTTCCCGTTTTTGTCACCTTCAGCGAAGATGGATTCTGCTTTGTGTTTGGCTTCAGTGTGAGCCAGGTTCGAAAAGTGTAACGCCACCTTCCTCCTGCTCTCCAACAGAGACACATAACCTGCCTCAGAGGGAGAATCAGCCTGGCTCTGAGCATGTTCCCTTTCCTCATCCAACAATATACGGCATTTCTCATTATGATCCCTCCTGACTGCCTTAATTGCCGAGATGCACTCACCCCTCGCTACTGCTTTGAATGCATCCCAAACCACAGAGGAGTCAGTGGAGTTGGTATTAGTTACCCAGTATGAATCTATAGCTGATTGAACTTGAGTAGCGACCTGGTCTTCTTGTAACCAACCTGGAGCAAGTCTCCAGCCCCCCTTTCCTCCCCCTTGGGGAAAAACCAATGTGACCAGCAAAGGATTATGGTCAGAGGTTCCACCAGCCAGGTACTTTGACTCATGGATACTCTTTAACATGGATGCATTCCCAAAAGCAAAATCTATTCTGGCAGAGGATTTGTGAGTGGAAGATAAATGTGAGTAAGACACCTCTTCCGGGTGTTTCCACCTCCAAATCTCAGTTAGGCCCGCCACAGATGCCCAAGAGCATAGTTCTACTGAAGCAGGTCTAGCCACGTTGGATGAGTCCAGAGCAGAGTCCAGAATAGTATTAAAGTCTCCCATAAATAGAACTGGAAAATGCAAGTAGGGTGCCAGGGTTACTAATAGATCAAACAATAGTTTCCCTTGAAATGGGGGGGGCAAGTAGATATTCACTAGCAGTATTTTTTGAAACAGAACATCCATAACTAGCGCCACATATCGACCTCCCGGATCAGTGAAAACCTGGTGGATGGTGCACGCAATTGCTTTACTTATTAGAATACAGACCCCTCTGGCATAAGTGGAGTAAGTGGAATGTAAGGATTTTTGAATCCAAGGTTTTCGTAGGGAAAGGATTTTGCTGCCCTCCAGATGGGTTTCCTGCAGGAGGACGATATGTGGTTTAACTTGTTTGAGGTATTGGAATACTGCCGCCCTTTTGAATTTGTTGTTAAGTCCCCTAACATTCCATGAGACTATTTTTATCTTACTATCCATAGCATAAGGCTAATAATACTACCATTCGGGTTACCCCTGATTTATATACATCCTCAGGTGTGCAGAGTAAACATAATAGCATGAACATGTTAAGTATACATATTGTACAGACATTCCTTTTTGCATGGTACCGGTCAACTACCCTTCTAACCCCCCCTGCTGTTATACCAGAAACTAAAAGCCTAGCCAAAAAAAAAACCAAACCAAAAAAAGTCCGGTATGCAGCTTGATCCCTGAACCATAAACTCAGTGAAGAGTTTAACCAAAAGCGTCGATAGTTCGGCATGACGATGAAGAAAAAAAAAGAGAGACAAAAAAATTTCCCCCTCTCTCTGACTTCTCTCCCAAAACTCCAGACGTGGTCCATACATATAAACGTACAACCGAGTGACCAAAAGGAGAAGAATAAAAAGGGAATAACAAAAAAAAAAGAAAAAAAAAAAGAATATAGCATGAGTAGATAATCCACGGGGTCAGTTAGAGCATAACATGGATTGAAGGCAGGTGTTCAATGTCTTCTCAGAATGCCTTTTGTGTCCTTAGTTAGAACATCGGTCCTTGTAACTGCAGAAGTAGTGGAAATATGTAATCTATGAAGGCAAGAATATTAACTGTCCGAATCAACTGACCCCGAGCCTCCCTGCTCCGCCCCCAGAGTCCAGCCACAGCAAGAAGTTATTTCAAATGTACACACACAAACAAAAAAAAAAAAAAAAAAAAAAAAAAAAAACAAAAAAAAAAAAACCGGGGGGGGGAGCAGGAAAAGAAAGGGGAGTAAGAATAAAAAATAAGAAGGGATGTTACAAAGGAGCTTCATTCCTATATATGGACAGTACTTCACAGGTTTTGATCCAGCCAGTCGCTCGCATCTTGTGGGGTCTCAAAGAACCTGACAGCACCCTTGTGTTGTACTCGGAGGCGACTTGGATATAACATACTATATTTTAATTCCTTTTCTCTGAGCCTTCTCTTCACATCCGTAAAGGAACGACGTCTTCGCTGAGTCTCCGCTGAAAAATCGGGGAATAGCATTATACGTGCGTTTTCAAACTTTAGGTCCTGGTGTTTTCGGGCCTCCGCCAGTATCATATCCCGGTCCCTATAATTAAGGAACCGGACAAGAAATGGACGCGGTGGTGCTCCGGAGGGCCTGGCTCCGGTTGGGACCCTATGTGCCCGTTCAACAATATAGGTGGGGGGAAGGTCGCCAAGTGTCAACAGGGACTTGAAAAACTGTTCTGCAAATGTAGTCGTGACCGTCCCCTCAGCCCCCTCCGGTAGCCCCACCACTCTTACATTATTTCGTCTCTGGCGGTCTTCCGCGTCATCAGCTCTGCGTTGTAAAGCATCCACCATTTCTTTTAGTTCTGCTAGTTGGGATCCCTGTGTATGAGATGTATCCTCCACCTCTGATATGCGATCTTCAGCCGTTGTAAGCCTGCCCCTGATCTTATCCAGGTCATGGCGTATGAGATTACATTCAGAAGCCAGCAAATCAATACGCCCCATCAGCTCAGATTTTGAAGCTGCAATTGCCTCCAAGATCGGACCCGTTATTGCCGCTGTATCTACCTCAATCTCCTGTGTCGTCAGTGGAGAGCTCTCCGGTTCACCAGACACAGGGGCAGCATGTTGAGACATCTTTACCGCCACTGTCTTGGCGCTCAGCGTCGCTGATACAGGAGAGGAGACAGGGAAGGAGTGGGCGGAGCCAGCTTCCATGCTTCCCTGAGAGCGAAGAGGCCGCCGATCCGGCGGCGGCTGTACATGTTGTTTGCTCTGCCGTTTAGTGTAAGAGGACGGCATGGTGTGATGCTCCGTTACTTCCCCAAGGATAATGGCTCAATTAGATTTAGATAGCGGTGGCCAGACGGTTGCAATTCAGGATAATTACCGGATGGTAGCTGGAGCTCCTGAGAGACACGTCCTGCCGCGATCACATCCGGCCACGCCCCCCCTCTCCCTGCTACCTTATACTATTTTTAGACTCTTCCCCCAGTATCTGGGCACACCTCCCCAGGGATTTTCTGAAGTCCCATAAATATTTAAGCTGCAGTCCCTGACCTCCTTCCCACTATGTTCTAGAATTCGGAGCAATTCTCTTTAAGCAATCCACCCCTGCTCCTCTGATTACTGTGAAGCTAAACTACATTTGCCTAGCAGCCTGCTCTATACTAGGAGGATGATACAACATGAATGATAAATTATAAGAATACATCACTAAACAAAACCTACCTGAATGATGTAGGAGTTAATGTTGTGCCATCAACCCATTTAAAGGTATTTTCGGTCTCTTGATCAGTCAAACCAAACCAAATCATTCTTCCTCCTAAGTTTTTTTCTAAGAAATTCTGTGAAAAAAATGAATGTATGTTAGCATGAGTAGGGCTACAGATTACTATTGGTTAAACAAAAAATGGCCTTTCCCAATACTGTCCCTTTAGAAAAAAATGCCTGCGCTGCTGTTTTAAATATAGCACCCAAATTAACCACTTCGGGCCCGGAAGGTTTTACCCCCTTTCTGACCAGAGCACTTTTTACAATTTGACACTGCGCTGCTTTAACTGGTAATTGCGCGGTCATGCAAATGCTGTACCCAAACAAAATTTGCATCCTTTTTTCCCACAAATAGAGCTTTCTTTTGGTGCTATTTGATCATCTCTGTGGTTTTTATTTTTTGCGCTATAAACAAAAAAAGAATGACAATTTTGAAAAAGAAATCTATATTTTTTTACTTTTTGCTATAACAAATATCCCCAAAAATGTTTTTAAAAAACAAATTTCTTCATCAGTTTAGGCCAATGTATATTCTTCTACATATTTTTGGTAAAAAAAAAAAAAAAAAAAAAAAACGCAATAAGCGTATATTTATTGGTTATAGCATCTACAAGCTATGGGAAAGATTTATGGCATTTTTATGGCATTTTTTATTATTATTATTTTTTATACCAGTAATGGCGGTGATCTGCGATTTTTAGCGGTACTGCGACATTGCGACAGATAGATCGGACACTTTTGACACATTTTTGGGACCATTGACAATTATACAGCAATCAGTGCTATAAATATGCACTGATTACTGTGTAAATGTCACTGGTAGGGAAGGGGTTAACACTAGGGGATGATCAAGGGGTTAAATGTTTGTTCCCTGTGTGTGTGTTCTAACTGTATGGGGATAGGACTGACTAGGGGAGGAGACATATTGTTGTTCCTACTTACTAGGAACAAATGATATGTCTCCTCTCCCCTGACAGGAGAGGGATTTGTGTGTTTACACACATATCCCCATGCTGGCTCTCGTGTACGTGATCGTGCATGGCCGGCGGCGATCGCGAGCCCCGCGTGCAGCGGGCGCATGCACGTGCCCTCTGATGGTTTTTAAAGGGAACCCCATATATATACGTGGTTTCATGCAGGAGTGCCATTCTGCCCCTGTAAAAAGACATGAGCCAGTCGGGAATTGGTAAGTATACCCCCACACTTGTACTTGAAAAGAAGCTTACCACTTCAATACAGGGCACTTTTACCCCCTTCCTGCCCAGATAATTTTTCAGCTTTTAGTGCTCTCACACTTTGAATGACAATAACTCAGTCATGCTACACTGTACCCAAACAAAAATAATTTTTTCACACAAATAGAGCTTTCTTTTGGTGGTATTAAATTTTTTATATATAAGCGAAAAAATAGCAAAATTTTTGAAAAAATAAACACTTTTTTTAGTTTCTATTATAAAATTTTACAAATAAGTAATTTTTGTTCATAAATTTAGGCCAAAATGTATACTTCTACATATCCTTGGTAAAAATAACCCATAAATGTATATTATTTAGTCTGTGTGAAAGGTATAGAATCTATAAGCTATGGTACTAATCATTCAAAATTGATTACACCTGATGGCCTGTCTCATTTTTTGAGGCCCTGAAATGTCAGGACAGTACAAATACCCCCTAAATTACCCTTTTTGGAAAGTAGACAGTCCTAGGTATTTATTAAGAGGCATAATGAGTTTTTTGAAGTTGTAATTTTTTCCCACAATTCTTAGGAAAATTTAGAGATTATTTTATTTATTTATTTATTTTTTACACAAAATTGTAAGTTGTTACTCACCCATGGCAAAGGCATACTTGCAATCTTGCAATAACAACAAGGCCTGGGGAATGCCCAGGAAAAACTCAAGCTTACTTACCAACCAGCTCGCAGACAACCAAATAAACCTGTCTAACAGTATGTGTTAAAACAGGGGATTAGTCCGCACGCATTTGCAAACGCATATGTAAGCCACAGAGCCTTGTCACGACACCCTGGTATCTGTAGTCCTAACGCTAAACTATGAATGTCCCCACAGTGGAGGCACATGCATGAGGGCAGGTGGACTGAAGGGGAGCCCACCCCTTCTTAAAGGTACAGGAGCACACCAAACATCCAGCATATAGCTCAATGGCTGCAAAGGTGTTGGTGCGTTGCTGGACTAATACAAACACCAATGTGATATGAAAAACGCCTCCATCTATAGCTGGCTATCACAGTAAGCAGCATTGGAAGGCTGAAACAGATAACAAAGCCTGGGGAATACCTAGGAATGCCCAGGAAAAACCCGAGCTTACTTACCTACTAGTTTGCAGACAACCAAATAAATCTGTCTAACAGTATGCGTTAAAACAGGGGATTAGTCTGCACGCATTTGCAAATGCATGTGTAAGCCACAGAGCCTCGTCACGGCACCCTGGTATCTGTATCTTGCAATAACACCCCAAAACACATTCTGCTACTCTTCCTGAGCATGGCGATACCACATGTGAGGCTTTTATATAACCTGGCCACATACAGAGGCCCAACATCCAAGTAGCACCTCCGGGCGTTCTAGGAGCATAAATTACACATCTAATTTCCTGACTACCTATCACATTTTTGGAGGCCCTGGAGCGCCAGAACAATTGAAATGCCCACAAAATGACCCAATTTTGGAAGGAAAACACCTCAACGTATAATCTTTGAGACATGATGAGTCTGTTGAACATGTCTTTTTTTTCCACAAGTTTTTGGAAAATGTGTAAATAATATGAAAACATATTTTTTTACACAAAGTTGTCAATTTATAAGATATTTCTAACATATAGTATGTATATAGCAAGAATTACACAAAATACATTCTGCTACTTGTCCTGAGTATGTCAATATTACATGTGTGAGACGTTTTCACAGCCTGGCGAAATACAGAGGCCAAACATCCAAGTAGCACCTCCAGGCATTCTAGGAGCATAAATTAAACATCTAATTTCCTGACAACCTATCAAACCTTTGAAGGCCCTGGAGCACCAGAACAATGGAAGTGCACACAAAATCACCCCAGGAGACAGATACTTGGGCAGTGGCGTACCAAAGAGGGTGCGATCCAGCATCTCCAGCAGCATCCTTGGTCAGGCAGACATCTTTTCTACAGCTGTTAGAGCAGAAGAAAAAAATGCCTCCTATTTACCCCCTGTGCCCAGTATGTCGATATCAGATGGGAAAAACTACTTGCTTTGCAGCTCCTCCCTTTCTAGTTTGGACAGTCAGTCTTTTTCTGTGAGTTTATTGTATGTGCTACACCACAGTAGCAGGTATCCAGCTGCCATTGTTTTGTTCATAAGGCTATCCCTGCGTTCCACCAGCATGTGAGAGGTAACATATACATGTTGGCAAAACACTCTGTCAGCAGCAGTGTCCACAGAACCATGTACACCTGGTTTAGCAAGTGTTGGCAGAAATGATACATGAATTAATAAAAATAATCAGCACCCTGAGGCAATAAAATTCCCAGCAGATGGAAACTGTCGTCCTGGACAGATCCAAATACAATCAACAATAGCCAGCTCTTTTAGAATTTCAGCATCAGAATCAGAATGCTTTATTAATCCCCAAAGTAAATTATTTTGACCCAGCCACACTCAAAGACAGCACAAGATTACAACAATGAACAGAACAAGACACAATGACACAACAAAATTACCAATAACAGCAAAGGACAATCTTATTGGTCAGATGGTAGACACACCAACTAGAAACAAAGCGTTACTAGACCTACTGATTACCAACAATACAGACCTGATCACGTATGTGGAAATAAGGGGCAATTTAGGAAACAGCGATCACAGATCAATTAGCTTCAATATAAAATCACACAAATAGGAAACATAAGGGGAATACAAAGACACTGAATTTCAAAATAGCCAACAACGAACCTTGCTAGAAGATATAAATTGGGATAGAATCTTAGGAACAAAGAACACTGAGGAGAGATGGGTTTGCTTTAAGAGCATATTAAATAAGGGCATGAGCCAGTGCATCCCATTGGAAAATAAATTTAAAAGAGCGAACAAAAGTCCTGGATGGCTTAACTCCAATGTAAAAATGCATATAAAAGCAAAGGAGAAGGCCTTCAAAAAATACAAGGCTGAGGGATCATCATCAGCATTCAGACTTTACAAAGAATGCAACAAAAAATGTAAGGGTGCAATTAGGGCGGCTAAGATAGAACACAAAAAACACATAGTGGAGGAGAGCAAAAAAAATCCCAATAAGTTCTTTGAGTATATAAACAGTAAAAAAGGGAGGACAGACCATATTGGCCCCATAAAGAATGAGGAAGGAAATCTGGTTACAAAGGATGGGGAGATGGCGAAGGTATTGAATTTATTCTTCTCCTCAGTTTTCACGAGGGAATCGGGGGGCTTCAGAAACCAAAACTGCAGTGTTTATCTGCATAACACATCACAGGAATCACCCTCATGGCTAACAGAGGACAGAATTAGAGATAGACTTGGAAAACCTAACATTAATAAGTCAACGGGACAAGATGGCTTGCACCCGAGGGTCCTTAGGGAACTCAGTCAAGTAATTGCCAGACCATTGTTCCTAATTTCTACTGACAGTCTACTGACTGGAATGGTACCAGCTGATTGGAGAAAAGCCAATGTAGCACCAATATTTAAAAAAGGGCCAAAATACATCCCTGGGAATTACAGACCAGTTAGCTTAACGTCAATAGTATGCAAGCTCTTGGAGGGGATGATAAGGGACTATATACAAGATTTTAGTAATGAAAACGCTTTTAGTAGCAGTAATCAGCATGGATTCATGAAGAATCGTTCTTGCCAAACCAATCTATTAACCTTCTATGAGGAGGTGAGCTTCCATCTAGATAAAGGAAGGCCCGTAGATGTGGTGTATCTGGACTTTGCAAAAGCATTTGACACAGTTCCCCATAAACGATTACCGTACAAAGTAAGGTCCGTTGGCATGGATCATTGGGTGAGTACATGGATTGAAAACTGGCTACAAGGGCAAGTTCAGAGGGTGGTGAAAAATGGGGAGTTCTGGAATGGTCAGGGGTGGAAAGAGGGGTTCCCCAGAGCTCTGTGCTGGGACTCCAATCCAACAACACAACTGGCCTTGCAAGTCAGTTTATTGAGTCTGTTGGTGTTGGCCACCCTACTGTATAGTCATTTTGAAAATAGACATATATTGAAGCAGTTTCACCAGAAACATGATGAAATAAAGCCTATCAACAAATACACGTTTACTATCTTGATTATAAATATCCACTGTGGTTTCTCTCATGTCATATAAAAACCAAAAGTGTATATATAGTGTAGTATGTTTAGAAATTATTTTTTCAACAAAAATAAATTAGCACGCTCGCATTAACAGTAGTGTAAAAGTGATATAGTAAGACACTCGCACCTTGTTATTGTATAACAATATGGTTGGGCTCCTGCTGTCCAATATTATCCCCACTAATGAGGCAAGGTAAATTTAAATGGTAAATAGACGGGGGCGTGTCCGGACATCTAACAGGGAGGACGTGTTGAAGCTGTGCTCCGTCTTGGCAATTTGGATCCACAGCCATCCTTGCCTTTTTATAACTCACCACAGCTCCTTTTCAACATCAGGAGCGACTGGACACCCTCAGCTGCAACCCCCGAGGAGATTCTGCTCATTTGGGCCACAACATATTATATTGGGCCTACAGCCAGCTTCGAGCCTCGGTCTCTCGCCGCCATCTTGAGGCCTGCTCTGCACCCGGAGCCCTCCGCTCTTCGGTGACTCGGATCGGAGGCTGGGGACGAGCTTTGGTATAGCTCCCTGATCGGCGGGTCATCCGCTCCCGCAGAGAACTGTCGCGGTGACAACGCCTCACTCGAGGATTTCATCTTTTGTTGCCGGACCGCGGTATGCCTGACGCCATTTTGCGGCCTGTTGCTCCGGCCCGCTCTACCTGGGGGAAGCGGTGGTCATTTTACTACACACCCCTCAGCCAGCTCCTCTTTTAGTATTGGGACATCATCATACTACCGGGGCCCCGAATTTGGGTCCATACGAAGCCGATTGAGGCCCGCACGGCATGGTACTCATCCGACCGTTCACTATTACTTGGAAAGTCCACGGCTTCGTCCTACCTCTGGAAGCCGGCGGCCATCTTGGTGCTCCAAGTAGTCCATATCTCAATTTCACGTCACCACACTCAATACACAGCTCCTGCTCATCTATCAAACAAAATCCCCTGATCCTTTTCTGCAGCTGGTGAAGTGATCCTGATATTATTTGCATCTTATCCTCACAGGACTCTGTGCAAGTAGTAACAGTATTCTTATGTATGCAAGATTTTGAGCAGATGTAAGAGGTGCCCCATACAGCCATCGGCCCTGTAGTTCCAGTTATGCCCGCCAAATCAACTAAATCCCGCTCTACCCCGGGGAAACAATCGGGCAAGAGGTCATTGTCTATTCCAGTCTCCTTAGGCTCCATTCAGCAATATTTAGCCAACATACGCAGCGACCAGGCCCATACCTCGAGACCAAGCGCCTCTCCCTCATCTCAAGTTGCTTCAGTGAGGGAAAGCTCTCCGGCCTCCTCATACTGCTTGGATCTTATGGACGACCCTGGATCCCTGGCTGGTTCCGAAATGACTACACTGATGAGCGGTCTTAAAAAAGAATTCGCAGGTATGTTTCACAGCTTGGAAAAGTCCATTAAAAAAGAAATAACTGCAGTTAGAACTGATATGTCACACATTTTGGTCAGAGTGGAAGAAACACACAAGCCCTAGCCATTAAAGAACTGCAGGACACTGTTACCCAACTAGCATTTGCTCATCGGGCCTCTCTTTACAAACTCGAAGATCTCGAGAACCATAACCGCAGAAATAATATACGTGTCAGAGGCCTGCCTGAGGCAACTGGAGATAGTGATCTTGAACCATCAATACGAGGCATTTTCAATACCATCCTGGGTAATCCTGTCACTGAACCACTCCGCTTTGACCGTGTGCACCGCGCTCTTAGACCCCGTACTGCTAATACTGACCAGCCCAGGGACGTCATTTGTCGCTTGCATTACTTTGAGGATAAAAATGCCATCGTGATGAAGATGCGGGGCCTGCCTAACATATACTTTGACGGGGCAGTCATCACCATATTTCCAGACCTCTCCAAGGATACTCTTGACCGCCGACCACTAAAATCAACCTACTTTTTTCTCACAAGTCCTGACTAAACTGTCACACTTTGCCAAGGGTCTCTGTCAGGGGATCTAATTGACCAGACCGTGTGGACTGCACAGAGGAGACCAGAAACACATGTAAGTGAAAAACTAATGGCGTTTATTAAACATGTGACAAGTAAAAGGAATATAAACAGTGCAAAACCAACACAACAAACCCACTGCATACAACAATATATACAAGTAAATGGAGATACCGGAATCGTAAACAAAGCCAGGCCAAGGTCATACACAGGGAGGTCAGCAGATGGGTAAGGACGGGAAACCAGCAGGACAGGGAGAGGATGGATGGTTAAGCTGCAGGGCAGGGATCCAAGGGAATCAGGAGAGACAAGAACAGGATGGGCTTGGGATAGGGATCGGATCAGAGCAGAGCAGGACAGAAACAGGTTCACAATCAGGATACAGGCATCAAAGTCAGGGCACAGGGAGAAAGATACCAAGGCAAGCCTATGAGGGCTTGCCGGGTATTTATAAGGCTGTGGTAATTGACCTCATGTCACAGCTGAGCGCAGTGTGTGCTGTTTGCTCCACACTGCCGGAGTGCACCCGCTGGTGGACACTGGTACTACGGCCCAGGGATGCAACAGTGCCACCAGCAGGAGAGACCTCTTACTGCAGGTCCCAGGTGTTGAAAGACACCCGCTGGTAGACACTGGTACTGCGATCCAAGAGACCGATAACGCCACCAACGGGTAAACCCTCTCATGACAGTACCCCCCCAAAAGAGCGGCCTCCGGACGCTCCAACACGGTGCGATTGTCCAAAGTTCATGGCCTCCAACCGAACAGATGAGGGCACATCAGGCCGGGCATCGGGTACATCAAACTGGACAGTGGGTACGTCTGAGAAGACAGCGGGCACATCTGAGATGACAGCGGGCAGGAAAACACCAAGCTGGGCAGCGGGCACTTCGAGCTGGGCAGCTGGCTCCGGGTCATCGAGCTGGGAAGCAGGCTCCGGGTCATCGAGCTGGAAAGCAGGCTCCGGGTCATCGAGCTGGAAAGCAGGCTCCGGGTCACCGAGCTGGAAAGCAGGCTCCGGGTCATCGAGCTGGGAAGCAGGCTCCGGGTCATCGAACTGGGAAGCAGGCTCCGGGTCATCGAACTGGGAAGCAGGCTCTGGAGCATTAGGCC
This sequence comes from Aquarana catesbeiana, assembly GCF_042186555.1. NCBI lineage: Eukaryota > Metazoa > Chordata > Amphibia > Anura > Ranidae > Aquarana > Aquarana catesbeiana. The sequence continues at coordinate 626,892,357 of NC_133326.1, read as the reverse complement.
AAACAGCGAGTACTGTAAGGGCAGACCGGATTAAAGGCACCGGCTCAGCAAGCTGGGTAACGGACCCCGGCCCAGTGGGCTGGGTAATAGGCCCCGACTCAGCGAGCTGGACATAGGGCACTGGTTCGGCAAACCGGATAACGGCTACTAGTTTGGCAGGCAAAGTGACGGACTTCGGTTTAGCAGACTGGGTAACGGGCACCGGATCAGCAGACCGGGTAACGGGCACCGATTCAACAGACTGGGTAATGGGCACCGATTCAGCAGGCTGAGACACGGGCACCGAAACTCCAGGCTGAAACACGGGCACCGAAACTTCAGGCTGAGACACGGGCACCGAAACCTCAGGCTGAGATACCAACATCATGACATCAGGCTGGAAGACAGGTACCAGGATATCAAGCTGGAGGATGGGCACATCAGACCGGAAAGTGGGTACCGAAACATCAGACCGGTCAGCAGGTGCTGGAACTTCAGGCTGGACAACAAAGACAGGCGCTGGCACATCAGGCAGAACAGCAGGTACTGGCACAACAGGCTGAATAACAGGTGCATCGGACTGGTCAGTGGTCACTGGAGCGTCATACTGAAACATGGACACTGGGATTTCGGGCTGACCAGCAGGCGCTGGGACCTCAAACTGGGCAGCGGGCACAGGCATTGGCACAACTGGCTGAGTAGCAGACACTGGCACATCAGGCTGGGAAGCGGACTGGAAAGCCGACACCGAGACAGGCAGCGGCTACTGGAACTTTAGACTGGGCAGCAGACACAGGCGCTGGCACATCGGGCAGAACAGCAGGTGCTGGCATACCAGGCTGGACAATAGGTACATCGGACTGGACAGTAGTCACTGAAGCGTCAGACGGGGTAGCAAGCACTGGATCGTCAGACTGAGTGGCAGGCACTGGATCATCAGACTGAGTGTCAGGCACTGGATCGTCTGACTGAGTGGCAGGCACTGGATCGTCTGACTGAGTGGCAGGCACTGGATCGTCAGACTGAGTGGCAGGCACTGGATCGTCAGACTGAGTGGCAGGCACTGGATCGTCTGCCTGAGTGGCAGGCACTGGATCGTCAGACTGAGTGGCAGGCACTGGATCGTCAGACTGAGTGGCAGGCACTGGATCGTCAGACTGAATGGCAGGCACTGGATCGTCAGGCTGAGTGGCAGGCACTGGATCGTCAGGCTGAGTGGCAGGCACTGGATCGTCAGGCTGAGTGGCAGGCACTGGATCGTCAGGCTGAGTGGCAGGCACTGGATCGTCAGGCTGAGTGGCAGGCACGGGATCGTCAGGCTGAGTGGCAGGCACGGGATCGTCAGGCTGAGTGGCAGGCACGGGATCGTCAGGCTGAGTGGCAGGCACGGGATCGTCAGGCTGAGTGGCAGGCACGGGATCGTCAGGCTGAGTGGCAGGCACGGGATCGTCAGGCTGAGTGGCAGGCACGGGATCGTCAGGCTGAGTGGCAGGCACGGGATCGTCAGGCTGAGTGGCAGGCACGGGATCGTCAGGCTGAGTGGCAGGCACGGGATCGTCAGGCTGAGTGGCAGGCACTGGATCGTCAGGCTGGGTGGCAGGCACTGGATCGTCAGGCTGGGTGGCAGGCACTGGATCGTCAGGCTGCGTGGCAGGCACTGGAACGTCAGGCTGGGTGGCAGGCACTGGAACGTCAGGCTGGGTGGCAGGCACAGGAACGTCAGGCTGGGTGGCAGGCACTGGAACGTCAGGCTGGGTGGCAGGCACTGGATCGTCAGGCTGGGTGGCAGGCACTGGATCGTCAGGCTGGGTGGCAGGCACTGGAACGTCAGGCTGGGTGCCAGGCACGGGAACGTCAGGCTGGGTGCCAGGCACTGGAACGTCAGGCTGGGTGCCAGGCACTGGAACGTCAGGCTGGGTGCCAGGCACTGGAACGTCAGGCTGGGTGCCAGGCACTGGAACGTCAGGCTGGGTGCCAGGCACTGGAACGTCAGGCTGGGTGCCAGGCACTGGAACGTCAGGCTGGGTGCCAGGCACTGTAACGTCAGGCTGGGTGTCAGGCACTAGAACGTCAGGCTGGGTGACAGGCAGTGGAACGTCAGGCTGGGTGGCAGGCACTGGAACGTCCGGCTGGAAGGCAGGCACTGGAACGTCTGGCTGGAAGGCAGGCATCGAGACATCCGGCTGGAAGGCAGGCATCGAGACGTCCGGCTGGAAGGCAGGCTTTGAGGCGTCCGGCTGGAAGGCAGGCATCGAGACATCCGGCTGGAAGGCAGGCATCGAGACATCCGGCTGGAAGGCAGGCATCGAGACATCCGGCTGGAAGGCAGGCATCGAGACATCCGGCTGGAAGGCAGGCATAGGGACATCAGACTGGGTAGCAGGAGCAGGTTGGGTTACTGGCAAGATGGTGTGGGTCGGGAAGATTTTTTGTTTCTTTTTTGGTTTAGCCCGTGCAGTTTTGTATGTAGGTGCAGGGCTGTAAGAAAAGAAAGTAGCTGGATCGAAGGAAGACCAAGGAACTGTAGCTAGAGAAGGGTTTTGTGGGACTGTTACAAGTGGAGGAGAAGAGACAGGTGGATTGAAGGCAGGATAGGTGCGACACTTGGAGACTGGGTGGTAGTATTTGGTAGGGGGCTGATTAAACTGGGCTGTAGCTGAGGTTGCCATAGGCGACGGGGAGATAGATTTTTGGGAAGGCGGATGATTAATGGCAGGGCTGGAATATTGTGGCTTAGCTAAAGACAGGAGATCTGACCATGCCTGCAGCACAGGTTGAACAAACGCTGATTCACACACAGCCTGACTAATCAAGGATTGCACCGACTGGATGCAATTAGATAACACCTGCTGTGAACAGGAGGAATAATGCTCCCTAAAATAGGCCGAATCATCCTCCAACAACCAAACCAGGGATTCAACTTGGTCACAATTGAAGGGGGGCGAAAAATCATCACTTCCCTCGGGAATGCATGACAGGGCTGGTTTTGCACATAACTGGATCAGGGGCTGAACATCTTCAAATGACATATACCCCTGATCCACTAGGGAATGAGCTGATCGGATAGTTTCCATCAGCTGGTCACTAGTCCACCCTTTTAAAATCTGGCGACAATATTCACCATCCTCTTCTGCTAGCAGAGAATAATAAATGATTTCATCGAAATCCATATTAGCAGTCCCGACAAACCAGGATGGTTTCCTCAATGCAGCCACGTCTGGTCAGGGATGGCCTTGGTATACTGTCAGGGGATTTAATTGACCAGACCGTGTGGACTGCACAGAGGAGACCAGAAACACATGTAAGTGAAAAAATAATGGTGTTTATTAAACATGTGACAAGTAAAAGGAATATAAACAGTGCAAAACCAACACAACAAACCCACTGCAAACAACAATATATACAAGTAAATGGAGATACCGGAATCGTAAACAAAGCCAGGCCAAGGTCATACACAGGGAGGTCAGCAGATGGGTAAGGACGGGAAACCAGCAGGACAGGGAGAGGATGGATGGTTAAGCTGCAGGGCAGGGATCCAAGGGAATCAGGAGGGACAAGAACAGGATGGGCTTGGGATAGGGATCGGATCAGAGCAGAGCAGGACAGAAACAGGTTCACAATCAGGATACAGGCATCAAGGTCAGGGCGCAGGGAGAAAGATACCAAGGCAAGCCTATGAGGGCTTGCCGGGTATTTATAAGGCTGTGGTAATTGACCTCATGTCACAGCTGAGCGCAGTGTGCGCTGTTTGCTCCACACTGCCGGAGTGCACCCGCTGGTGGACACTGGTACTACGGCCCAGGGATGCAACAGTGCCACCAGCAGGAGAGACCTCTTACTGCAGGTCCCAGGTGTTGGAAGACACCCGCTGGTAGACACTGGTACTACGATCCAAAAGACCGATAGCGCCACCAACGGGTAAACTCTCTCATGACAGTCTCACTATTTTAGCGGGAGACATTAACATGTCTCTGGACCCAACAATAGACACGTCCCACGGTCGCTCTAATATTTCCTTTAAACACCTGAAATTTGTCAAAAAAAGGCTCCTGGACCTTCAATTAATGGATGTTTGGCGCCTCCTCCATCCCAAGGAGAAGGACTTCTTACATTACTCTACAACACATCAATCATATTCTAGAATAGACAATATATTCCTGGACCACTTTCATCTCCCTCTCTTACAGTCTGCTCACATAGGCACTGCATCTATCTCGGACCATGCACCTGTATCAATGACGTTGACCATGTCTTCCTTGACGCGTCGTACCAATAACTGGAAACTTAATGATTCCCTTCTTACTAATGAAGCTGAGGTTTCCATGTTGGCCTCCTATTTATCACAGTACTTTAAGGAAAATAAACCCTCTGACACCTCTCCTTCCATTGTGTGGGACGCTCATAAGGCTACTATTAGAGGCCGCTTCATTGAGCTTGGTGCCAGGAAAAAAAGGGAACATGGTCAACAAATTAAACAGGTCCTACAACAAATAGCTGATCTTGATAAGCAACACAAACTCTCTCATCATATTGAGCATCTCCAATCCCTCACACTTAAACAAGAGGAATTAAAGTCTCTTCTCAACTTAGACATTGCAAAGGCCTTCAGAGAGTTCTGTGCGGACCTTTACAGTGTTAAAAATGATTTATCCTCTCTACCTCAGAAAGAGAGACGCAATCGCATGCTCTCCTACTTGAAAGAAGCCAACCTACCTAAATTGCCCGTGTCTATCCTTAAAGAAATGAAAGAAGACTTTTCGGTTGAGGAATTCCAAGGCCGCTCTGAAATCCTCCCCATCCGGTAAAGCACCTGGACCTGATGGGTTTACCATTTTATACTACAAAACATTCAGCGACATTTTGCTCCCCTGCCTCACAGCTTATGCAAACTCAGTTTCTCACTCTTCAGGCTTACGTCCAGAATCTCTCTCAATTCACATCACTGTCATTCCTAAACCCGAAAAGGACCCTACTCTCTGTAATAGTTTTAGGCCAATATCACTAATAAACACTGATATTAAATTATTTGCCAAAGTAATGCCAAATCGTCTGCTCCCCTTAATACCCAGTTGGATTTCCGCAGACCAATCAGGTTTCATACCCAATAGAGAAGCAAAAGATAATTCCCTTTGAGCGATTTCCCTTATCCATTATGTTCAGAGGTGTGCCCAGCCCACCCTAGTCCTTTCCACTGATGCTGAAAAAGCTTTTGATAGGGTGGACTGGGACTGAACTGACTGGGACTTAAGATGACCTTACGACACTTTGGATTGGGACCTAAGATGTACCATCATATTTCATCCCTTTATTCTAACCCTACAGCACAAATAAGAATTAATGGGACGCTGAGTGACCCTTTTGTCCTACATAACAGTACTAGGCAGAGTTGTCCCCTGTCCCCTCTCCTCTTTGCCATCACCTTAGAACCCTTCCTAGCTACAATCAGAAATAATGTTAATATTCAAGGCATACAAGTAGGCAAAAGTTCCCACAAATACGCAGCTTATGCTGATGACATACTATTTTCTATTCAACAACCACGCATCTTAATACCTAACTTAATGTCAGCATTTTCCACCTTTCAATCAATCTCCAACTTCAAAATAAACTTATCTAAATCCGAAATTTCAAACATTAATTTCTCCCAGTCCGAGGTGATCTCCTTGAAGCCCCTTTTTTCCCTTTAAATGGGAACCCAAAACACATGAAATACCTTGGTATTTATCTCACTTCTAATTCCCACTCTCTTTTTCGGCATAATTACATCCCTTTGTTAAATAGGATTAAGGATGACTTACGAAAATAGTCCAGCCTATCACACTCCTGGTTGGGGAAAATAAGTATCATTAAAAATAATATTCTACCCCGCATCCTATTTATGTTTCAGATGATTCCACTGAGTGTACCTGTGGGGTTTACTAATTTGCAAACCATGATTTCCCGCCTCATTTGGAGGAACAGTCATCCCAGTATATCTAGAGAGCTACTGTTTCGATCCAAGTGCTCCGGAGGACTGGCACTTCCTAATTTTAAGGCATATTATCAAGCGGTGGTTTTGTCCAGACTAGCTGACTGGAAATATGCTTTTAATTCAAAATTGTGGGTTCAACTTGAATATTTTTTGAGTGGCGTAGATCTCTCGATAGTCCTCTAGATACCCCGTTCTTGCAGGAATCTTGCTCGAACTACCTCAGCACTCACCATATCCTCATTGGATATATGGGATGCACTACATAAAAAATTTTCATGGGTGTATGACTCTCCTTTAATGCCTCTCCTCAATCATAAATACTTTTTACCAGGATTATTAGACCCAGGGGACCAGAAGAGCCCCTCCTGTTACACCATGTTCTTCGTGGCAACGTACTTAAACCATTACATGTGATCCTTGATTCTAAACCCATCAAGTTTCTTGATAAATGGAGATATCATCAACTACAACGCTTCCTAAGTCCCCTCCCTCATCCGCTTAGAGGTATACAAGATTTAAATAGCATAGAAGATATATTCCATCCAAAAGACCACCCTCTACATGGTACGGTATTTCCCTATTCTATAAAGCTCTAATTGGTCTCCAAAGTCCAGCCTCTCCACCTTTCCTGGCTAAATGGGAAATAGATTTGGGTTCCCCCCTCACAGACAACTGTAAGGTTAAGGTCCTACAATTAGCTCACACTTCTTCCATTGCTTCAAAAATGGCAGAGGTCAACTATAAATTACTCACCAGGTGGCACTACACCCCAGCCAGACTACACCAAATGTTCCCCGCCAGTTCCCCATTATGCTGGAGGAACTGTGGGAACAAAGCCACTCATGCACATATCTGGTGGTCTTGCCCACTCATTCGTCCCTATTGGGCTGCCATTTGCAATCTGACCTTCAAATTTCGGATGTTGATCTACCCATTGATCCATGTACTATTCTTTTCCATGCAACTAAAGTCCCCATAGGTTCCTATAAACATTCACTCATTCCTCACTTACTGAACACCGCCAAAGCTTTAATTCCTACCTTTTGGGGCCAACCTACAATTCCGACTATTAAAGTCTGGCTACAAAGGGTAGATGAAGTTCATCTCATGGAAAATATTACCCACAACGTTAAAGGCACTTCCAAGAAACATTCGTTAACTTGGGCTCCCTGGATTAAATTTCAGTCCACCCCCTCTTATAAGGACATTATAATACAAACCCCATAAGTCTATCAACTACGAATTGCCATTTAAATTCCAATAACTCGTTAACCTTCAACATTTTGACATGCATGCCAACAACCCCCCACCATTCCCCTCCCCACCTTATCCCATTCCAATTCCACTATCCTTCTTCCTTCATCTTTTTTTCTTTTCTATCATCTATTTTTCCTAAATTCATTCCTCCCTATTCTCTCTATTTCACCCCTCTCTTCAAATTAAAGCAATATTCTCTCCTTCTTGTATTTTGATTCAATTGTTTGCATAGAAAGAAGCCTTTGTTTATTTAGTCATTACATTCACTTATACTTCCCCTTTTGTATCTCCAGAGATAATTATTGGATTATTGGCTTTCTGACATTCGCTGTAAATTTGTGAGCATTGAAACGTATGCGGTTTTCCTATCAGAAATGTATTTTGTTTGTGACATAAGTATACCTTTTCTCTACTTTTCTTTAATAAAAATGTATTATACAAAAAAAAAAAAAAAAATGGTAAATAGACAGCGCCTGCTCCTCCTTTATACTAATTCCTCTTTAGGCTATACTCATATTAAACTCCTATGTGTGTCTAGAACCTTGGATGGATAAATGTCTCATTGAATTTACTGTACATGACTTATTAACAATTAACAATTTTTTTTGCTATTGTTTCTTAGATAATACACACTATTTTTTTGTGATAAAACCTGCCTCTTTCAATTTACTGCCTATTTAAATGCTTGTGTATTGCCCTGACACTGGCAATTTCTACCAAACCCATGCCTGATGTCCATTCGTTTAGTGTTTGGGTAAAATGGGGGGGGGGGGTTACTAGGGTGGCAGGAGGTTGTGGGAACAGGGCCCCATACAGCCTACATGACGCCCCCCCCCAAGCGAATATAAAAAAAAATCAGATGTCAAAGCCAAAACATTCTAAAAAAGCTTTTTCTTAAAGTTGTAGAGTCAGATTGGGGTGCTGCTGCTGTATTAAAGCTAAACAATAATCTAAAAGTGAAAAAAATCAATTGCACATCTAAAATATGTAACGCCAGAATTGTTGCTAGCACTATCTGTGAAAATTGTACTGCACTGTGGCACCAAATACAGCTTAAAGTGGATGTGAACTCACCACTCACCCAATATAAACTAATGACACAGTATTAATGTATATACACATGCAAGACTCCTGCATGTATCCCTACCTTGCAAATGTCACCCCCTTCAGCAATAGGAGCCCCACAAAACTCTGGAATCAGTGGGTGGGTCTCTTTGCCGCAGCTCGGTGGGCGGAGTCATGATGTCACAAGACTCCCCACCCACCTCTACATGCTCTTACTCTTTCTGCTGGCTCTGGGAGCTCACTGCACCATGAATATCCTCCTCAGTCACACTGATCATGCCCCATAATGAGTAACATCCAGTCAAAACTGGCACCACATGACTTCAGCATGTCCAATCATGTTGAGGTGTGGAGCAGCCAATCCTGGGAAAGCTGGAGAAGAAAGGAGGAGGGATGTGAAGCTGGAATCCTAACACGCTCTCTGCTCTCATGCTGTGCATGAGATAAAGTGATCAAATGTCAGTCACAGCAGTGGGGGATGTGGAGACACAAACCTATTTGTGTGTCCTTTTTTATCTTACTAAAAAAAAACACAAGAGGATTGCTCAGAGCTGGATTATCTCTTTGTGGCAAGACTGGGCACAGATAACTTGGCATCCTCTACTGTACCAGGTAGAAGTCTTCATTAAAACTTTTTTCAGGTTTACATTCACTTTAAATGAAAGTACAATTTTCCCCTCGGGGGTGGGACTTTGAAGGCACAGATTGTGAAACAATGATTAAAAATTATAAAGTTTAATAGTATCGTATAGTAAAAGTATTTGTCACATACAAAAAATGTATAGAAACATTAAAGTGCCGAACCAGCATATAATGATAAGCAACATCAATTCATGTAGTAATCATAGAACATAATTGATGTAAACAATTCCCAGAGGAAAAGCAACTAAAAAGAGTCTGATCGGTATAGGTCGGGTTTGAGACCATAGACATGCATACTGGGACCCGGTGGCATCCCTGTAAAGCAGAGGAGATATTGAGAGTATACATATGTAAAATCAACGTTTATACATAACATCTCGGAGTAGTATATGCAGTTAACAAGCGTTTCGCAATACGAGCAATTATTTTATTTAAATCCCGACTCGGTTTGCGAGTGATGTCTCGCAAAACTAGCAGGATTCAAGCTTCTGTGGTGTGCAGTACCGCATTTGGCCAGAGGTGCGGAGGCACCAGTGACACTCGGGGGCCGTTCGGAAATACTCGTAAACACTCGGAAATACCCTGTGCCCGAGTGTTTTTGAGCCTTTACAAAGGATTCCGAGTGCATCCAAGCAGTCTCTGAGTATTTCTGAGTCTCTCCAGCGCCCCCCCCACCTCTGGCCACATGCGGTATTGCATGCAATAGAAGTCAATGTGGAACTAATTTCCATTGGCTTCTATGGGGATACTCGCTTTGATATGCGAGTGCTTTGGATTACAAGCATTCTCCTGGAACGGATTATGCTTGTAATCCAAGGTTCCACTGTACCTTGAAATTGCTGTATTTTTGCACTATATGCTTGGTAAAAAAAGAAATAATGTTGTTGCCTTGCAAAGGGTTACAGTTCAATGAGTCTACCCTTCTTCCCCTAAGGTATATTTGGGGAGCCCTGATGGAATAAAGGGAAGGAATCTAAATTGGTATTCAAAGGTCAAAAGGGACTATAAAAAGTCTGTCTTAGACTGATAAAAGTAGATATATAAGTATATACATATATACTGAGGGTCCAAAGATCACGCATCGTAGACCTTTCAGTTTCCAGTATAATTGGTGCATAGGAGACTATTAGAACCAAAGCCGCAAAAGGATCCTAGCATTGCAAAACAGCAGGAAGATGACCATCTAAAGACATAAAGAAACAAAAGTAATAAGTCTCTTTAGTGAATAGTATAGCTTAGCCACAAACGTGTATTTATCATGGTATGTGCAGAGGCACTAGAGCATACCTGTATATGTTGGTTCCCGAAAAGTTCAGTAAAGATGTATGGTAGCACCAGTTGCCATATAGAGAGACCATGTCTCACCTCTGTTTAAAAGCCACTGATAGGTGAATGGATCCTCCCCCAACAAACATGGAGACACGCTCCACGTGTGGAAGTCTAAGCTTCCTGAGTGCGCCAACCAATTGGGTCCCCTGAGTGTGCGGCACATGTCTCTAGACCCCAGATCCCTCCAAAGAAATACCTGACACGTGACTATTGCTGTCATAAGGGATGTTTACAAGGGGCAGTGTAAAAAAATAAATAAAAAAATAAAAATCTAACGAGCCCCATCCTTCTGTGGTTGCATGCAGAAGCGAACACATTTGTAACTCGCGCCTGCAAATGTAAACAGTATTCAAACCACACATGTGAGGTAGCACCACGATCGTTAGAGTGAGAGCAATAATTCTAGCACTAGAACTCCTCTGTAACTCTAAATTGGTAACCATTAAATTTTTTTAAAGCATGGCACATGGACATTTTTAAGTACTGTCATTTTGTTGCCATTCCACGAGCATGCGCAATTTTAAAGCATGAAATGTTAGATATCTATTTACTCTATTTAGGTATTTATTTACTCTACTTTTCAAATTATACAACTTTACTGTTTGTTTGTTTTTATTATTCATGAAAGTGCATTTTTTCTAAAAAAAAAATGTGTTTTAAAGACTGCTGTGCAAATACGATGTGACATAAAATTATTGTACCAAAAGTGTAGTTGATGCTTAAAATAGATATACAGCAAAGGTAATGAGTCAGACAACACTAAGTGGATTTAAACATGCTTGGGACAAATATAGATCTGTACTCAGACAAAAAGTAACATTAGAACACTGGAGGTTTGGCCACCATCTCAGGAAATTTAACAGTGCTATAAACCAACCCTAAAGCATGTATCCAGTATTAGACTTTTGCTGCCCATACTTTGGTGGATAATTCCTGCTTACTTGCTCCTCCTTGCTATTGATAATAGCTAAATAGCCTCCCCGATTCAGGCACATATTTTCTGCATTCTGCCAGGTAAGTTCAAAAGAAGATATGAAATAACAATGCTTTTCATATTCCATCCATTCTTGTTCACAGGATCTGCCTGGAGAGAAAAGGCAAAGCAAGCAAGGAAGAAAAGAAAAATGAAAAAAATACAATTAACATTTGACCATTCATCATGCTTTACATATTTAACATGTATGATGTTTGGTCACGTAAATTATATACAGGTATATACTGTATGTATCACAAAAATGAGTACACCCCTCAAATTTTTATAAATATTTTATTATATCTTTTTATGTGACAACACTGAAGAAATTACACCCCTAAGTGAAAATGTCCAAACTGGGCCCAAAGTGTCAATATTTTGTGTGGCCACCATTAATTTCCAGCACTGCCTTAACCCTCTTGGGCATGGAGTTCACCAGAGCTTCACAGGTTGCCACTGGAGTCCTCTTCCACTCCTCCATGAAGACATCACGGAGCTGGTGGATGTTAGAGACCTTGCACTCCTTTACCTTCCATTTGAGGATGCCCCACAGATGCTCAATAGGGTCTGGAGACATGCTTGGCCAGTCCATCATCTTTACTCTCAGCTTCTTTAGCAAGGCAGTGGTCGTCTTGGAGGTGTGTTTGGGGTCGTTATCATGTTGGAATACTGCCCCGTGGCCCAATCTCTGAAGGGAGGGAATCATGCTCTGCTTCAGTATGTCACAGTACATGTTGGCATTCATGGTTCCCTCAATAAACTGTAGCTCCCAAGTGCCGGCAGCGCTCATGCAGCCCCAGACCATGACACTCCCACCATGATGCATGACTGTAGGCAAGACACACTTGTCTTTGTACTCCTTACCTGGTTGCCGCCACACACGCTAGTCTGCTTGTCTTCAGCAAACTGTTTGCGGGCTTTCTTGTGCATCATCTTTAGAAGAGGCTTCCTTCTGGCACGACAGCTATGCAGACCAATTTGATGCAGTATGCAGCGTATGGTCTGAGCACTGACTGGCTGACAAGCAGACCCCCCCACCCCTTCAACCCCTGCAGCAATGCTGGAAGCACTCATACCTCTATTTCTCAAAGACAACCTCTGGATATAACGCTGAGCACATGCACTCAACCTCTTTGGTTGACCATAGCGAGGCCTGTTCTCAGTGGAACCTGTCCTGTTAAATCGCTGTATGGTCTTGGCCACCGTGCTGCAGCTCAGTTTCAGGGTCTTGGCAATCTTTATATAGCCTAGACCATCTTTATGTAGAGCAACAATTCTTTTTTTCAGATCCTCAGAGAGTTCTTTGTCATGAGGTGCCATGTTGAACTTCCAGTGACCAGTATAAGAGAGTGAGAGCGATAACACAAAATTTAACACACCTGCTCCCCATTCACACCTGCGACCTTGTAACATTAACGAGTCACATGACACCAGGGAGGAAAAATTACTAATTGGGCCCAATTTGTACATTTTCACTTAGGGGTGTACTCACTTTTGTTGCCAGCGGTTTAGATATTAATGGCTGTGTGAGTTATTTTGAAAGGACAGCAAATATACACTGTTATACAAGCTGTACACTCACTACTTTACTTTGTAGCAAAGTGTCATTTCTTCAGTGTTGTCACATGAAAAGATATAATAAAATATTTACAAAAATGTGAGGGGTGTACTCACTTTTGTGAGATACTGTATACTGTATACACAGTACTGTGCAAAAGTTTCAGGCAGGTGTGAAAAATTGCTGTAAATTAAGAATGCTTTCAGAAATAGGAGTGTTAATAGTTTATTTTTATCAAATTAACAAAATGGAAGGAAATGAACAAAAGGAAAAATCCAAATCAAATCAATATTTGGTGTGACTACCTTTTGCCTTCAAAACAGACTTAATTCTTGTAGGTACACTTCCACACAGTATTTGAAGGCACTCAGCGGGTAGGTTCTTCCAAACATTTTGGAGAACTAACCACAGATCTGTGGATGTAGGCTTCCTCAAATCCTCCTGTCTCTCATGTAATCCCAGACAGGCTCCATGATGTTGAGATAAGGTCTCTGTGGGGGCCAAACAATCACTTCCAAGGACTCCTTGTTCTTCTTTACGCTGAACAGAGTTCTTAATTAGGGATGGGCGAACGGTTCGGCCCGAGCATAAGGTTGGGGCCGAACTTTGTTTGTTCGGATGTTCTGTGAACACTGAACAATATGCGGTATTCGGGGCAAATTCAAAAGCTGCCGGAACACCGTTTAATCTTTGGGACATTAACATGAAAAATCAAAAGTGTTCATTTTAAAGGCTTATATGCAAGTTATTGTCATAAAAAGTGTTTGGGGACCCGGGTCCTGCCCCAGGGGACATGCATCAATGACATTTTTTTTTTTAAATGGCCATTTTTTCGGAAGCAGTGATTTTTTTAATGCTTAAAGTGAAACAATAAAAATGAAATTTTCCTTTAAATATCGTGCCTGGGGGGTGTCTATAGTATGCCTGTAAAGTGGCGCATTTTCCCCGTGTTTAGAACAGTACCACAACAAAATGACATTTCTAAAGGAAAAATTGTCATTTAAAAGTGATTGCGGCTGTAATGAATTGTCGGGTCTCGGCAATATAGATGAAAATCATTTAAAAAAGAGCATGGGATCCCCCCAGTCCATTACCAGGCTCTTTGGGTCTGGTATAAATATTAAGGGGAACCCCGAACAAAAATGTAAAAAAAAATTTGCGTGGGAGTCCCCCTAAAATCCATACCAGGCCCTTCGGGTCTGATATGGAAATTAAGGGGAACCCTGCGCCAATTTTTTTTTTAAAAATGGCGTAGGGGTCCCCCTCAAAATCCATACCAGACCCCTCAGGTCTGATATGAATTTTAAGGGGAACCCTGCACCAAGATTTTTAAAGAAATGGCATAGGGGTCCCCCTCAAAATCCATACCAGACCCTTATCCGAGCACGCAACCTGGCAGGCCGCAGGAAAGAGGGGGGACGAGAGAGCGCCCCCCCCCGAACCATACCAGGCCACATGCCCTCAACATGGGGGGGTGCTTTGGGGTAGCCCCCCAAAGCACCTTGTCCCCATATTGATGGGGACAAGGGCCTCTTCCCCACAACCCTTGCCCGGTGGTTGTGACGGTATGTGGGGGGCTTATCGGAATCTGGAAGCCCCCTTTAACAGGGTGACCCCCAGATCCGTGTTCCCCCCCATGTGAATTGGTAATGGGGTACAAGTACCCCTACCATTTCACAAAAAAGTGTCAAAATGGTAAAAAAGACAATAGCCGGTTTTGACAATTCCTTTATTAATAATGTCTTCTTCTATCCCGGCTTCTTCATCCATCTTCTTCGGGTCTTCCTTCGGTTTTCTCCTTCTTCCTCCATCTTCTTCTTCCCCTGCTTCTTCCTCCATCTTCCTCTGCTTCTACCTCCGGTCTTCTCCATCTTCCTCCGGCTTCTTCTTCCCCACTTCGTCCTCCGGACGATCCGCCTCAATGGGAGGCTCCTGCTGTGTGACGCTTCTGTTCTTGTGACAGTTCTGATATAACTGAGGGCGGGGCCACCTGGTGACCTCACCCCTTTTGACACCACGAGGGCTTCCCTTTGGCTTTCCCGTGGCGTCAGAAGGGGCGGGGTCACCCGTTTACGTAAACGGGTGACCCCGCCGCCCTCTGACACCAAAAAAAAAAAGAAGCACCCTCCCCATGTTGAGGGAATGTGGCCTGATACGGTTCAGGAGGGGGGAGGCACTATCTCATCCCCCCCTCTTTTCCTGCAACCTGCTGGGTTGCGTGCTTGGATAAGGGTTTGGTATGGATTTTGAGGGGGACCCCTACGCCATTTTTTTTTACATTTGGTGCAGGGTTCCCCTTAATTTCCATATCAGACCTGAAGTTTCAATGATTTTTATCTACCTGAAAATTCATTACAGCCACGATCAGTTTTACATGACAGTTTTTCCTTTAGAAATGTAATTTTGCTGTGGTACTGTTCTAAACACGGGGAAAATGCGCCACTTTACAGGCATACTATAGACACCCCCCAGGCACGATATTTAAACGAAAATTTAATTTTTATTGTTTCACTTTAAGCATTAAAAAAATCACTGCTCCCGAAAAAATGGCCTTTAAAAAAAAATAAATTTTCATTGATGCATGTCCCTTAGGGCAGGACCCGGGCCCCCAAACACTTTTTATGACAATAACTTGCATATAAGCCTTTAAAATGAGCACTTTTGATTATTCATGTTCGTGTCCCATAGACTTTAAATGGTGTTCGCATGTTCTGCCAAATTTTTTGCCTGTTCGTTATGTTCTGGTGCGAACTGAACCGGGGGGGGGGTGTTCGGCCCTTCCCTATTCTTAATGACATTGGCTGTAGGTTTGGAGTCGTTGCCCTGTTGCGGAGTAAATTTGGGGCCAATCACATGCCTCCCCGATGGTATGGAATTAGGAAAAAGTATCTGACTGTATTTCTCAGCACTGAGGACACCACTGATCCTGACCAGATCTCCAAATCCATTTGCAGAAATGCAGCCCCAAACCTGCAAGGAATCTTCACCATGCTTTATTGTTACCTGCAGACATTCATTATTGTACCACTCTCCAGCCCTTCGGTGAACAAACTGCCTCTTGCTACAACCAAATATTTCCAATTTTGACTCATCAGTCCAGAGCAACTGCTGCCATCTTTCTGCACCCTAGTTTCTATGTTTTTGTGCACAGTTGAGACATTTAGCCTTGTTTCCATGTTGGAGGTTTGGCTTTTTGGGCACAATTTTTCCATGAAGACCACTTCTGGCCAGACTTCTCCAGACAGTAGATAGGTGTACTTGGATCCCACTGGTTTCCACCAGTTCTGTAGTTCTGTGTTGATGGTAGCACTGCTAGACATATTCTGATGTTGAAGGGAAATAAGCATGATGTGTCTCTTTCATCTGCTGCATTAAGTTTCCTTGGTCAACCACTGCATCTACAGTCCTCAATAGTGTCCCCAATGCTGAGAAATACAGGCAGATACTGTACTTATACATCATGCCATACCATCAGGGAGGCATGTGATTGGCCCCAAATGTCTTCTGCAGCAGAACAACAACCCCAAACATACAGACAATGCCATTAAAAATGATCTTCAAGCATAAAGAAGAACAAAGAGTCCTGGAAGTAATGGTTTGGCCCCTACACAGCCCTGATCTCAACATCGAGTCTATCCAGGGATTACATGAAGGGACAAAGAATTTGAGGCAGCCTACTGTACATCCACAGAAGATCTGTGGTTAGTTCTCCAAGATGTTTGGAACAACCTACCTGCCGAGTTCCTTAAAAAGTGTGTGCAAGAGTACCTAGAAGAACTGATGCTGTAGTCACAGGGTAGTCACATCAAATATTGATCTGATTTAGGTGTGTTTCTTCTGTTCTCTCACTTTGCATTTTGTAGATTGATAAAAATAAACAATTAAAATGTATATTTTTGAAAGCATTCTTACTTTACTGAATTTTTTCACAGTTGCCTAAAACTTTTGCACATTACTGTGTGTATATAAATCTATATATCTATATATAGATATATATCTATATATAGATATATATCTTTCTCAAAGTGCCAGTATCTCTGCATGCTGCTGTATGCAGGCTTAGAATTCATTGGGTGTATTCCTCATTTCAAGAGCCATGGAAATCATTCCTTTATGCCCCTTGGTCAACTCTACATTGGAATTTACTGGTTTATAGTACAGATACAGGCTAATATTATAAAGCCTTATTTTTTCAAACTGCTTCAGTGTAATTCACAAAAAGAAAGGCTTCAATGGAGTACGGCTTGAAAAGCAATGAAAAATTATAAAAAATAAATAAAAAGCTAACACCTCACTAAAGAAAATAAGCACAAAAAATAAAAATCAGCTGCAAGCACTCAAAAGCCAAGATACAGACTCCAAAATAGTATTATATACAAACAGTGCAGCGATAAAAATTCTAAACAATCATATGATTTAATACAGAATCCCTAAAGAAACAGATTCAATCGTATTGATCAGATAAAATCCAAAAACATGCAAAAAAAAAAATGTTATAGTCTGTATAAGAGAGTCCATAAAAACAGAAAAATACAATAAAATCCTCATCCTTGCTCCATGTGACAGGCATAAACAGGTGAAGGGAAGGTAAAGATCTTGTAAAAACAGATAGTCCTGCTCCACACCCAGTGAAAATTTATACAAACTGCTTACCAGCTATATATGACCTCTAAGTTATAAGTGGTCCAACAGGGCACGAGGAAATAGGTCTCCTCCAAACCTTACAGGCTCTCCTCTGACACCACACCCACAGAAAAGAAGGCAGGAGTAAAACCACCTATAAAATGTGATGTTTTATAAATGCGATTTTACTCCTGCCTTCTTTTCCATGAGAGTAGTGTCATAGAGGAGAGCTTGTAAGGTTTGGAGGAGACCTATTTCCTTGTGCCCTGTTGGACCACCTAGAACTTAGTGGTCATATATAGCTGGTAACGAATATATGTGCAGCGCTAAATGAGAACGGTCATAATAAGTGAGACCATATATGGTACAAAAAATGATGTTATACACTCTGAATGACACACGTGAAATTAATGCATGAACACATGAAATAAATTAACTAAATATAGTCCACAACGTGATGAAAAATAGATATAATCCACAGATGTTGTTAGTCCAGGTAAGTGAATAACCCCCTTGGAACATCAATAGAAGGACAGGTGTGGAAAGAAGATAATGGGAGAAGCCACCACCAACATAAGGTAGGCTTACCAGAGCTATTGGACTCAACATGGCATATGCCCAATGAGTCGTCAAAGCTAATGGTGACAGCACACCGGTAGACAGGGTCATCCACGTCTGCAGATTGTTGGCACAGGCGGATGGTGATCACAATGTCCAGCAGATGACTCCCAGCAGAGAAGGAAAACTCAGAGGGAGGTTGGTCGAATCCTTACCATATGCTCACAGGATGCAACCAAAAATGAAACAAAACTTCCACATAATGAGACATGCATGAAGCTTAACAAACTATATGCAAAGGGCATACATGACAAGGTGGAAGTATACCAGGCCGCAGTGGGTTAAAATTAGGGGTTTTGTTTTAAAAGGTCAGAGATAGTAGTTCATGGGAGGAGTGAAGGGGGCAATCTGCAATCGTAGTAGGAACGTCTGTCTGGCAGTTCGCTGTGTTCTCTATGAAAAAGAAACATGAGTAAGTTGGAGCAGCTTCTACAACAGCTCAGAGCTGCGGCTGCGATACATGGCCCTGACTGGGTTCAAAGCCAGGTAGCGGCGTCACTGCAAAGGGTAAAGCAGGACCCCCCTCAGCCGGGGGCCTGCCACCACACGGGCTCGGAGGTCTCGGCTCCGGAGCACCTCAGTCCAGATCATACCCCTAGAGCTCAGCGCCGCACTGGGAGCACGTGTTCGGACCCTTGAGGCCCCCCGCTAAACACAAGCTTGTGGTTGCTGGGGGGACGCTTGGGAGGAATCCCCGTCCATGGCGGAGCCCTTTTGGGGGGGACTTTCACCTTACTCCAGCTCTGGTCCCCTCCTCTGTCATCCAGTTTCGGGAGCAGGCGCCTGGTAATGCTGGCGATGAGCCAGTCGGCATTGCAGCCCAGCGGGGGAGAGTTGGCACTCCTGTCTCCTGGTGCGGCCCGTGGCCATCCTTCAGCGGGTGATAAGCAGCAGAATGTCCATGGCTCCGCGGCCAGCGGAGCCCGTCAATCGTGAGGGAATGCCTCCAGGTCGGGGCCTAGGAGGCCTGTACGGAGAGTCGCCAGTGTGTTGGTGGGGACGGCGGCACGCACTGATGAGGTCGTCGAGGGGAGACAGAGTCGGAGCAGCAGCTACAGGATCCCTCGGGGGTGAACATTCGCTGGCGCAGCAGGGACTGCAGGCAGTGTCCACAGCAAGAGGTCGGTCAGCGGGGAAGGAGCGGACATGCCACAGCCAAGCAGTGGTCCGATCGAAGTGTGAGGCCAGCAGCTCTGCAGAGGGAAGAGGAGGCCCTGGAGGCAGCGGGGCATTGAGAACGGCGGCTGGAGGGGCTCCCTGCCCAGTGCAACCTGGTGAGTGTGTGTCTCCTGTTTTGTCTGTACTTTCTCCTGTCTTATTGGGGGGGCTGGGGTTAGAGTGCAGTCCAGGGCACAGGTGGGGGAGTCAAGTTCCAGTCAGGTGAGTGGGGATCTCTGGAATAGCCTGAGGGACTTAATCAGCAAGTTGGAAGCAGGGACAGCTAGGGAATCCTTGATGCCATGGGCTCCTCCTAGGGAAGTGGCAGCGCCTCCTGGGGGCGCTTCCGCCCCTCCGTGTATGCCCTCGGTGGTCGTTACAGGCACGCAGACTGACAAGGATGCCGCGGGCACAGTCACAATGGCCACAGCTAAGGATGGAGACAAGGACGCGGAAAGGGTGTGATTATTGGATGCGGCGAAATGTGAAGTATATGTGTGTTTTGAGGGACCACTCGGGGCGCACCTAAAAACTGAAGTTCACGAGAAGATCTGGAAGGGCAAGTATGTGGAAATATTTTCCCTGCTCCCATTAGAAAAATTTAATTTAGATCGCGTTAAACCAGATGAAAGTAAAAAGGAAGAAGAAGAGAAGAGGAGGC
Source organism: Aquarana catesbeiana (assembly GCF_042186555.1). Classification (NCBI taxonomy): domain Eukaryota; kingdom Metazoa; phylum Chordata; class Amphibia; order Anura; family Ranidae; genus Aquarana; species Aquarana catesbeiana. The sequence goes on along the minus strand of NC_133326.1, from coordinate 626,872,523 downwards.
ATCGACTTATTCCTAGGATGTTTGGCTACAGGCGTTTGCAATCTTGGCTAGCGTGATAGGCAAAAAGGCTCCAGAGAAATGTTCAGCCCTATTTTGTTACTTGGAGGCCATTAGCGAGGCTCACATGGTCTATGGTGGGTTGCCATGGCTTCGCTATGACGATTCGTCAAGGAAAAGCTGCCCGCCATTCCACACGTTGGGACCACAAGGATATCAGACTGTGGATGAAGTTGATGACTTCATCCAGGGCTGAGAGTCAGTTTTTTTCCTGGAGGGACCGGTGGCGCTTCCACCTCTGGATCGCCGGCCCCTAAAAAGAAGGGGTTCTGCTGGCAATTCAACAACGGGACATGTCGGTTTGGCAGCGCCTGCCGCTACAGGCAGGAATGTTCGGGTTGCAGCGGCAATCATCCCCTCATTCGCTGTTTTAAACAAGGAAAAGGTTGCAACGGCTTCCTTTTCTAAATAGGTACCCAGATCAGGCGGCGGCTTGTATTCTGGAATCAGGGTTCGCATTACGAGCATGTTGTGGGAGGTTCCTCCTGTCTTCAATAATTTGCATTCAGAAATACGCAGAGAAACTGATGAAAGAGGTGGCCTTAGGACGCATTAGTGGCCAATTTCCTTCCCCTCCGATTCCGCAGTTAGTGTTTTCCCTGTTGGACTTGGTGCCGAAAAAAGAGCCAGGAAAATTTAGGATGCTTAACCATCTTTCGTGTCCAAGAGGGGGTTCAGTGAACGATGGTAACGTTCCGCAGGACAGTACGGTTAACTAAATATCATTCAATGCCACTGTTGCTTGGGTTAGAAAGTATGGCAGGAGTGCACTCATGGCAAAATCCGATGTGGAAGCGGCATTCCGGCTGCTCCCGGTGCATCCTCAAATTTTCCATTTGCTGGGATGCTTCTGGCAGGGTTCTTATTTTGTAGATCGTTGCCTGCCGATGGGTTGTTCCATCTCGTGTGCCCTGTTTGAAACATTTAGTTCGTTCTTCGAATGGGCGGTTAGGGAGTCTCTGGGATGAACTCAGTCATCCACTATTTGTACGACTTCCTATGTATCGGACTGCCGGAGTCCAAGACTTGTGCGATCCTGCTGGGCACGTTGCAACATCTTGCTGACTGTTTTGGCATTCTGTTGGCACCTGACAAGATGGTGGGCCTGGCCACTGAACTTGTTTTTTTTCAGAATTACTATTGATTCCATGGCCATGGAATGTAGATTGCCACCCGATAAATTGCTTGCTCTACATGAGGAGGTGGGTATAGCATGTGGATGGCAAAGGCTTCGAATAAAGGAGTTGCAATCCCTGTTAGGAAAGTTAAACTTTACTTGCAGAATTATTCCCATGGGCAGAATATTTTGTAGGCGATTGTCAGCGGCTACGTCCGGCATCAAGGCCCCCGGGTCACTATGTGCGGCTGTCCAAGGAGCACAGGGCAGACCTTCATATTTGGGACCTATTTTTGGAATCCTTTAATGGCCGGTCATTATGGCAGCAATGCGGATTTGGTTCTTTTCACCTATGCAGCGGGTTCGGTGGGTTATGGCGCTTATTTTCAGGGGAATTGGAGTGCCGAGCCATGGCCTGCAGAATGGCGTGATGCTGGTTTTCTAAAAAACCTGGTCTTGCTCAAGCTTTTTCCCATAGTCCTGTCGGTGGAACTATAGGGGAAGTTCTTTCAGGACAAAATGGTGCACTTCTATTGCAATAATATGGGAGAGGTTGTTGGAATTAACCATCTCAGCTTCTTCCCCGCTTGATGTTAGGCTCTTGCAGTACTTAGTTTTGAGAATGAATATTTTTCTTTATGCTGTACATATCCCTGGATCTTCCAACAAATTAGCAGATGCTTTGTCTCGTTTTCAGTGGAACAAGTTCTGCGTGTTGGCACCGGAGGCGGAGCAGCATGGCATGCCTTTTCCTCAACGGCTCTGGAGGATTGCGTTGGAGTCACCGCTGGACTGATACGGAATTCACACAGCGCTGGAACGTGGGCAAATTATTCCAAGGTTTGGAACAAATGGTTCTCTTTACTGAAGGAGGTAGGTAAGGTGGATACTGGGTTAGATGTGCCATCGTTGGTGTTATATTTTGTCTGCGGCAATTTGTCGCAAGGTATTTCAGTGTCTATGGTGGATAGGAAGTTAGCAGGACTCGCGTTTTTATTTAAGTTGGTGGGTGTTAAGGATTTTACCAAGTCTTTTGTTGTACGTCAGGCACTTAAAGGTTACCGTAAAGGGTGGCGCAGTTGATATCCTCAGCGTTCGATTACATTTGAGGTGCTGGGTTCCGTTCTTGGAAGATTAACTACTGTTTGTTCATCAGCTTTGGAGGTGCCTTTTTTCAAAGCTGCCTTTCTGGTGGCCTTCTTTGGCGCTTTCCGAATGAGAGAGCTAGTTAGTCCATCCAGGCGAATTTTGGGGAGTTTGTTGTTTAGGGATGTTACATGTTCGGACTCGGCTGTTAAGCTTTGGATCAGGCGATCCAAGACTGACCAGAGTGGTGTGGGAGTTCAGGTGGAATTGTTTAGGGGCAATAGCCCACATTTGTGCCTGGTGCTGGCGGTGGAACAGTTTCTGGGAGTGCGGCCTGGAGTGGATGGCGCTTTATTCGTTCATTCGGATGGTTCGTTTTTGTCCAAGTTCCAATTCAATGCGGTTTTCCGCAAGTGCCTTGTAGGGGCAGGGTTGTTTCCTGGGGACTAGTCATCTCATTCTTTCCACATAGGGGCACCACTGAGGCATCGCGGTGAGGCCTTACTGAGGGAGCAATTAAACGGAATGGCAGATGGGAGTCTGAGAGATATAGAATATATGTGTGGCCCCATTTGCTTTAGGCTATTAATACATGGAGGGTTTTCTGGTCTGTCTGTTGTTTGTCTTTCTTTATGTTTTTTGTTGCTGGGACATTTGGTGCATGGTTATCCTTATGTCTTTTCAGATCTACCCCGATGTCTAATCTGGATTCTGGGACATTCCTTTGTTTTTTGGGGGGCAAAGAGGGTGGAGGTTAGACCCGATGGCAGGCAGTTGGGAGTTATGAGGGCAGGGTCAGGTGGACTGGAGTCCCGGGTATGCTCTGGCAAAGAGTCATCCTGGAAGTTCACCAATTTGCATGGATGGACAGACACCCTGACATTTTGGTCACATTTTGGTACATGCGGGTGGGAATGACTTGGGCTTGGGTCCCATGAGGAAGATTATTAAGAATATTAATTGGGATTTTCTGCAAATGCGGTCTTCCTTCCCTGACATGATCATTATATGGTCAGACATTGTGGCCCGCACGTCATGGAGGGGGGCCAGGTCGGTGGAAAAGCTAAACATGCCCCAGATAAAGGTGAATAAAGAGGTGGGCAGATTTATTGCTCGAAATGGTCTCATGGTGATTAGGCATGGCGAGCTGGAGAAGGACACATGGCAGTTTCTAAGAGGGGATGGTGTACATCTCAATGCGGTGGGCATAGACTTATGGTTCTTGGGATTGCAGCACGGTATCCAGAGGGCTTTGCTGGTGTGGCGGCGGGTACATGTATAAGGTGTCATACTTGTACCGCTGTGGCGGTTGGGGTCCTTGACGAGGGATGAAAACATTGGTCGATTTGTGAAACGGTGGGACCCTTCTCAGGTGTGGAGTCCTCCGGGTCTTTGTCAGGGGATTTAATTGACCAGGCCATGTGGACTGCACAGAGGAAACCAGAAACGCGTGTAAGTGAAAAAATAATGGTGTTTATTAAATAAGTGACAAGTAAGAGGAATATAAACAGTGCAAAACCAACCACAGACCCACAAACAACAAATAGTATATACAAGTAAATGGAGATACCGGAATCGTAAACAAAGCCAGACCAAGGTCATACACAGGGAGATCAGCAGATGGGTAAGGACGGGAAACCAGCAGGACAGGGAGAGGATGGATAGGCTGCAGGGCAGGGATCCAAGGGAATAAGGAGGGACAAGAATAGGATGGGCTAGGGATAGGGATCAGATCAGATCAGGACAGAAACAGGTTCACGGTCAGGATACAGGCAGCAAGGTCAGGGCGCAGGGAGAAAGATACCAAGGCAAAGCCTGTGAGGGCAGCAGGCATGGGCACTTCGAGCTTGGCAGCAAGCACTTCGAGCTGGGCAGCAGGCACATCAGGCTGGGCAGCAGGCATGGGCACTTCAGGCTGGGCAGCAGGCACGGGCACTTCAGGCTGGGCAGCAGGCACATCAGGCTGGGAAGCTGGCACATCAGTCTGGGAAGCTGGCACATCAGTCTGGGAAGCTGGCACTGAGACATCAGGCTGGAAGGCAGGCACTGGGACAATAGGCTGGAAAGCGTGCACATCAGACTGGGAAGCTGGCACATCAGACTGGGAAGCTGGCACATCAGGCTGGAAGGCAGGCATCGAGACATCAGGCTGGAAGGCAAGCTTCGAGACATCAGGCTGGAAGGCAGGCACTGAGACAACAGACTGGGAAGCTGGCACATCAGACTGGGAAGCTGGCACATCAAAATGGGAAGCTGGCACATCAAACTGGGAAGCAGGCACCGAGACATCAGGCTGAAAGGCAAGCTTCGAGACATCGGGCTGGAAGGCAGGCTTCGAGACATCAAGCTGAAAGGCAGGCATGAAGACATCAGACTGAAAAGCGGGCACAGAGACTTCAGGCTGGAAGGCAGGCATCAGGACATCAGACTGGAAAGCAGGCACATTAGACTGGAAAGCGGGTACATCAGACTGGAAGGCGAGCACATCGGATTGGAAGGCAGAGACATCAAGCTGGAAGGCAGAGACCGAGACATCCGGCTGGAAGGCAGGCATCGAGACATCCGGTTGGAAGGCGGACACCAAGACATCAGGCTGGAAGGTAGGCATCAGGACATCAGCCTGGGAGGCAGGCACATCAGACTGGATAGCAGGCACATCAGACTGAAAAGCGGGCACCGAGACTTCGGGCTGGAAAGCAGGCATCAGGACAGACTGGACAGTGGGCACATCAGACTGGGATGCAAAGACATCAAGCTGGGAGGCAGGCGCCGAGACATCTGGCTGGAAGGCAGGCATCAAGACATCAGACTGAGAAGCGGGCACATCAGACTGAAAAGCGGGCACCGAGACTTCAGGCTGGAAGGCAGGCATCAGGACATCAGACTGGAAAGCAGGCACATTAGACTGGTAGGCGGGCACATCAGACTGGAAGGCAGAGACATCAAGCTGGAAGGCAGGCACCAAGACATCCGGCTGGAAGGCAAGAATCGAGACATCCGGCTGGTAGGCGGGCACCGAGACATCAGGCTGGAAGGTAGACATCAGGACATCAGACTGGGCGGCAGGCACATCAGACTGGATAGCAGGCACATCAGACTGGAAAGCGGGCACCGAGACTTCGGGTCGGATAGCAGGCAGAGGTTTGGCAGGTTTAGGTGGGTCATCAAGTTCAACTGGCATGAATGCAGGCTGGAACAGGTTGGTTGGTGTGGAGGCAGGTTGGGTTACTGGCAGGATGGTGTGGGTCGGGAAGAACTTTCATTTCTTTTTTGGTTTAGCCACTGCAGCTTTGTACGTAGGTGCAGGGTCGTAAGAAAAGAAAGTAGCTGGGCAGAAGGAAGACCAAGGAACAGTGGCTAAAGGAGGGTTTTGTGGGATTGTTACAGGTGGAGGAGAAGAGACAGGTGGATTGAAGGCAGGATAGGTGCTACACTTGGAGACTGGGTAGTAGTATTTGGTAGGGGGCTGAGTAAACTGGGCTGTAGCTGAGGTTACCATAGGCCACAGGGAGATAGGTTCTTGGGAAGGCAGGTGATTAATGGCAGGGCGGGAATATTGTGGCTTAGCTAAATACAGGAGATCTGACCATGCTTGTAGCACAGGCTGAACAAACGCTGATTCACACACAGTCTGACTAACCAAGGATTGCACAGACTGGATGCAATTAGACAACACCTGCTCTGAACAAGAGGAATAACGTTCCATGAAATAGGCTGGATCATCTTCTAATAACCATACCAGGGATTCAACTTGGCCATAATTGAAGGGGGAGAAAAATCATCGCTCCCTTCGGGAATACATGACAGGGCTGGTTTTGCACATAACTGGATCAGGGGCTGAACATCTTCAAATGACATATACCCCTGATCCACTAGGGAATGAGCTGATCGGATAGTTTCCTTCAGCTGGTCACTAGACCACCCTTTTAAAATCTGGCCACAATATTCACCGTCCTCTTCTGCTAGCAGAGAATAATACATTATTTCATTGAAATCCATATTAGCAGACCTAACAAACCAGGATGGTTTCTCAATGCAGCCACGTCTGGTCAGGGATGGCCTTGGTATACTGTCAGGGGATTTAATTGACCAGACCGTGTGGACTGCACAGAGGAAACCAGAAAAGCATGTAAGTGAAAAATTAATGGTGTTTATTAAATAAGTGACAAGTAAGAGGAATATAAACAGTGCAAAACCAACCACAGAACCACAAACAAGAAATAGTATATACAAGTAAATGGAGATACCGGAATCGTAAACAAAGCCAGGCCAAGGTCATACACAGGGAGGTCAGCAGATGGGTAAGGACGGGAAACCAGCAGGACAGGGAGAGGATGGATGGATAGGCTGCAGGGCAGGGATCCAAGGGAATAAGGAGGGAGAAGAACAGGATGGGCTAGGGATAGGGATCGGATCAGAACAGAAACAGGTTCACGGTCAGGATACAGGCATCAAGGTCAGGGCGCAGGGAGAAAGATACCAAGGCAAAGCCTGTGAAGGCTTGCAGGGTATTTATAAGGCTGTAGTAATTGACCTCATGTTACAGCTGAGCGCAGAGGGTGCTGTTTGCTCCACACTGCCGGAGTGCACCCGCTGGTGGACACCGGTACTACGGCCCAAGGATGCAACAGTGCCACCAGCAGGAGAGACCTCTTACTACATGTCCCAGGTGTTGGAAGACACCCGCTGGTGGACACTGGTACTGTGATCCAAGAGACCGATAGTGCCACCAACGGGTAAACCCTCTCATGACAGTCTTGTTCAGTTTAGACTGACCAGGTGTTAAGGTGGTAGGGGTCTGTCGTCAGTTAGTATAGTCCTTGAGGTGGTGTATGGCGGCTGGGGACTGAACCTAGCTTTACGGTATCACAGACTCCAAAGTTGTGGGTGATGGTGTCGTCAAGCATCTGCAACCATTTTCTTCTTCTTCGATCTGGAGTGTTTATTACTATTCAAGTTTAATTATAATTTTGGTTTAATAAAAGGCCGAACTGGCCATTTAACCCAATACAGTTTGGTGTCATTATTGAAGAAAGGGGGGGTGGCGTTGGTTCCTTATTAATATTTAACAGGTATATCTGAACTACCTCAGTCAAGACATGCATGAAGCTTAACAAAGTATAAGCGAAGGGCATACATAACAAGGTGGAAGTATACCAGGCTGCAGTGGGTTAAAATTAGGGGTTTGGTTTTAAAAATGTCAGTGCTCTTACCTGAGTGGACAAGCAGATGAGGTGATAGGAAGAGCAGGAGAGATAGTAGTTCAGGGGAGGAGTGAAGGGGGCATCACTTGAAGTCTGCAATCGCCCTCCCGTCCGAACTATCTCAGTCATGAATCCGCATTACAAAGAATATTTATTAAAATTGAGGAACACTCACATTTGAGCAGGTAAAAAAGCTCTTGTAAAATAGACTGAAGATTTAACACAATGGCATCAGCAGGCTCGTCACAATGCGTTTCATCTAAAAAAACATCATCTCTTTAGACGAAACAAGTCGGGATGAGCTTGCTGATGCCATTGCATTAAATCTTCAGTATATTTTACAAGTGCTTTTTTACCTGCTCAAATGTGAGTGTTCCTCAATTTGAATATATATTCTTTGTAATGCGGATTCACATTATGTGGAAATTTTGTTTCATTTTTGGTTGCATCCTGTGAGCATATGGGAAGGATTCGACCAACCTCCCTCTGAGTTTTCCTTCTCTACTGGGAGTCATCTGAGGGACAGTGTGATCACCTCTGCCTGTGCCAACATCTGCAGTCGCGCATGTCCCAGTCTGTCACCATAAGCTTTGATGACTCATTGGGCATATGCCTTGTTGAGTCCAATAGCTCTGGCAAGCCTTCCTTATGTTGGTGGTGGCTTCTCCCATTATCTTCTTTCCACACCTGTCCTTCTATTGATGTTCCAAGGGGGTTATTCATTTATAAAACATACTACAGTTTCCATCTGTGGATTATATCTATTTTTCATCTTGTTGTGGACTATATTTAGTTCATGTATTGCACGTGTTTGCACGTGTGTCATTCAGAGTGTATAACGTAATTTTTTGTACCATATACCGTCTCACTCATTATAACCGTTCTCATTTAGCGCTGCACATATATTCCTTATTTTCACTTGCAATTGTCTCTTGCTGTGACGGCTGCTTATTTATGTTTTATGTGACAGCGTGGTATCTTCCACTTTTCACATATATAGCTGGTAAGCAGTTTGTATAAACTTTCACTGGGTGTGGAGCAGGACTCTCTCTGTTTTTACAAGATTACTACCTTCTCTTAACCTGTTTATGCCTGTCACATGGGGCACGGATGAAGATTTTATTGTATTCTTTTTGTTTTTATGGACTTTCTTATATAGGCTATAAAAAATATTTTTTTGCATGGTTTTGGATTTTATCTGATCAATACGATTGAATCTGTTTCTTTAGGGATTCTGTATTAAATCATATGATTGTTTATACTTTTTAGCGCTGCACTGTTTCTATAATGAAAAATTATAACCTGACAGGTTGTAGTAAGGTGGACCGAAAGAAACCAAAATGCCATCCACTGATTCAGTGCAAAGCACAGTGGAGGCTTCTTAAAACAGAAGATATCTACATAACACTTTTATCACAAATCCCCAAAACAAGGGTTTATCCCTCCTCTTAAAGTGGTTCTAAAGGTTCCTTTTTTTATTTAAAATAACAAACACATCATACTTACCTGCATTTCACACAGAGCAGCCCCAGTTCTCCTCTTCTTGGGTCCCCTGCCAGCATTTCTGGCCCCTCCACCTTGCCAAGTGCCCCTATAGCAAGCTGCTTGCTCTGGGGTCACTCATGCGCGCTCGCTCACGAGCCACCTTCGTGTGCCTGTGGGTTCCGGAGAGACCCAGGAGAGGCTCAGCTCTCATGCACATTGCTGGATCGGGATTGGGCTCGGGTAAGTATTATGGGGGGGGGGTCTGCAGGGGGAGCAGCACACTGAGGGTTTTTTACCTTTATGCATAGAATGCATGAAGGTAAAAAAAACGTAACCCTTTACAACCACTTTAGCCACTTCATTACTGGGAACTTATTCCCCCTTCCTGGCCAGGCCAATTTTGAGCTTTCTGCGCTGCCACACTTTGAATGACAACTGTGCAGTCATGTAACACTGTACCCAAACTAAATTTTTATCAATTTGTTTACACAAATAGAGCTTTTTTTATTGTATTTAATCACCACTGGGTTGTTTTTGCTAAAAAACATGAAAAAAGACCAAAAACTTTGAAAAAAAAAATGTTTTTCTTTGTTTTGCAAATAAATAATCTTTCTTCATGAATGTAGGCCAAAATGTATTTCTGCTACATTTCTTAGGTGAAAATAACCTAAATCAGTGTATATTATTTAGTCTGTTGGAAAGTTATAGAGTCCACAAACTATGGTATATATGTGAACATTGATCAGTTCTGATGTACTGACGGCCTATCTAATTTCTCGAGGCCAAAAAATGCTACAGGTATCCCCCCCCCCCATGACCCCTTTTTGGAAAGTGAAAAATGATTTATATATATATATATATATATATATATATATATATATATATATATATATATATATATAAATCATTTTTTTTTTTTTTACATACTGTCACCAGTGCAGTACTGCGCCATCACATAACGGGTGTGGCGGTGATCAGGGACACTACGGGACTGACTGGTGACAGTACAGGAAAAAAAAGAAAATTCATATTTTTTTTCTAATTTCTTTTATTTTTTTCTCATACTTATTTTTCTTTTTTCTTATGATTTTTTTTTTTTATTTTTTTAACACACTTTGACCAGAGCAAGAAAATGTCACCATAGTAACATTGTACTACTCTTTTTTTTTTTTATACATTATGTGTGCATATAGCTGTGCAATATGCAAGCACTTTACTGAATTAAAGCTGTTGTATACCCTTTATTTTCACTTTGACCTGTACGGTTTAGGAGATATTCCCCTTGCATGCAACCGCTGACTTCAGCGGGGCATGTGCTCTGAGTTTCCCGGCTGAGAGGTCCGGAAAACGCCGGTCCTTGCTGGAATGAAGTCTCCCGCACGCATGCGCGGGAGTGACAACATCGCGGCTCCAGCCACTCACAGCGTCGGAACTGCGATACCCGGAAGACACGCCGAGGGAAAATGTCCGTTCCCTCGGGGTGGACTGAGATTACCTGCCGACGTCTCGTTCTAAGGTAAGTATTTCATAATGAGCTAGTATACAGTGCATACTAGCTCATTATGCCTTTTGCCTTACAGGTTTAAAAAAAAAAACTGCGGGTTTACTACAGCTTAAAATTGATTCAGTTTGTTTTGTTGCGATTAGCTGTGATTGGTCAGAGCTAATCATGTGGTACAGATGGGCTGTGATTGGCCCAGTCTGTACCATGTGATCACACTGACCAATCACAGCTAGCAACACAATTGTATACTAAGGAAGCCATCCATTGTGTACAACTGTCATGTGACCAGCTGTGATTGGTTACAGCAGTCACATGGTACTAGCAGTGAGCCGGTACACTGATCGGCCGCACGTGGGGCCTGATCTGGGAGGGCGTCGTATGACGTCTGCCCATATCAACGAGAGGTTCCTGCCAGCATCATCTTGCCATACACCTGGTGGCAACTGGTTAAGATAGTGGAAAGAGCCATGCAAATTGTGTTTAGAGAGTTTTCCTAAGGCAAATTCAGAGGTAGAATTATACTTCAGTTTCTTACCACTGGTTGGTGACACTTGTTGGTACATCTTGGAATCTGGGGAAGAAAGACTGTTTTGTAAGTTAAAGCGTATATAAACCAAAGAACAAAAACTGATATGCCCTGTACACACGGTAGGACATTGATCGGACATTCCGACAACAAAATTCATGGATTTTTTCCGACGGATGTTGGCTCAAACTTGTCTTGCATACACACGGTCACACAAAGTTGTTGGAAAATCAGATCATTTTAAAAACATAGACGAAAAACACGTACGTTGGGACTATAAACGGGGCAGTAGCCAATAGCTTTCCTCTCTTAATTTATTCTGAGCATGCGTGGCACTTTGTGCGTCGGATTTGTGTACACACGATCGGAATTTGCAACAACGGATTTTGTTGTCGGAAAATTTTATAGCCTGCTCTCAAACTTTGTGTGTCAGAAATTCCGATGGAAAATGTGTGATGGAGCCCACAACGGTCGGAATTTCCGACAACAAGGTCCTATCACACATTTTCCGTTGGAAAATCTGACCGTGTGTACAGGGCAATAGTATTGCAGCTTACTGGTCCTAGGATGTGCTTTTTTTTACCACATTTTTTTTCCCATTATTTTAACCTGGTAACTCTGTCATCACAAAGAGACTAATGTCCCGTACACACGAGCAGACTTTCCGTCAGAAAAAACTTGGATGGTTTTTCTGAAGGAATTCCGCTCAAGCTTGGCTTGCATACACACGGTTACACAAAAGTTCTCTGAACTTTCGACCGCTGTGACGTACAACACTATGACGAGCTGAGAAAATGAAGTTCAATGCTTCCGAGCATGCGTCGAATTGTTTCCAAGCATGTGTAGGAATTTTGCACGTCGGAATTTGTACAGATGAGAATTTCTGATCTGAACTTTTTCCGACCGAAAAGTAGAGAACCTGCTCTCAATCTTTTGCAGGTTGGAATTCTGGCAGCAAAAGTCTCATGGAGCATACACACGGTCGGAATTTCTGACCAAAAGCTCACGACATTTGCTGGCAGAATTTCTGATCGTGGGCTTAACGTTTTCCAGCACACCTACCAGCTAGCCTACAACAAAAACAAATTGTCCCAGTCTAACAATCCATGTTAAAAACAGAGGGTTAAGTTTCAAACATTTACAAATACATTATATGTGGAAGCCGCGGTGCCTACGTCAAGGCTCCCCTGTATACTGCGGTCCTAACTCTATATTTCTGAGAGTCTCCAAGTTAAAGAATATATAGCAGTGGATAAATTAAAGCGGAGTTCCACCCATAAAATTTACTTTGCAGTATTCAGCAGCAGTAAACCTAAACAACAACATTTGGAAACATTTTTTTTCTTTTTACTCACTCTTTCCTGGCTGTTGCTAAGGGATGCCTTGTAATCTGCCTCTTCCTCTCCCTGGTGCTTGACGTCATTTCCCTCAGTGCCCATGCTCGCTAGTGCTCCTGGGAGATGTGTGTCTTCATTTCCTAGGAGTCAGTGGGCAGCGCTGAGGGCTTCGTTGCCATCACAACGGGGCGGGCACTTCCGACGACGCCCATTGTGATGGCAACGTCAGAAGTGTACGGCGCTGCGAGCCATACCTCTTGCACATGCGCAAGAACAGGCGGTGAATGCTTGTCGCTCAGCTGCACCAGATCCCGGAAGATAGTGCTTGTGGGCTTCACATGCAATATGGAAATTGCCAGGAAAGAGGAATATAAGATATCTTCCTCTATGAAATAGGCAATCAAGTGGCGATACATCCCAGAAAGGAGAGTGCTATAAATAGAAGTTTTAAACTAACAGTATTCATCAAAAATATAAAAAAATGTAACAGTTGGAACTTTGAGGGCAGGTTTGCCTGGAGGGAGCCCACTCCTTCCTAAAGGTATAGGGACCTATTGGATGCCCAGCAAGAGCACAATTATTATTATTATTATTATTATATAGATTTATATAGCACCAACAGTACAACTAGAGTTGGGCCGAACACCCTCCAGTTCAGTTCGTACCAGAACATGTAAAAACTTCGGACCCGAACCCCTGATCCCTAACCCCCTTCACGCCGACCGTGCGCAAATATGCTTTCTCGGCTTGAAGGGGTTATACAGGGGTGATGCATGCAGCTGCACGTATCACCCCAGTACCGTCTTTTTAGAGCCAGCGGTTGGCTTTTTAGTGATAACAACCAATGCGGCTGTCATATGATGTCCTCAGCTTCCCGGCGGTCTAGGGGGCGGGCGCCTGTCGTGTCACTTGGGAGCCGATTGGCGTGCCTAGTGGCTGCAATGTTCGCCGGACACCCACGATTGCAGGTCACAGAACAGGAATGTGGATCTGTGTGTGTGTAAACACACAGATCAATGTCCTGTCAGCGGAGAGAAGACAGATTGTGTGTTCCTTGTATATAGGAACACCGATCGGTCACCTCCCCCAGTCAGTCCCCTCCCCCCACAGTTAGAATCACTCCCTAGGTAACACAGTTAATCCCTTGATCGTTCCGTAGTGTTAACCCCTTCCCTGCCAGTGACATGTATACAGTAATCAGTGCATATCTATAGCACTGATCACTGTATAATTGTCAATGGTCCCAAAATAGTGTCAAAATTGTCCGATCTGTCTGCCGCAATATCACAGTCCTGACAAAAATCGTAGGCCACCGCCATTACTAGTAAAAAAAATAATAATAATAAAAATGCCATAAGTCAATAACCTATTTTGTAGGCACTATAACTTTTGCGCAAACCTATCAATATACCCTTATTTTTTTTACCAAAAATATGTAGAAGAATACATATCGGCCAGATACCACCAAAATAAAGCTCTATTTGTGGGGGAAAAAATGATCAAAATTTCATAAGGGTACAGTGTTGCATGACCGCTCAATTGTCATTCAAAATGTTACAGGTCTGAAAATTGGCCTGGGCAGAAAGGGGGTGAAAATGCCCTGTATTGAAGGGGTTAAAGAGACAGTGTAAACAAAAACAAAAAGAAATTAATTTTTTTTTTTTTTTTAAAGCCGACCCGTCCCTCTGTGCTCACACACAGAGAAGTGAATGCATACTTAAGTCGCGCCTGCAAATGTAAACAGTGTTTAAACCACACATGTGAAGTATTGCCTTGATTGTTAGAGCAAGAGCAATAATTCTAGCCCAGGACCTCCTCTGTAACTCTAAACTGGTAACCTGTAGAAATTTTTAAATCATCGCCTATGGAGATTTTTAAGTACCATAGCTTGTCGCCATTCCACGAGTGTGCGCAATTTCAAAGCATTACATGTTAGGTATCCATTTACTGATTGTAATATCATCTTTCACATTATTTTTGTTTTGTTTTTTTAATTCATAACAGTGTATTTTTTCCCAAAAAATTGTGTTTGAAAGACCGCTGCGCAAATACCGTTTGACATAAAAAATGTAATTTTATTCTCTAGGGTCTCTGCTAAAAAAATATATATAATGTTTGGGGGTTCTAAGTAATTTTCTAGCAAAAAAATATGGATTTTAACTTTTAACTTAACAAATGTCAGAAATAGGCTTAGGAAAGAAAGGGTTAAAATCTATGGGACCCGAACTTGAAAAACGAAATCCCCATTGTGAAGGCATATATGCACGTTATTGGCCATAAAAAGGGTATGAGGGCCCGGCTACTGCCCTGGGGGACATGTATCAATGCAAAAAATTTTTTTTTAAAAAGATCATTTTTACAGGAGCAGTGATTTTAACCACTTAAGCCCCGGACCATTTGGCTGGCCAAAGACCAGAGCACTTTTTGCGATTCGGCACTGCGTCGCTTTAACTGACAATTGCATGGTCGTGCGCCGTGGCTCCCAAACAAAATTGACGTCCTTTTTTCCCACAAATAGAGCTTTCTTTTGGTGGTATTTGATCACCTCTGTGGTTTTTATTTTTTGCGCTATAAACAAAGAAATAGCGACAATTTTGAAAAAAATGCATTATTTTTTACTTTTTGCTATAATAAATATCCCCAAAAAATATATAAAAAAACATTTTTTTTCCTCAGTTTAGGCCGATATGTATTCTTCTACATATTTTTGGTAAAAAAAAAAAAAAAAAATCGTAATAAGCGTTTATTGATTGGTTTGCGCAATAGTTATAGCGTCTACAAAATAGGGGATAGTTTTATGGCATTTTTATTGATAATTTTTTTTATTAGTAATGGCGGCGATCAGCGATTTTTATCGTGACTGCGACGTTCTGGCAGACACAATGGACAATTTTGACACATTTTTGGGACCATTGGCATTAATACAGCAATCAATGCTAAAAAATTGCATTGATTACTGTAAAAATGTAATTGGAAGTGAAGTGGTTAACTACTAGGTGGCGCTGTAGCAGTTAAGAGTGTCCTAGGGAGTGATTATAACTGTGGGGGGAGGGGCTATGTGTGACACATCACTGATCACTGCTCCTGATTACAGGGAACGGTGATCAGTGTCATTAGGCAGAACGAGGAGATGCTTGTTTACATTAGCATCTCCCCGTTCTTCCTCACCGTGAGATGATCGCGGGTATTCTCGCGGACATCGGATTCGCGGGACCCGCGATCACGGTCACGGCACGCCCGTAAGCAGCCTCTTAAAGGGCAACGTACAGGTACAATAATCTGCCTGTACGTGCCCTTCTGCCGCAGTATATCTGCGTGAGGCGGTCGGGAAGCAGTTAATGATGCTTAACCACTTGTCAACCAGCCGCCGTCATTATACTGCGACAGGTCGGCACGTTCCCGCGAATCGCCGTAGCTGTACGTCGGCTCATTCAAGAGCCATAGCAGAGATAGGACTGAAGTATACAGGGGAGCCTTGGTGAAGGCACTGTGGCTTCCACATATATTTGCACATGTGCATACCTAAACCCTCTGTTTTTAATGTGAATTGCTAGATGAGGTCAATTAGGTTTTATTGTCCAAATACGTGCTGGGAAATTTTTGTCTATCTGTGATGTGCATTGACCTTCCATGTGCACCTTTCTGTAAAGGTTAGTTATAAATGAGGATATTTGCCATCTCTTTCGTATATCTTGTTTACTGTATATGACATGGAGATACATTGGATGCCTTCAGCTGCCATTGATGGGCTTTCAATGTGTCCCTGTGCCTTTAAGGAGGAGTGGGATCCTTTCCAGTCAAACCTGCCCTTAATTTTTCCACTGCTGTATATGTTCCAACTGGCAAAAAAATAAATAAAATAAAAACCAAACATTTGTTTTCTATATTTTCATTTTAGATATTAACCACTTGCTTACTGGACACTTAACCCCCCCCTCCTGCCCAGACCAATTTTCAGCTTTCAGCGCTGATGCACTTTGAATGACAATTGTGCGGTCATACAACACTGTACCCAAATTAAATTTTTATAATTTTTTCCCCACAAATAGAGCTTTCTTTTGCTGGTATCACCACTGCGGTTTTTATTTCCTGTTAAAAAAATTTAAAAAGACCAAATTTTTAAAAAAATGTTTTATATTTTTTTATATTTTGTTATAAAATTTTGCAAACAGGTAATTTTTCTCCTTCATTGATGTACGCTGATGAGCCTGCACCAATAGGCTGCACTGATGGGCACCGATGGGCTGCACTGATGGGCACCGATGGGCTGCATTGATGGGCACCGATGGGCTGCACTGATGGGCCCCGATGGGCTGCATTGATGGGCACCAATGGGCTGCACTGATGGGCACCTATGGGCTGCATTGATGGGCACTGATAGGTGGCACTGGTGGGCACTGAGGGGTGACACTAAGAGGTGGCACTGATGGGTGGCAATGAAGGGCATTGATAGGTGGCACTGGTGGGCACTGAGAAGTGGCACTAATAGGTGGCACTGATAGCTGGCACTGATGGGCACTGATAGGTGGCAGTGATGGGCACTGATGGGTGGCAGTGATGGGCACTGATCGGCACTGGTAGGTTACACTGATAGGCAGCACTGCTAGGTGGCACTGATTGGCACCACTGGTGGGCATTGATAGGTGCCACTTGTGGGCATTGAAAGGTGGCACTCATGGGCATTGATAGGTGGCACTGATGGGCACTATGGACACTGGAAAGTGGCAATGTCAGGTGGCACTGGCAGGGGGTACTGATTGGTACAGATGAGGCAGAATTGCCTCTTCCTCTTCGGGACCGATGTCCCTTGCACATAAGTCGGCGATCGGCTTTATTTCTCCTCACGCTGTCAGCATGAGGAGACAAAAAACGATTACCGAGCTTTTGTTTACATCACGTGATCAGCTGTCATTGGCTGAGAGATGATCACGGGGTAAGGGGCCGGGATCAAACGAGTCTCAGTGACTCGGTGATCACATCGCGCAAAGGGGAGGATGTCTATTGATAGCCTTCCAGAAATTCAGGTCCACGCTGTGGCCGTCATTTGGCTATAGCGCGGACCCCAAGTGGTTAAATATAACAATTGTATATCTACACACAAATTTTGGAAAAAAAGAATTAAAAAAATGTGAAAGTGTGTAAAACAGTAATATTGATACTTACATAAAGCAAACAGAAGGCTTATGAAGACCAACAAAACACAGAACTTCAGAAAAAGAAGACCCAACAGGATAAAAATCACCCGTTCTCTTCTACTGCTGCCAGCTATAACGAAAATATATATACAAGTAAAATACATTCAAACTATGAAAGGTAGCAAGCACTTGAAGGGCTCATTCAGACGGGCACATACAGTAAGCCTGTTCTCCATGCAGAGTCACTGGCAGATGTGTGTGCATCCACCTCGGAGCTGTGTGCAGGCAGCCCATAGAAGTGGATGCACACACAGTTGTTGCACAGACACAATCGCAAGTCAAGGCTTGACATGCATGCAGTAGCAGGTGCATGGATCTGAACAGAGACTGTGAATTTGGATTCACATCACATGCAGATGCATGAATTCATTTACACAAACACTTCAACTTTACACAAAAATTTCCCTTTTTAACACAATTCTACTTATATCTATCATTATGATTTTTACACCTTTTATGCAAAAGGATAACATGTTTATTAGCCCTGAAAAAGGGGAAGCAGATCCTTAAAATATGTCTGAATACTGCTAGCTCTTTCAGATCTGCTTTATGGGGGTGAGGGCATAGTCTAAGGAAATGTGTTTTTACCCTTGGCGTTTTCTCGGTGGGCCATCCTCCAAGCATTTTCACTCTCTGCGTGATGTCCTCCTAAAAAAAAAAAAAATATATATATATATATAGTCCAAACATACACATTAAAGCTTAGCCTGGTCTATTTTTTTCCCACAGCAGCTGTAAACTTTTTTTAAAAAAATTAGCTTTAGGCTACAATCTCACCTCCTCTTTGACACTGTTTCTTGCAGTAATCTCTTTTCATCACAAGATGTCGTCAGTCTTCTGGGCTAATTGACAATCACTCAATCATAAGACAGGATGTACAGGCCCAACTCAAAAAATTAGAATATCATCAAAAGTTAATGTATTTCAGTAATTCAATTCAAAAAGTAAAATTCATATATTATATAGAACCAAAAGAGGGATTTGGGACTTTAAATGAGGTGTGTGAGATCACAAATCTCCATCTCTAAATCTATATGCAAGAAAGAGAGGGTTTGGGACTTTAAATGAGGTAGGTCTGGCATGGCTAAAAGATGAGTCAATGTAAGAAGACATGTTTTATTCAATAGTAAAATGAGTACATGCATGGTAAACAAGCATATCAATCACGTATTATTAACCAGATATTCGTGAAAACAATCATAGCAACTTAGAGATGACATAGTAAGGTATAAGACAGTTGTCCATCATAAAGAATCGCTTGAAAAGCAACATGGTGGGGTAACTTGGGAGTGGATGAAATAAATCCATCTAAAAAGAAAATGGTGCATCACAATTGGCCCGACGCACGTTTCATGGTTTCAGCGGAGAAGAACCAGACACCGGGAGAAGAGGCTGGAGAGACCCCCGAAGTTGGAAGAAGACCCCCAAAGTCAGAAGAAGACCCCCGAATGTCGGAAGAAGAGCTGCCTAATAAATTTCTTTAAAAACCTGTGTAGTGTGTTTTTTTATTGACACACGATGTACCCCATACTCATTCACATAGGGTGGGGGGCCGGGATCTGGGGATCTCCCGGATTCCGATAAGCCCCCGCCCGCAGACCCCGACAACCAACGTCCAGGGTTGCCGGGAAGAGGCCCTTGCCTCATCAACATGGGGACAAGGTGCTTTGGAGTGGGGGGACCGCAGGGCGCCCCTTCCCCCCAAAGCACCCACCCCCCCATTTTGAGGGCATGTGGCCTGGTATGGTTCAGGAGGGGGGGGGCGCTCGCTCGTCCCCACCCCCTTTCCTGACCGGCCGGGCTGCGTGCTCGGATAAGGGTCTGGTATGGATCTCTGGTATGCCCCTGGAGGGGAACCCATGCCGCTTTTTTATTTAAAATTTGGCGTGGAGTTCCCCCTCAAGATTCATATCAAACACAGTGCCTGGCATTGGCGGGGGTCCAAGTCAGATCCCCGCACCAGTGTGAACCCGGCTCGCAAGGTGACACAATATCAGACAACAATACAGAATTTGACCAAAGGGTGGTGGTAAAGAGCCGAAAAACCACGTGATTTGGTGAAAGTTGGCTGAAAAAGTTCTGCCGTGTGTATGCAATACAAACTTATGGCCAACGCCCTTTGTACAAAAATCCACAGGAAAGATTGTACAAAGTCCTATCATGTGTATGAGGCTTTACATATATAGTCTCCCTTGTGTTTGGGTGTAACATTGGACCATATTGTTTTATTTATGCTTTTTTACAAACATTGGTGCACTCGCCCCTGATGATGTGGTAGGAAACCATGAAACGTGCGTTGGGCCAATTGTGATGCACCATTTTCTTTTTAGATGGATTTATTTCATCCACTCCCAAGTTACCCCACCATGTTGCTTTTCAAGTGATTCTTTATGATGGACAACTGTCTTATACCTTACTATGTCATCTTTAAGTTGCTATGATTGTTTTCACGAATATCTGGTTAATAATATGTGATTGATATGCTTGTTTACCATGCATGTACTCATTTTACTATGTCATGTTTTTTAATGTATTGAATAAAACAGGTCTTCTTACATTGACTCATCTTTTAGCCATGCCAGACCTACCTCATTTAAAGTCCCAAACCCTATCTTTCTTGCATATAGATTTAGAGATGGAGATTTGTGATCTCACACACCTCATTTAAAGTCCCAAACCCCTCTTTTGGTTCTATATAATATATGAATTTTACTTTTTGAATTGAATTACTGAAATAAATTAACTTTTGATGAGATGTGCGTCAGGCCGGTGGCCGGACGCTGTGCAGAGCAGACGTACAAGAGAATAGCTCCAGCTTTCCAGAGGCCTAGAGAATAGGTTACGACCTCAAACAGCCTTACATGGATCTCTGTGCGGTCCCCTGTGTTCCTCAGCCTGCCAGGTGACTACCGGCTGTCATCCGCACCGAGCGTATCGCTGCTCCAGCCACCCGAGGGAAATCCGCGGCTCCGGCCTTCTAACGGGGAGCAGCGGCCATCTTGCTACACCCAGCAGCATCACCACAGCTGAATCCAGGCACCTCAGGCTCTCCAGCCCTTGTCTCCCTCCTCACTAACGGACCGAGGCTGCTCAGCCTAACACCCACGGCCGGCGGATTCTTCATAAACTGCTCCTGAGCCTTCCAGGCTGCACTTAACAGGTGAGCCACGGCCATATTTGTACACCCTTCAACACGCCTGCAGCCTCCTCCTCTATCCTGGGCCTACACAGTTAGGAACACAGGCAGAGGCCAGGGCCTGGTCCCCATAGCCACGTGCAGCGGCCATCATACAGCTATAGGCCTCATCAAAGAACCCCCCTCTCCCAGGCGCATCCGCGGAGCCTGACCGAGCGATTATGCCCGCTTAGTGCTCCGCTCCTAGGGGAACCACACCGGAGCTTCTACCCGCGATAGCAGCCACACAACGATTCCCGCAAGCTCCCCAGACCTCCCAGAGACCGCCACGCACACAACTATGGTCGGAGGGGGCCCCAAACCGAAATTTAAACCGTAAAACATTAAAGAGGCTTTGTCCAGGCACACCACCACCGCCCGCCTCTTCCTCTACCCTTCCGCTACCCTGTTTATGAAACCATGCACGCCGCGCTCAACTGAAGCACAGCCCCAGCTCCACAGTCTGCAAACACTGGATGGCAACGGTGATTCTGACTCAGATACAGGCAGCACACAATTAATAATACAATCCTCC
The DNA here is from genome assembly GCF_042186555.1 of Aquarana catesbeiana. Lineage (NCBI taxonomy): Eukaryota > Metazoa > Chordata > Amphibia > Anura > Ranidae > Aquarana > Aquarana catesbeiana. The sequence goes on along the minus strand of NC_133326.1, from coordinate 626,851,302 downwards.
ATGTTTAAGCAGTTTGAGAGAATGCTGCATAGGGCCCTAAAACAAACGTCTCACTGACTCACGAAATCCGGGAGCTGGGACAGAGGACGGCAGAACTGGAGGTCAGAGTGGATGCACTAGAGTCCCATACCCAGGATTACACGGCAGAATTTGAAAACCTCAAAGAGGAAAACCTGATTTTGCAGTCACGACTTGAAGATCAGGAAAACAGAGACCGCAGATCGAATATAAGGATTAGAGGGATCCCAGAGACAGTACTTGATTTGCAAGCCACCATGTTAGCTTTATTTCAAGAGCTGCAGCCAGGCATCCCAGTGGTAAGGCTTGAGATGGACAGGGTACACAGGGCCCTATCCACACGCAAACCTAATGGCCCACCAAGAGACATAATCGCTAAGTTCCACTACTACCGAACCAAGGAACAGCTGCTGGCAGTGGCACGGGGCAAAGACACCCTATCATTTCAAGGCCATACATATCAACTGTTTGCGGACATATCCCAGCTCACTATATCTAAACGCCGGGCTCTCAAATCACACCTGCAGGTGCTTCAACGCAACCAAATTGCTTATCACTGGGGGTTTCCATTTTCTGTTCGGTTCACCCACTTGGAAACCAAATATTTCTGCCGCACGGACGCAGAGCTACAATCCGCCCTAGCAGAGCTGGGCCTCCTTGAAGAAACCTCACATAGAGATTCCTCCCGCAGGCGCTCAGCTTCTTTTTCACCCCACAAACAAAGATCAGGCGGTCCTGGACAACCAAATACAACACACCAGAATCTTTACAAGAGAGGACGGTTCGACAACCCCACACCTTCCATTGAGGATCCGATGGACTGACCGTGATTTATTTTTTTATATTCTTTTTTTCTTTATGTTAATCCGAAAACTGCTACCCGGGTCCCTACTTTGACCTGCCTGAATAGCTGAGACTCTCTCGGGCACCAACACATTGGAGTTACTGTACTGCAGCCAGCCATTTTTACAGAGTCCACCCATGGACATCTTAAGGCCTGGGATATATAGCAGGTTTCTCAGATCCACCTGATCCATCCTTTAAGGTCACTCCTTTGTACCTTTTAGGCCCCAAGCCTTTTTCTCAATGACCTGCACCAAAAGCTCATCCCAATGGCTCAGTGGGACTAAAGTTCAGCTTGACAGTCTAACTTTGCTCCTAACTGTCCCGAGTACTGTCCCAAGTACACTCCCTCCACTGCTTTGTACCCCTGACATTCCTTACCCTATTAGTGACTCGGAGGTTAGGTGATGTTAGCCATGTTTGTAACCCATAACTGGATTTTCACTCCCTAACAGGTTTTGCAGCCGAGGTTCAAAACTGTCCAGTCCTTTCAATCCTGGCAGTCCCTCCGCTCATTTATGCTCGTTAACGTTTTGTTTAATTAAGCTGTTATCTTGTTTTTTCTTATAAGTCATTCCTTTTTAGGTTTGCATTGTTCTCTTCGGTTTTGTTCCCCATTCGGAACTACTTGCTCCTCCGTTATTGCCCTTGGACCCCTGCTACAATTATGCAGGTACCCAACGGCAACCTTAGAGCCTCCACGGGGCCGCTAACTGCCCCCCTTGGATGTTCTCCTACCCTGTTTATGAAACCTAATATTTCATTCTTGTTTGTAGCACATTGGGTTTTGCTCTCCTATTTTGTTCTATTTCTGTCTCATTCTTTCTTCTTTCCCCCCTCCCCCTCTCTCCTTCCTGGCACGGTGGTGGTGGCTCCCCCCGCGGGACCCGTCCTCTACATATTACTACCAGCCCCGAACATGTTATGGCCCCCATAAATATTCTCTCCTTGAACGTTCAAGGATTCAATGTCCCACAAAAACGCACCAAGGCGCCACGCTCCTTTGCAGCCGCCAAGGCCCACATACTCTGTCTACAAGAGACCCACTTTACAGATTCATATTCCCCTAAATATCTCAGCAGCTCTTACCCCCAATTCTACACTGCTTCAGCCACAACCAAACAGAGAGGGACCCTTATTGGTTTCCACCGCTCTCTACCATTTACCCTTTCCTTACAAATCAAAGATCCGGAAGGCAGATACCTCCTGATCACTGGCCATATTTTAGACACAGCAGTTACGATAATATCATATTATGCTCCCAATCGGAACCCGTTGGCCTTTCTTTCACACCTCATGCAGGTGCTCGAAAATCACAAATTTGGTACTATAATTTTGTGCGGAGATTCCAATCTCACTATATTCCCTTTCCTTGACAAATCTCCTCCTACCTCACCTTCTACTCCACTTAAACGGAGTTTCCAATACCTGATCTCCAAACACAACCTTGCAGGCACCTGGCGCGAACTCAACCCTACCAGCAAACGTTTTACCCATTACTCACACCCGCACAAATCTTTTTCACACATCGATCACATATTCATGTCCTACAGCATGCTCCCAGAAGTCATTTCCTCGGTCATTACTCCATTTACATGGACAGATCATTCCGCAGTCTGCACCACCATATCCTCCCCCATTCCTAGGACCCATGATACATACTGGTGCATTAAGAACACTACCCTCACGCATCCTTCTCATTGTATGGATATTGAAATAGCCCTTAAAGACTATATCGCCACCAACGCGACAGACGACGTATCGGCTCTGACACTATGGGAAGCCCCCACAAAACTGTCATCCGCGGCAAATTAATACAGCAGGCAGCAGTCCTCAAACGCGAACGTAGACTCTTATTCCATCAACTTGAAACCAACTTTAATGCATGCCATGCGTCGTTCCAAACCTCCCCCAATCCTACTACGAATGCACACCTAGAAAAAGCCAAATTGGACTTTGACCTGTTTCTCACTGACTCCGCTGAGAAAACCCTTCGCAAAAGCCAACATCGTAACTACCTCAAGGCAAACAAACCAGAAACTCCCTTGGCCCGCACCCTGAGGGCAATTCAGCACCCCAAATCGACCACACGTCTAAAATTGACCAATCATGCCTATACTAGCAAAGCTTTGCATGCCCCATTTTAGGCATTGATAACCTTTATTGGGTAAGCACTTTTGTTAGCTTAATAAACTGCACTTGAACATTGTAACTATAAAACAGTACCTAATATGAATTTATATAATCTAGAGATACCAACAGATGTAAGCGACGCCCTTGAAGAAGCAGGAAATCTGCGAAACATGTTGGCATATCGCATATTCAAGCATCTTTCCAGCAATTTGCGGACTAATAATAATTAATACTAAGTATCTCCAATGGACTGGTTGTAGTTCATGATTTTATTATATTTGTTTATATGTGTTTTTGTATCTAATAAAATGTAAATTTTATCAAATTCCCAAGTTTGTGCTTACCTTATTATACAGATGCTATGGTCCACATAAAAATCCTAATTTTTAGGAGGTAGCTGAGGCTCTCTCCCTTAGTCTTTATTTTAGACATAAAACTGCTAGCCAAAATAATAGCGACCCGACTGAACCCCATTATAGGACGTCTGATCCACCGTGACCAAACAGGTTTCATACCCTCACGACACGCCGGTGACAACATAAGACATGCTATCTTACTCGCCCATGCAGCTAAAACTAGACGTATACCTACCTGCTTTCTATCCCTCGACATCAGAAAAGCATTCGATACAGTGACATGGCCATACCTGAGATTCACTCTACAGAAGTGGGGCTTTGGGGGCCATTTCCTAACCTGGGTTGCTTCTTTATATAACGATCCCTGGGCGTATATTAAATATGCAGGCTATAAATCTGCAATGTTCGACATCAAAAGAGGCACCAGACAGGGCTGCCCTCTCTCCCCATTGCTATTTGCTTTACTCATAGAACCGCTGACCCAACTGATCAGGTCGGATCCTGATGTCAAGGGTATAGACCTAGGAGGCCACCACAATAAACTCTGTCTCTTCGTGGATGACATCCTCATATTCATGACACATCCCCACATCTCTGCCCCCAATCTTTTATCAATACTAGACAAGTTTGCCCAAATCTCCGGCTTACAGGTCAATCCTCAGAAATCAAATGCACTCAACATCTCCTTATCGCATTTGGATCTCCACCAAGCCAAAACCTCCTTACCATTTATTTGGGTACCTCACAAACTTTCCTACTTAGGGACACAATTTACGGCGTCAATAACCGACCTCTTCTCTGCAAATTACTTGCCCCTACTTAGACACACTACCACACTAATGTCACAATGGTCTGCCTTACCGTTATCCTGGTTCGGTAGGATCAATGCCACGAAAATGACCATCTTACCGATATTTCTTTATTTATTTAGAGTCCTCCCCATCCCTTTACCAGCCTACTTTCTACGACTAACGCAGCGCAGAATAATGTCTTACATCTGGGGGCCCACGACCCCTCGCATCTCAGAAGATACACTATTTCGCCACAAACTGCATGGGGGCCTAGGCATACCCAATTTCTCCACATATTATTATGCTGTGCATAATAATATGGGTTGCTATTGAATCGGTGGAAAGTGACCCCATTTCGGTAGCGAACATGCTTTGGCTTCAACCTGACGATAGAACACACATTAAAAATCCTGTCACTACACACTCTCTATCCATATGGGATAGATTTAAAAACACTCACAAACTCCAGTCCCCCCATAAGCCTCTCTTGTCCTTTCTCAGAAACCCCGCATTCTATCCAGCGTGGGAATCCCCGGCTGCATTCAACGCATGGTCCAAAGCAAATTTACTTAGACTACACCAACTATCCTCCCACGATAGACTCTTGACTTTCCCCACCTTATGCGAGACCTTCGGCCTCCCCAGATCTGAACTATTCCGATATCTACAAATTAAAAACTTCTACACCCCACATCTTAAGACGGGATCTATGTTAAATCAGCTTACTCAATTTGAGCACATTTGTAAGAGTGATCCACACATCAGAGGTCTAATATCAACCTTATACCAACATCTAACCAACAACTCCGACAATTCACTTCCTGCCTACACTACCAAATGGGCGCAAGATCTGGGACGCACTTTCGAAACAGCTGATTGGTCTGCTATATGACTTGCTACCAACTCGTCCTCCATTAACTGCTCAGCGGTAGAAACAAATTTCAAGGTCTTAGCTCGCTGGTACCTTGTGCCTGCCAGAATCGCAAAATACGTCCAGGCGTATCCCGGAAATTGTTTCCGAGGCTGTGTAACTCCAGGCACCCACATGCATATTTGGTGGCAATGCCCAATAGTTCAGGAGTTTTGGGAAAAAATTTTCACAATGGCTTCTAAAGCTCTTGAGACCAATGTCATAATAGACCCGGCTACCGCCCTCTTAAATTTAAAACCAGCAGAGCTCTCCCACAATCAATTCAGAATAGTGATCCAACTTACCACTGCAGCCAAACTATTGCTAAAGCATGGAAAACCCAGACATTGGTTGTAGCTGAAGCAAAACACAGAATGAATAAGGCCCTTATCTTTGCAAAAATGACCGCTATCGAAACTAATAAAGTCATGAAATTCAAGAAAGTATGGAACCCTTGGGTAAAACACCATCTGCCCCCTGACTTTGATGAGTCTTTACTTATGCCTTGGTAGTACAGTCTGTCTATATATGCAAGCCTTGTTTCCTGTTCCTGCATTACTCACTTTTTTACTCATTATTTATTTTTTATTTTCTATTTTTTTTCTTACCGAATTGGCGGATCCCCTGGTTGGGAGCCATCCTGCGGTGCCACGGAAACCCCCCCCCCTTCATTCCTCTCCTCCCCTCCCCCTTTTTTTTTTTCTTTCTCTTTCTCCTTTTCTATCTTTGCTTCTACTCTATCAGCACATTGTAGCCTCCCGCAAGGCTAGAGTTGATATCTCCGAGACATCTTACATTGGACCCCCTGATGTTTAGGTTCGGATTAGGGTGAAACCTCACTCGTGACTGCTCACAATTTATGCAAGACACAAACTTATGTTGACCGTTCATGTAGTATGAGACCTCTTGTGCCTTATACATCCCTACCCCTGAGGTCTAGCTCCTGCACTTAACCTTACTTTCCTGGGTATGACCGGAAGAGACCCCTCCTGTCCACAGCATGTTCCCATTAGGGGTGGACAGGTGGAGCGAGACCTCTTTTGTGATCCCCTAGGATCACACGTGTCTGATCGCACGGTTTCCTTTTCCTCCCTATCCCGCACAGAACTCCCTACTACACATCAGCCATTACTGGTTCAGCACCCGATTCCAACTGAATGTATTTATATATTTGCTGTAACTATTCTCAATAATGCGGTTGATCTCACTTTTTGTGATATATGTCTGATGTTTTGTTTTTCTCTGAAACTTCAATAAAAACATTAAACATGAGATGTGCGTCGGGCCAATTATGATGCACCATTTTCTTTTTAGATGGTTTTATTTCATCCTCATCCACTTCCAAGTTACCCCACCATGTTGCTTTTCAAGTGATTCTTTATGATGGACAACTGTCTTATACCTTACTATGTCATCTCTAAGTTGCTATGATTGTTTTCATGAATATCTGGTTAATAATATGTGATTGATATGCTTGTTTACCATGCATGTACTCATTTTGCTATGTCATATTTTTTAATGTATTGAATAAAACATGTCTTCTAACATTGACTCATCTTTTAGCCATGCTAGATCTACCTCATTTAAAGTCCCAAACCCTCTCATATATTATATAGATTCATTACACACAGAGTGATATATTACAAACATTTCTTTCTTTTAATTTTGATGATTATGGCTTACAGCTAGTGAAAACCCAAAATTCAGTATCTCAGAAAATTAGAATATTGTGAAAAAGTTCAATATTGTACACTCATGGTGTCACACTCTAATCAGCCAATTAACTCAAAACACCTATAAAGGTTTCCTGAGCCTTTAAATGGTCTCTGGTTCAGCAGGTTACACAATCATTGGGAAGACTGCTGACTTGACAGTTGTCCAGAAGACAGTCATTGACACCCTCCACAAGGTGGGCAACTCACAAAAGGTCATTGCTAAAGAAGCTGACTGTTGAGAGTGCTGTATCCAAGCATATTAATGGAAACTTGAGTGGAAGGAAAAGTGTGGTAGAAAAAGGTGCACAAGCAACAAGGATAACTGCAGCCTTGACAGGATTGTGAAGCAAAGGCCATTCAAGAATTTGGGGGAGATTCACAAGGAGTGGACTACGGCTGGTGTCAGTGCTTCAAGAGCCACCGCGCACAGACATATCCAGGACATGAACTACAACTGTCGCATTTCTTGTGTCAAGCCACTCCTTAACCGGAGACAACGTCAGAAGCCTCTTACCTGGGCTAAGGAGAAAAGAGACTGGACTGTTGCTCATTTGTCCAAAGTCCTCTTTGGACCAATGAAAGTAAATTCTGCATTTTATTTGGAAATCTAGGTCCCAGAGTCTGGAGGAAGAGTGGAGAGGCACAGAATCCAAGTTGCATGAGGTCCAGTGTGAAGTTTCCACAGTCAGTGATGATTTGGGGGGCCATGTCATCTGCTGGTGTTGGTCAACTGTGTTTTATCTGACCTGATTTCATTTTCCAGCAGGACTTGGCACCTGCCCACATTGCCAAAAGTACCAATACCTGGTTTAATGAGCATGGTATCACTGTGCTAGAATGGCCAGCAAACTCGCCTGACCTAAACCCCATAGAGACTCTGAGGGGTATTGTCAAGAGGAAGATGAGACACCAGACTCAACAATTCAGATGAGCTGAAAGACACTATCAAAGCAACCTGGCCTTCCATAACACCTCAGTAGTGCCACAGGCTGATCGCCTCCACACCACAATGATGCAGTAATTCATGCAAAAGGAGCCCCGACCAAGTATTGAGTGTATATTATACTGTACATGGACATATATTTCTGTATTAAAAATCCTTTTTTTTATTGGTCTTATGTAATATTCACATTTTCTGAGATACCGAATGTTGGGTTTTCACTAGCTGTAAGCCATAATCATCAAAATTAAAGGAAAGAAATGCTTGAAATATATCACTCTGTGTGTAATGAATCTTTAGAATATATGAGTTTTACTTTTTGAATTGAATTACTGAAATAAATTAACTTTCTGATGATATTCTAATTTTTTGAGATGCACCTGATGGGCCCACTCTCTGAAGCACTCACAGTGTACTGGTTCAATTAGCAATGCTGATGTCAACACATTTTTTTTTGCATCATTGTGGACTACACTGTCTGGAGAAGAGGCGAAGAGGAAGCGGTCTCTGCAGTCACATGTAACCACCCTGAAAACTTATGGAAACGGTACGTGTAAAAAAAATATATAGCACAAAATGCTGTCTATTGTAAGCACTCCTGTCAGTGATAAATAGTTTATCTCAGCCCTCTAACTTCCACTTTTGCTGCACAGCTTGGTCTGTTAAAAGAAGTTAATGAAATAATAAAGAATAATAAAGAATAATAAAGAAATAATAACAGACTTACTGGAACACCAGGAGAAAAAAAAGCTTAAAGAAAGCCAATATATAAAATCTTTGTTTTTTGGTTTAGATACGCTTTAAGGTTCTTGTAGTGATGTGTTTGCACTGTTGCTTTTATGAAAATTATGAGAAGAAAATAATGTAAAACATAAATGACTCCCGGGTCGGGTACACTTTAAACAAAGTCAGTGCCTTCTAAGAGGAAACGCGTTGGATTGGAACTAGCAAAGTGATGTCAACTAGCACGGCCCGCACTGCAGGCGGCTGTGTAAGATTTTATCCCATATCGCTCTAATTCATTGCCCCTGATGTAAGTGCAATTTTTATTTAATAAACCAGCTTTATACACATGAATGCACTATGAGCGTCTTCCATTATCTTTTATAACCACATGATGTGATTAATGAAATTTAGGAGCACCATAAGCCTGGATACATTCCCTGGAGCTGGCTGACCACTTGTCTTCAGAGGCGCTTCCATTCACACGCATATGATCTCTTGGTGGGATCATTTGATTTCGTAAGCGGCCAATTTTCACATATAGAGCACAGCGGTGACACACTTTCCATTGTGGATTATTTCAGCTGCACCACAAACAGTTTGTTGTATTTGCATGTGGGAAAAGTTGGAGTATCATCTTTTCACTAAACACATTGAATTGTGGAGCACTGGACTATTTATGAACTTTTTGCACCATTTATTATTTGTCATTTTTTGTGAACAGATCATGGCTATTTACCCCCAAAATGTTTTTTTTGCTGTAATTCACTTGATACACCGTTCTAGGCAACAACAGTTTCACTTATCCAGTGACACTTTGCCATTTAAACATTCACTATTGTTTGATTTTGCTTGTTGCACATTGTTTGTTGCATCTGTTACCTAATTATTATTAGGATAATACCCCAGTCAAAAACGGTGCATCTTATTTATTTTACACTTTACACAATGTAATCTTTGACATTACTGTGTGTGCACACAAATATGTTGTCGCTTCAACATTCTTTAAGTTTTAAAACATAAAAAATGCACCTTTCGACACGTGTTGAAAATACCCAAAAGGAGGGTGGGTGTCAAACTCATAATTAAAAGTGTATTTCCAACCAAAATGTTTAGAGGTAGAATTAGAACCTCTGTCTGTTTTATTGCTTTCCAGGAGTCTCCAGGAGAGACTTCCCCTTACTTGGTGTCCAGTTGGCAATGGTTTCACCAGACAGGAAGTAAGGAGAAATCTCCAAAAGTAACACAGGCTGAATTTTTCTTTTTTTTAAATGGAAGTATAGAATCCCTCTGTCTCCTTTGTATTTCTATGTCCATGTTGCAGGTTTCTCCTCACTTTCTGTCTTGTGAAATTGCTGTCAGCAGGACAGTAAGTGAGGCAATATCTCACTTAAAAGTAAGTGCTTGGGCACTATGGGGTTTTGGGGTCATTTAAGGCTGATACATTAGTAATAGTGTGAAATATATGGGGACCTGTCCTGGTTATGGTGTCCTCTATTTTATTAGGGTCAACTGGTTGTGACCTTGGATTTTGTGGATTAGAATGTGTTTGATTATTTTGGTGATTGTCCCTGAGGTGGTGTGTTGGAATGGGGGTCTTGCACAAATAGGTGTTTCAAAGAGTCAGAGTGGTTTAAAACAAGGGACTTTTTTATTTTAATAAATAAATAATAATAAATTAAAATAATAATAAATGTTTGGGTTTCTATTTCTAGGTTACAACTCTAGACTTTTCTAAACTCTAAATACCTTTAGACTGGTCTTTATTTCTAGGCTACAACAATTTCTAGACCTCCACAACCACCATGCAAGGGCTGTGGGTAAGAGGTCATTATACTCTTCAACACGTTGACAAGGTGCTTTGCCAGGGGGAGAAATCTCCCCATGTTGAGTGCATGTGGCTTGGTGTGGCTCACCCACCCCCTTTCTCCCTTTCGTGGTCAGCCAGGCTGCATAATCGGATTAAGAATCTGGTATAGATTTTAGTGGGACCACACAATTTTTTTCCTGCTTTTTTGAATGCAGTCCCCCTTAAAATCCTACCAGACCCAAGAGTCTGTTATGGAGTTCCTGGCAAAAATGAAATTTACAGAAAAAAATGAAATGATTTGAATTGCTGGAAAATGACATATATTGCCAGCTTACTTTGTTTAAAAAAACAAAAAAAAACACAGCACGCAAATCCCTCCAAAGGTTCCCCAAAAAACATATGTAACACCCTCCTAGTCAGGCTGTTAAAGTTCAGGTAAGTTTTGTTTTTTGGATTCCATATAGCAGGGGATCAGTGTTCAATTGCTTGTGTCTGTTCTGGGTTGTGCTGGTGCAGGTTCAACTATTTCCCCCTGCATTCCAATGAGCTCTGGGAAATAGAGGTTGGGAGAGTTATACCCTGGCATGAATAGGCATACAGCCACAGCCAATTCCTGGTCAGGATAGAGACCAGAAGGGGGCTGAAAGGTGTATAAACAGCCCATTTATTAGGGGCGCCTGCACGCTGCCCCCTCTCTCCAGGCCACCCCCTATATGCAATGGATAGATTCATGCATAGCATGAATCTATCCATGGCCACCGCGGCCACCCCCTAATCATGCATCCGGCCCCTTTCAGGGCACCGAGTGCATGAATTACAGCGGCCATGGTTTTTTTTTAAGCACCTGACTAGAGCCAGGGGCTCTAATAGGCTTCAAAATTGGGTGTGCTCGGGTTGCAGATCGTGCATCCGGAGCCCACCCAGGTGTGTTACAACAGCAAATGAATATTCGTTGTTGAAACACTGATCCTCAATATGGCCAATCAACGGGTCTGAGACCTGTTTTCCGATTGGCTGAAAAGAGAAGATTCACGATTGGCAGCCGAGGAGGAGGGAAGAAACGGAAGCCACCACCGTCGCCGTGATGACCCGTGGACAGCAGGAGAACAGGAGGCCGCTGAGCAGGGCAAGAGAGCAGGGGAAGCCGCCGGTGATGGGGTAAGTGTTACTGACTAACCGATCAACCGACCAACGGGGGGGTTCGGTGGCATACTGTTTGGCACCCCCCCAAAAAAAATTCCTCCGGCCGCCACTTATAAATAGGCTGGGCCTACAACAGCACTCTCTTCCTCCTGGGGGAGTAAGACCCAGCCTGAGGACTGAGGCACAACTGGGCTGTCAACTGCAGAATAGAGTAAATCCCTTTTGAAGTCCCAGCTCCAGTTAGAGTTTGGGGACCTCTGTTCAGAGTACCTTGACGCAGCACAGGAAGCTTTGCAGAGGATTTAGGCTGGAGGCATCCAGTACAGAGACTAGCTGGTACTACAGGAGGCAATACAGCAGCCAGGGCACAGAGAGTATTAGCCTCAAGGATCCTAGAGAATGTCCTTGCCACAGCACAGTGTTCAGAATAGCTGGTATAGCTGGACTACGGCTGGTGTCAGTGCTTCAAGAGCCACCGCGCACAGACATATCCAGGACATGAACTACAACTGTCGCATTTCTTGTGTCAAGCCACTCCTTAACCGGAGACAACGTCAGAAGCCTCTTACCTGGGCTAAGGAGAAAAGAGACTGGACTGTTGCTCATTTGTCCAAAGTCCTCTTTGGACCAATGAAAGTAAATTCTGCATTTTATTTGGAAATCTAGGTCCCAGAGTCTGGAGGAAGAGTGGAGAGGCACAGAATCCAAGTTGCATGAGGTCCAGTGTGAAGTTTCCACAGTCAGTGATGATTTGGGGGGCCATGTCATCTGCTGGTGTTGGTCAACTGTGTTTTATCTGACCTGATTTCATTTTCCAGCAGGACTTGGCACCTGCCCACATTGCCAAAAGTACCAATACCTGGTTTAATGAGCATGGTATCACTGTGCTAGAATGGCCAGCAAACTCGCCTGACCTAAACCCCATAGAGACTCTGAGGGGTATTGTCAAGAGGAAGATGAGACACCAGACTCAACAATTTAGATGAGCTGAAAGACACTATCAAAGCAACCTGGCCTTCCATAACACCTCAGTAGTGCCACAGGCTGATCGCCTCCACACCACAATGATGCAGTAATTCATGCAAAAGGAGCCCCGACCAAGTATTGAGTGTATATTATACTGTACATGGACATATATTTCTGTATTAAAAATCCTTTTTTTTATTGGTCTTATGTAATATTCACATTTTCTGAGATACCGAATGTTGGGTTTTCACTAGCTGTAAGCCATAATCATCAAAATTAAAGGAAAGAAATGCTTGAAATATATCACTCTGTGTGTAATGAATCTTTAGAATATATGAGTTTTACTTTTTGAATTGAATTACTGAAATAAATTAACTTTCTGATGATATTCTAATTTTTTGAGATGCACCTGATGGGCCCACTCTCTGAAGCACTCACAGTGTACTGGTTCAATTAGCAATGCTGATGTCAACACATTTTTTTTTGCATCATTGTGGACTACACTGTCTGGAGAAGAGGCGAAGAGGAAGCGGTCTCTGCAGTCACATGTAACCACCCTGAAAACTTATGGAAACGGTACGTGTATAAAAAATATATAGCACAAAATGCTGTCTATTGTAAGCACTCCTGTCAGTGATAAATAGTTTATCTCAGCCCTCTAACTTCCACTTTTGCTGCACAGCTTGGTCTGTTAAAAGAAGTTAATGAAATAATAAAGAATAATAAAGAATAATAAAGAAATAATAACAGACTTACTGGAACACCAGGAGAAAAAAAAGCTTAAAGAAAGCCAATATATAAAATCTTTGTTTTTTGGTTTAGATACCCTTTAAGGTTCTTGTAGTGATGTGTTTGCACTGTTGCTTTTATGAAAATTATGAGAAGAAAATAATGTAAAACATAAATGACTCCCGGGTCGGGTACACTTTAAACAAAGTCAGTGCCTTCTGAGAGGAAACGCGTTGGATTGGAACTAGCAAAGTGATGTCAACTAGCACGGCCCGCACTGCAGGCGGCTGTGTAAGATTTTATCCCATATCGCTCTAATTCATTGCCCCTGATGTAAGTGCAATTTTTATTTAATAAACCAGCTTTATACACATGAATGCACTATGAGCGTCTTCCGTTATCTTTTATAACCACATGATGTGATTAATGAAATTTAGGAGCACCATAAGCCTGGATACATTCCCTGGAGCTGGCTGACCACTTGTCTTCAGAGGCGCTTCCATTCACACGCATATGATCTCTTGGTGGGATCATTTGATTTCGTAAGCGGCCAATTTTCACATATAGAGCACAGCGGTGACACACTTTCCATTGTGGATTATTTCAGCTGCACCACAAACAGTTTGTTGTATTTGCATGTGGAAAAAGTTGGAGTATCATCTTTTCACTAAACACATTGAATTGTGGAGCACTGGACTATTTATGAACTTTTTGCACCATTTATTATTTGTCATTTTTTGTGAACAGATCATGGCTATTTACCCCCAAAATGTTTTTTTTGCTGTAATTCATTTGATACACCGTTCTAGGCAACAACAGTTTCACTTATCCAGTGACACTTTGCCATTTAAACATTCACTATTGTTTGATTTTGCTTGTTGCACATTGTTTGTTGCATCTGTTACCTAATTATTATTAGGATAATACCCCAGTCAAAAACGGTGCATCTTATTTATTTTACACTTTACACAATGTAATCTTTGACATTACTGTGTGTGCACACAAATATGTTGTCGCTTCAACATTCTTTAAGTTTTAAAACATAAAAAATGCACCTTTCGACACGTGTTGAAAATACCCAAAAGGAGGGTGGGTGTCAAACTCATAATTAAAAGTGTATTTCCAACCAAAATGTTTAGAGGTAGAATTAGAACCTCTGTCTGTTTTATTGCTTTCCAGGAGTCTCCAGGAGAGACTTCCCCTTACTTGGTGTCCAGTTTGCAATGGTTTCACCAGACAGGAAGTAAGGAGAAATCTCCAAAAGTAACACAGGCTGAATTTTTCTTTTTTTTAAATGGAAGTATAGAATCCCTCTGTCTCCTTTGTATTTCTATGTCCATGTTGCAGGTTTCTCCTCACTTTCTGTCTTGTGAAATTGCTGTCAGCAGGACAGTAAGTGAGGCAATATCTCACTTAAAAGTAAGTGCTTGGGCACTATGGGGTTTTGGGGTCATTTAAGGCTGATACATTAGTAATAGTGTGAAATATATGGGGACCTGTCCTGGTTATGGTGTCCTCTATTTTATTAGGGTCAACTGGTTGTGACCTTGGATTTTGTGGATTAGAATGTGTTTGATTATTTTGGTGATTGTCCCTGAGGTGGTGTGTTGGAATGGGGGTCTTGCACAAATAGGTGTTTCAAAGAGTCAGAGTGGTTTAAAACAAGGGACTTTTTTATTTTAATAAATAAATAATAATAAATTAAAATAATAATAAATGTTTGGGTTTCTATTTCTAGGTTACAACTCTAGACTTTTCTAAACTCTAAATACCTTTAGACTGGTCTTTATTTCTAGGCTACAACAATTTCTAGACCTCCACAACCACCATGCAAGGGCTGTGGGTAAGAGGTCATTATACTCTTCAACACGTTGACAAGGTGCTTTGCCAGGGGGAGAAATCTCCCCATGTTGAGTGCATGTGGCTTGGTGTGGCTCACCCACCCCCTTTCTCCCTTTCGTGGTCAGCCAGGCTTCATAATCGGATTAAGAATCTGGTATAGATTTTAGTGGGACCACACAATTTTTTTCCTGCTTTTTTGAATGCAGTCCCCCTTAAAATCCTACCAGACCCAAGAGTCTGTTATGGAGTTCCTGGCAAAAATGAAATTTACAGAAAAAAATGAAATGATTTGAATTGCTGGAAAATGACATATATTGCCAGCTTACTTTGTTTAAAAAAACAAAAAAAAACACAGCACGCAAATCCCTCCAAAGGTTCCCCAAAAAACATATGTAACACCCTCCTAGTCAGGCTGTTAAAGTTCAGGTAAGTTTTGTTTTTTGGATTCCATATAGCAGGGGATCAGTGTTCAATTGCTTGTGTCTGTTCTGGGTTGTGCTGGTGCAGGTTCAACTATTTCCCCCTGCATTCCAATGAGCTCTGGGAAATAGAGGTTGGGAGAGTTATACCCTGGCATGAATAGGCATACAGCCACAGCCAATTCCTGGTCAGGATAGAGACCAGAAGGGGGCTGAAAGGTGTATAAACAGCCCATTTATTAGGGGCGCCTGCACGCTGCCCCCTCTCTCCAGGCCACCCCCTATATGCAATGGATAGATTCATGCATAGCATGAATCTATCCATGGCCACCGCGGCCACCCCCTAATCATGCATCCGGCCCCTTTCAGGGCACCGAGTGCATGAATTACAGCGGCCATGGTTTTTTTTAAGCACCTGACTAGAGCCAGGGGCTCTAATAGGCTTCAAAATTGGGTGTGCTCGGGTTGCAGATCGTGCATCCGGAGCCCACCCAGGTGTGTTACAACAGCAAATGAATATTCGTTGTTGAAACACTGATCCTCAATATGGCCAATCAACGGGTCTGAGACCTGTTTTCCGATTGGCTGAAAAGAGAAGATTCACGATTGGCAGCCGAGGAGGAGGGAAGAAACGGAAGCCACCACCGTCGCCGTGATGACCCGTGGACAGCAGGAGAACAGGAGGCCGCTGAGCAGGGCAAGAGAGCAGGGGAAGCCGCCGGTGATGGGGTAAGTGTTACTGACTGACCGATCAACCGACCAACGGGGGGGTTCGGTGGCATACTGTTTGGCACCCCCCCAAAAAAAATTCCTCCGGCCGCCACTTATAAATAGGCTGGGCCTACAACAGCACTCTCTTCCTCCTGGGGGAGTAAGACCCAGCCTGAGGACTGAGGCACAACTGGGCTGTCAACTGCAGAATAGATTAAATCCCTTTTGAAGTCCCAGCTCCAGTTAGAGTTTGGGGACCTCTGTTCAGAGTACCTTGACGCAGCACAGGAAGCTTTGCAGAGGATTTAGGCTGGAGGCATCCAGTACAGAGACTAGCTGGTACTACAGGAGGCAATACAGCAGCCAGGGCACAGAGAGTATTAGCCTCAAGGATCCTAGAGAATGTCCTTGCCACAGCACAGTGTTCAGAATAGCTGGTATGGTATATAAAATGAAGAGCACACACAATAAACAAATAGATTTTTTTTCTCAGCCCCTATGAGTCAGTGTGGAAAAGGAAATGTACAACATGAACATATACAGAACAGCACAACACCTGACTCTTTTTTGGAATGCCGTGTGTTGCCATATGTTTTGGTGCATTGCAGTGCAGGTGCATTGCCTAAGCGTATTGCGGTGCTATTCAAAATGAATGGATTTTGATCTTGCGTTATACTAGTGGTTGTCAACTTATAAGTTAGAGGGGACCACAAACGTGGCCTCTGACATTACCAAAGGGCTGCACATACACTCATCAGCCACTTTATTAGGTACACCTGTTCAATAGCTTAGTCACACAAATTACTAATCAGCCTATCACATGGCAGCAACTCAATACATTTAGACATCTAGACGTGGTGAAGACGACTTGCTGATGTTCAAACCGAGCATCAGAATGGGGATGAAAGGGGATTTAAGTGACTTTGAATGTGGCATGGTTGTTGTTGGTGCCAGACGAGCTGGTCTGATTATTTCAAAAACAAGTTATCTACTGGGATTTTCATGCGCAACCATCTCTAATGTTTACAGAGAATGGTCCGAAAAAGAGAAAATATCCAGTGAACGGCAGTTGTTTGAACAAAATTGCCTTGTTGATGCCAGAGGTCGGAGGAGAATGGCCAGACTGGTTTGAGATGATAGAAAGGCAACAGTAACTCAAATAACCACTCTTTACAACCAAGCTATGCATTATACCATCTCTGAATGCCCAACACATCGAACCTTGAAACAGATGGGCTGCAGCAGCAGAAGACCATAACAGGTGCCTCTCCTGTCAGCTAAGAACAGGAAACTGAGGCTACAATTCACACAGGCTCACCAAAATTGGACAATAGAAGATTGGAAAAACATTGCCTGGTCTGATCAGTTTCGATTTCAGCTGTGACATTCAGATGGTAGGGTCCGAATTTGGTGTAAACAACATGAAAACATGGATCCATCCTGCCTTGTATCAACAGTTCAGGCTGGTGGTGTAATGGTGGGGGGGATATTTTCTTGGCACACTTTGAGCCCCTTAGTACCAACTGAGCATCGTTTAAATGCCATGGCCTACCTGAGTATTATTGCTGACCTTGCCCTTCCCTTTATGACTACAGTGTACCCATCTTCTGATGGCTCCTTCCAACAGGATAATGCACCATGTCACAAAGCTCATCTCACCACTGGTTTCTTGAACATGACAATGAGGTCACTGTACTCCAATGGCCTCCACAGTCACCAAATCTCAATCCAATAGAGCACCTTTGGGGTGTGGTGGAATGGGTGATTCGCATCATGGATGTGCAGCCAACAAAACTGCATCAACTGTGTGATGCTATCTTGTCAATATGGACCAAAATCTCTGAGAAATATTTCCAACACCTAGCAAGGTGTACCTAATAAAGTGGCTGGTGAGTGTAATATATGTAATGCTTGAGAGGACTGTCAGAAACTGCAGACACAATAGAGGAAATGAGGGACAGAGAGTGTGGAAATGTTAAATTTTTTGCTGGGGTTATGCTGCCGAAGACAATACGGAACTAGGAACATGTTATATAAGGCTATTAGAAATCAATGCTACTACCCTAATCAATGTTCTCACTATAGACTGCTGAGATCTGAGAGTCGCACATGATATACCAAGGGACCGCATGGGGCACTCAAGCCACAGGTTGGGCACCATGGCTTTATACACTTTCTTACCCATCAAGCGTCATAAATTTCTCTTTCTGCCTTGTACAGGGTAACAATTGTCAGACCTCTTGGGAGGGCCTTTTATGTATTATTTTTTTTAAAAATTTTTTAGCAAAAGGCATAAGTTTTACAGACAATATATAGAGACACCATAACATAGATAAGGCAGTTCAGATGCAGCTGGGGAATTACAGTACACTCAATAATACAGCAACTTGTATAAAGCTCAAAAGGACCTAAAGTGTTAGCATTCTAAGTCCGTGAAAACTTCCCAAACAACATAACTGAGACTGCTTTAGCCAAGAGTACAAGTCCTTTAAAGGTTGCCTGCCAGAGGGGGGGATACTTCAGTAGGGGAGGCATCTCAGTCCAGCATGAAATAATTGTCTCAAAAAAATAAAAATCGGCCATAATAGAGTGCTGTAGTTAGAGCCTTACTGGTCGATCAGCTCCTGGTAAGAGGTAGAATAGAAAAAGATTGACCATGGGTACCACGTATTGCAAACTTTCTCCTCCCTGTGATAGAAGGAAGCTATGAGGGGTTTGGGTCTTTTATTTCTAAACTCCAAGAATCATTCTCAGACATACGAAATCTTCCCAATGGGACAAGCAGAAAGAAATAAGCTGACCAGATTTAACCCTTCCCTCCTTTATTCAAAGCAACCAACGTGGCTATACATAGAGTTTAAGACTAAACAATTCCTTAATAAGCCCAACTGTGACTGGTTCTCTTTAAAAATTTTAAATTTTAAGAGTAATCTAATGTGCATTAAATACCTGAGGTCCAAATTTCACCAGGCATGTTCTCTTTTCTTTGCCGTGTGCAGATCTGTTCCTGCTATGTATTCTCTAAAATAGATGTTCTACATGTCTATGCTCAGATTATACCACATCCCCAATTTAAATTTTTATGACCACAAATAAAAGGGAAGTCTGTTGCAATAATATTGTAAATGATATGTTGTTTATTAATAATTTCACTCATTGCAGCTTCATAATTCCCAACAGGGAACATCTGTAAAATGTAACATTTATTCATGGAACTAGTTTGTATTTGTTTCTAAATGTGATAGGAGGGGAGATGGGTATCATTTACACATTTGTGCAATTTAATCTCCTGTTATTCAAGTTAAGATTATTTAGGCTATTCAAAGCCCGGTAGTAAATCACTTTTAAAAATGCTGAGAATTTACTTTAGGATTTTCACCTTCTGAATGCAAATTGATAATATGGAATGCTCCTATTCAGTATCTCATTATTTTAACTATGTGCATTTACCTAAAAATAAATAAAACATTTTCTATAGATTCATGTAAAATAGATATGCATTATATGGGAGAGGAATTTCCACAACACTGAGAGAATAACTAGATGTTTTTTTTTTACAGCATTATGTGTAGCACTACCCCCACAGGAGCCGCAGTTCCGTATTCTGCCTCTCAACCCCAATAACAATCTCAGCCCCCTCTGGCACACCTGGCAATAGTAATGCCCAGTACACACGGTCGGACATTGATCGGACATTCCGACAACAAAATGAATTTCCGCTCGCCAAGAACGCGGTGACGTACACCACATACGACGAAACTAGAAAAGGCCAGTTCAGAACCAAGCGCAGCACCCTTTGGGCTCCTTTTGCTAATCTCGTGTTAGTAAAAGTTTGGTTAATGACAATTCGCGCTTTTTCAGACTCGTGGTTTTCAGATTGTTTTCTGCTGTTCAGTTTGTGCTTGTGGGTTTGTATCTGCTCTTCAGTGTGTGCAGTCAGTTCGTATTGTATTATTCTGTGCGATCTTGTCCGCTCGTTACTGTTTTTCAGGTCGCACTTCACAGGCCTTGTTGTTCTTCAGTGCGTTCTGTTACTTTGTTCTGAGCAGCCGACTGTTTTCTAGCCATGTTGCGTATACGTACTCCTCGTAGAGTTCGTGCTGTGCGGGGGCTTGGTGTTGGGGTCCTGACCTTGACACAAGTCTAGTCCATGAACAGGGTGGGGAGGAGTTCATGGACCAAGAATTGGTTGCTTCAGCGTGACCAGTTCTGTCATATGCCTTTGCTCCGCGAGATCCCTGAGAATAATCCTGATGATTTCAGGAACTTTTTCCGGATGACGGACCCCGTATTTCACCGTTTGTTGGCTTTGCTGACCCCTTATATTAGCAGGCAGGATACCTGCATGAGGCAAGCCATCACTCCGGAGCAGAGGCTAGTCGTCGATGGGGAGAAGCCTGCAGGACTTGAAGTTCTCGACAGGCATCTCCCCCCAGGCTCTGGGGATCATTATCCCAGAGACCTGTTCTGCCATCATCCAGGTCCTGCAGAAGGAGTATATTAAGGTAAGATTTTTATCCTTTAACATCACATTTTATTGTATATAATGTTTGCTAATGTATTGTATTTCTTTCCTTATTCCCTAATTACCATGATTGGAATATGCTGTGAATGTCCCCTTTGTCCTCATGCATACTGGATTTTTATGTAATTATTTTTGTTGTCCTTCATACTTATTTGCCTTCACTTACCTCCCCAGCATGGTCTCCTGGCCCTATATTCACCTCGTGTAGTCATTTAACAATGTATTTTATCAGCTCCATAGTAGTGCTTTACCCCAAACACCCCTTAAAATGTTTTGAAATGTGATTTGTGCTTTAAATTCAGGCAGAGTGCCAGATGCTTTTTTTGGGGGGTCCCCAAATCATTTTGAACCCTCCCTCCCCCCCAACTGCTAAGTCAGCTGATACCAATTCTCTATCCTCAATCATCTATCTGCTGACTTTGTCAAACCCATACACACTATACCCATCTCTTTTGTGGTCAGATTTATGGATGAATTCCCCAAAGCATGTAGTGCAAGGGCCTGCCTGTATACTTTCAAATGGTACTGGTTACAGTTTTTGTATACTATTATTATCTTGATAGGTAATAGCAGAATGTCCAAATGTGCTCAAATGTGTACAATGTGTATCTATATCTTTGTATTATGACACTCCTTACCTGTCCAGTGGGCTGCCAATAGTGTAACTAAGGAGGGGCTGTTCAAAGTAATACCCATTATTTAGGCATTCATCTCTCAATGAAGTGGAGAGGGTTACCTGTCCAAGAGTCCCCCCCCCCTATAATGTTAGAAATGGCCCATGAGGGGGGGGGGGGGAATATGATAGTTGTACCTTATGCTTTGGTCTTTAAAAACTCCCTCAAACAAATGTTATCTTGATGTTGGCCAAGAATGTTTGTGTCTAATCAGCTTTCCCTGTTTATGTGCAAAATGACTAAATTTTTTTTTTGTTTGACTCCACAGTTTCCTTCCACGCCACAGGAATGGCAGACTGTGGCCTCCCACTTTGCCCAGCGGTGGGACTTTCCTAACTGCGGAGGGGCAATTGATGGGAAACACGTCCACATCGTCCCACCACCCAACTCGGGGTCATACTATTATAATTACAAGGGGTTCAATAGTATTGTGATGTTGGCGGTGGTGTCGGCTACTTACGAGTTCCTGTATGTGGACGTGGGGAAGAATGGCCGGATGTCCGATGGTGGAGTCATCACCCAGACGGAGTTCTACAGGCGTCTCCAGAATGGCAGCTTGGACTTGCCACCTCCAGAAGACAATGTGGAAGGACTCCCATTCGTCTTCGTTGCGGATGAAGCGTTTGCGCTGGGGGACCATCTTATGCGGCCATTCCCGATGAGGACCCTCACCCCTGACCAGAGGGTTTTTAATTACCGGTTGGCCAGAGCCAGAAGAGTGGTGGAGAACACGTTTGGAATCATGGCCAGCCGGTTCCGCCTATTTCTTACACCCATACATATGGCGGAGTATAAACTGAATCATATAATCCTGGCGTGCTGTGTTCTACACAACTTTTTACGGCAACATTCTGCCAACTATGCTGGCTCAGTTGGGCCTGAGGCTGGAATTCAAAATGAACCAACCCTGACGGCGCTTGAAAGTGGCCGTTCTGGCTTGCCCCCCTGAGTGCCTGATGTCCGGCTAAGATACCTTGAATTCTTTGCGGGTAGGGGGGCTATCAATATGCCAGACAATTTCTGAAACCTTTTTCAAATAAAAAAAAAAAATAACTACTCAAATCTTTGGTGACATTTACTGCTTGTGTTTCTTTTAGCTGACCCTGACAGAAATGTGATGAGTCCTGAAAATGGCGTGATTGTGTAACCTTACAAAGCACTGTTGGGTGTTATTTACTAAAGGCAAAGTCACTTTACACTACAAGTGCACTTGAAACTGCACTTGTAGTGCAAAGTGGATTTGCGCTTAGGAAATAACACCCATTGTCACAGAAAACACCAATTAGAGCACCACAAAAGTGTTGGAGCGTTGAAACAATAATCCACACATTCTTGATTAGCAATCTTTTTAATACCAGCACAATCACATGTGCATTTAGAAAAGGTTTTTAAAACAAACCAACATGTTTGTTGTATAACAATTTTTGGGGTCACATTAGAAAAAGTAGAAATGTCCATTTAAGATAAAACAGGCATGTTTAAAACCAACAAGAAAGACACAAATTTTGAACAAAGTTCACATTTGGTAGAACTTGAAGGCAATATTAGACATGATTATTTACAAACTGTGTTTGATATTGCGTTCAGATGGGGTGAAGTCACCCCAGGAAAAGCCAACTTTTGAAGATGCACACAAATTTCCGAATGTCAACATGTGCTACCTGCCATCACGGGGGATCAAGGGACGTGTTTTGGGGGTGCAACTCCTTCCTCACAGCTACTTTATTATTGAGGAAGGGGTTGCACCCCCAAAACGCCTGCATTGATCTCCCGTGATGGCAGATAGCACATGTTGACACACTGTGTGCATCTTCAAAATTTGGCTTTTCGCAAATTTGTCAAAAAATGTCAATACTTTTTAGCACACAAAAAACCAAAGGAATTTGGAGGGGTTTTAAACTCTCCCTAAAACATCAGTGATGTTCTTCATTTTTTGTTGA
The DNA here is from genome assembly GCF_042186555.1 of Aquarana catesbeiana. Taxonomy (NCBI): domain Eukaryota; kingdom Metazoa; phylum Chordata; class Amphibia; order Anura; family Ranidae; genus Aquarana; species Aquarana catesbeiana. Next base: position 626,828,114 of record NC_133326.1, on the reverse strand, counting down.
ACATCATTGATGTTTTTCTGGATGTTTTCCAAGTCCCTAATACAACCCATGATCTCCCCGATCAGGATCTGTGCACTTTCTGAGGTGAAAGGATCTGGATCCACAACATCACGATCACCTAAAAAGATAGAAACAAAAAAAAAACATGTATTATAAATATGCCAGCATCCATCTCTTACCTGAGCCTGTGGTCGCAGACTCACCTGTTGTGGTGCCAATTTCCACCACGTCTTCCTCCTCCTGCTCTGCTTGGCTTGGGTGGATTTCCCCTTCTTCCAGAGGTGGGGGGGTCTCTGGTCTCCTCGGATGAGGGGTGTCCTCCGAGTCTTTTATCCCCTATGTAAAAAAAATAGGTATACTTAGCACACAGATGTTTGATGGCAGAACTATAAATATGAAACATTGCTTGGAAGTGGGGTACAATTGTCTGTTTTGGCAGAGTTCCAAGATGTTGCATTTTTCTTGTCCTTTGTCAAGCTTGAATACTTACCTGTTTTGTACAAACTTCACAGATGGAGACACCCCTATAGTATACACTGGAGCACCTGTGTGGGCCCCCTAATAAAAAGGGTGTTCTTGTGTCCCACACTAGTGCTCCAGCGTCCAGATGTGTAAACAGCTGCTGAGTGTCCTCTCCTTACACAGAATCTAGTTTGCATTTCATTCTAGTAACAAACCCATCTACACAACCAAATTATTTTCAGACAAGTAGGCCCTAAAAAATGTGGGCAAATGCATATGGCCAAAACAATGGTGTTTTCTAGGCCGAACGAAAAATGTTTGATACTAACAAATAATGTGCCCATGAACATGAAAGTTGACATTTTAAACTGGATAAAAGTTAAGAAAAGCACATGGAGCAGCACAAACGTAATAAACATAAAAAGAATAGGAACACAGGACAACTACTTACTTTTTTGCAGCACTCTCCGGATCTTTCTGTACTGCTCATGCTCTCTTAATTTGAGGTCCGACCACCGTTTCTTGAGCTGATCTTTCGATCGTCATACCCCGAAATTCCGGTGCAGACTCTTGACCACTTTCGCCATGATCTTGGCGTTTCTGACATTGGGGTTGGGGTAAGGTCCATACTTCCCGTCATAGTTGGCCTTCTTCAGGATGTCCGCCATCTCCAACATCTCCCCAAAGGCCATATTTGATGCCTTAAATCGTCTCCTTCTGGATCAGGACGTTTCAGGCTCCGGGCTTTCCTCCTCCTCCTCATTGGTGTAATTATCAGACACCTGCTGTGTCTCCACCATGTGCTCTTCCCCACTGCGACGAACAAGAAGGGGCGGGGAATAGACTAGAAAGAATGTCAGGGGTGGGTGGAGTTTCACGCATGCGCAGTGTCTATAAAGCGTAACACGCATGCGTAGTACGTACGATCTGTGAGCGGAGGAAGGAGTAACGGAGGCGCCGATCGTGATTGCGAAGGTAAGATTTAACATTGGTCCTATACTGCTTCTAGATTGAGGCCTGTATTTGCACAAGTTTAGAAGACTTTAGGCTGACATTAGGGTTTGTCTTGTGTTGTGTCTTGCAGTGAAAATAGATATTTTGAAAGATAAAGACTTTATGCCAATCTTCATTGATATGTTCAGGGAGCTGCCCTGTCTGTGGCAGATAAACCACCCTGAATATAAGAACCAAACAAAGAGGAAGGCAGCGCTGGATAATTTGTTGGAATTTGTGAAGACAATGATCCCCACTGCAGACATCACCTATTTGAAGATCCTAATTGGTGGCCTGAGGAGCACTTATCTAAGGGAGCACAGATGACATTTATCTCCCCAGGCTGTGGTACTATGACAGGCTGCATTTTCTGGCAGGTCATACTGAACCCAGGCCAGCACTCTCCAGTCTTCCTTCCACACTTCCTTCACCCCCAGCTGAGGCTTCTGACGCCCAACCTGGGCCTTCCAGGCAGCAACATGTGGAGGAGCCCAGCTAGAGCAAGGTATAGCATTCCTCTAAATATTCATGGTTGTCCTATCAATTATGTTATCTAGATGTTAGTTTGGAGTACTAATTTCTGATTGTGATTGATGATGCAAAAACTAAAACCATGTCCCTTTTTCATACACAGGGAATTCTCAGCCAGGAGGTGGCCAGGCCAAGCAGGCTGCCCAATAACCAGGTCCATCCCCTACACCTTCAAAGACAAAGTGGCAGGAAGAGGAGTAACCTGGAGGAGGCTGCCATAGGCCTATTTTGGAAGGCTACAGAGGCCCTGAGAACCCCCCACAGTGTGGAGGAGGACTTTGCTGGCATAACTGCCTGCAAAATGATGCAGATGGAGGAGGGCCATCGACTCGTGTGAGTTCTTAATTTTGGAAGCTCTCAATAAGGGGTTGAGGGGCCAAATAACATGTGCTACCCACATTTGTGACCTCACACATAGTCCTCCTCCTCCTCCTCCAGGTCCTACTCCTCCTCCTGCCACATCTCCAACACCAGAGCCACAGCCGGGAAGGAAGCGTGGAAGGAAGACCAGAGAGTGATGGCCCTGGGTTCAGTCTGGTCTGGCAAAATATGCAGCCTCTTGTAGTACCACAGCCTGGGGACAGAGATGTCATCTGCTGCTTTCCGGATCTCTGGAACTTCTGGACCATACTGCACTCCCTTAGATATGGACTCCTCAGGCCACCAATTTTGCTGGAAAAGAATTGATGTGTGCCCTGGGGGCAGGGCCGGATTAACATAGGGGCTGGTGGAGCTGCAGCTCCAGGCCCCTCCCTCAATATAGGCCCATGGCAGTGGCTTATGAATATCTGTGTGCCTTCCTGAAGGAAGAGGAGCCCTCCGTGCACACATGGAGGAGACAAGAGTTAGTCACTGCAGCCGAGTGAGTCCTGTCTCTGTCGATGCCTGACTCTTATCACAAGATCTGTTCCACTCACACAGATCCTCCTCAGTGTCTGTGAGCTGTCTGGGGGAGGGGCGCTGATGTTCTAACCAGCAGGAGCCCGGGAGGAAGGACATCTTACATGCTGTTGTTGAGATAAGGTTAGTACATTTGTTAGGGAGATGTTTTATTGTGCTAGGGGAAAGACTGCTGCTTCCCCCCATGTAATGTGCTCTCTTGTGCCCAGTGCCCACCATGTCATGTCATGTGCATTGAAGTACCCCCATGTAATGTGCTGTGCCCACCATGTCATGTCATGTGCATTGCAGTGCCCCCCATGTAATGTGCTGTACCCACCATGTCATGTGCATTGCAGTGCCCCCATGTAATGTGCTGTGCCCACCATGTCATGTCATGTGCATTGCAGTGCCCCCCATGTAATGTGCTGTGCCCACCATGTCATGTGCATTGCAGTGCCCCCATGTAATGTGCTGTGCCCACCATGTCATGTGCATTGCAGTGCCCCCCATGTAATGTGCTGTGCCCACCATGTCATGTCATGTGCATTGCAGTGCCCCCCATGTAATGTGCTGTGCCCACCATGTCATGTGCATTGCAGTGCCCCAATGTAATGTGCTGTGCCCACCATGTCATGTGCATTGCAGTGCCCCCATGTAATGTGCTGTGCCCACCATGTCATGTCATGTGCATTGCAGTGCCCCCCATGTAATGTGCTGTGCCCACCATGTCATGTGCATTGCAGTGCCCCCACGGAATGTGCTGTGCCCACCATGTCATGTCATGTGTATTGCAGTGCCCCTATGTAATGTGCTGTGTCCACCATGTCATGTCATGTGCATTGAAGTACCCCCATGTAATGTGCTGTGCCCACCATGTCATGTCATGTGCATTGCAGTGCCCCCATGTAATGTGCTGTGCCCACCATGTCATGTCATGTGCATTGCAGTACCCCCATGTAATGTGCTGTGCCCACCATGTCATGTGCATTGCAGTGCCCCCCATGTAATGTGCTGTGCCCACCATGTCATGTCATGTGCATTGCAGTGCCCCCCATGTAATGTGCTGTGCCCACCATGTCATGTCATGTGCATTGAAGTACCCCCATGTAATGTGCTGTGCCCACCATGTCATGTCATGTGCATTGCAGTACCCCCATGTAATGTGCTGTGCCCACCATGTCATGTCATGTGTATTGCAGTGCCCCCATGTAATGTGCTGTGCCCACCATGTCATGTCATGTGCATTGCAGTGCCCCCCATGTAATGTGCTGTGCCCACCATGTCATGTGCATTGCAGTGCCCCCATGTAATGTGCTGTGCCCACCATGTCATGTCATGTGTATTGCAGTGCCCCCATGTAATGTGCTGTGCCCACCATGTCATGTCATGTGCATTGCAGTGCCCCCCATGTAATGTGCTGTGCCCACCATGTCATGTCATGTGCATTGAAGTACCCCCATGTAATGTGCTGTGCCCACCATGTCATGTCATGTGCATTGCAGTACCCCCATGTAATGTGCTGTGCCCACCATGTCATGTCATGTGCATTGCAGTACCCCCATGTAATGTGCTGTGCCCACCATGTCATGTGCATTGCAGTGCCCCCATGTAATGTGCTGTGCCCACCATGTCATGTCATGTGCATTGCAGTGCCCCCCATGTAATGTGCTGTGCCCACCATGTCATGTCATGTGCATTGAAGTACCCCCATGTAATGTGCTGTGCCCACCATGTCATGTCATGTGCATTGCAGTACCCCCATGTAATGTGCTGTGCCCACCATGTCATGTCATGTGTATTGCAGTGCCCCCATGTAATGTGCTGTGCCCACCATGTCATGTCATGTGCATTGCAGTGCCCCCATGTAATGTGCTGTGCCCACCATGTCATGTCATGTGCATTGCAGTGCCCCCATGTAATGTGCTGTGCCCACCATGTCATGTCATGTGCATTGCAGTGCCCCCATGTAATGTGCTGTGCCCACCATGTCATGTGCATTGCAGTACCCCCCCATGTAATGTGCAGTGCCCACCATGTCATGTAATTTGCTGTGCCCACCATGTCATGTGCATTGCAGTGCCCCCATGTAATGTGCTGTGCCCACTATGCCATGTCATGTGCATTGCAGTGGCCCCATGTAATGTGCTGTGCCCACTATGTCATGTGCTGTGCATTGCAGTGCCCCCCATGTAATGTGCTGTGCTCACTATGTCATGTGCTGTGCATTGCAGTGCCCCCCATGTAATGTGCTGTGCCCAGTATGTAATTTGCTGTGCATTGCAGTGCTCACTATGTATTGTGCAGTGCCCACCATGTCATGTGCTGTACATTGCAGTGCCCACCATGTAATGTGCTGTACATTGCAGTGCCCACCATGTCATGTGCTGTACATTGCAGTGCCCACCATGTAATGTGCAGTGCCCACCATGTAATGTGCTGTGCCATGCAGTGATCCCACCAAGTAATGTACAGTGCCCGCCATGTAATGTGATGTGCCATGCAGTGCCCACCATGTCATGTGCTGTGCCCACCCTGCCATGTGTTGTGCCCAGCATGTAGTGTGTTGTGCCCACTGTGCAATGTGCTGGGCTGTTCAGCAGTGCCCACCATGTCATGTGCAGTTCCTAACATGTAATGTGCAGTTGCATTGACCACCATGAAATGTGCTATGCCATGCAGTGCCCACCATGTAATGTGTTGTGCCATTCAGTGCCCACCATGTAATGCGCTGTGCCCACCACGTTATGTGCTGTGCCATGCAGTGCCCACCATGTAATGCGCTGTACTCACCATGTAATGTGCTGTGCCATGCAGTGCCAACCGTGTCATGTGCAGTGCCCACCATGTAAACTACTGTGCAGTGCCCACCCTGTCGTGCTGTGTTTTGCCCACCATGTCATGTGCTGCGCCATGCAGTGCTTACCATGTAATGTGCTGTACCCAGCATGTAATGTGCTGTACATTGTCCACCATGGCATGTGCCGTGCAGTACCCACAGTGGAATGCGCTATGCAGGGCTCACCATGTCATGTGCGGTGTCCACCAATTAATGTGCTGTGCTCACATTGTAATGTGCTGTGCTGTGTCATGCAGTGCCCACCATATCATGTGGTGTCATGCAGTGCCCACCTTGTCATGTGCTGTGCAGTGCCCACCATATAATATGCTGTGCCCACCATATAATGTGCTGTGCAGTGCCCACTTGTAATGTGCAATGCCCACCATGTAATGTGCTCAGCTGTGCCCGCCATGTCATGTGCTGTGCCCACCATATAAGGTCCTGTGCCCATCGTGTGCATGTGCTGTGTTGTGCCCACCATGCAATGTGCTGTGTTGTGCAGTACAAATCATGTCATGTGCTGTGCCCACCATATAATGTACTGTGCCTACCTTGTAATGTGCTGTACTGGGCAGTGCCAACAGTGTAATGTGCTGTGCCCGCTATGTAATGTGCTGTGCTTCGCCCACCATTAAATGTGCTGTATCCATGTATCCACCATGTAATGTGTAGTGCCAACCATGTAATGTACTGTGCTATTCCCCCCCCCCCCCCCGTGTAATGTACTATGCTGTGCCCCCCACCGACTCACCCCCTCACTCCCACCCCCCCCCTCTCTCTCTCTCTTTCACCCCCCTCTCTCTCTCTCATCCCCTCTCTTTCACCCTGTTCTCTCTCTCACCCCCTTCATCCCCATTCTCTCTCTCTTGCCCCCTTCAACCCCCTCTTTCCTACCACCTTCTCTCTCTTTCACCCTCTCTCTATTCCCCTTTTTCTCACCTCCTCTCTCTCGTCCCCATCTCTCTCATTCAATGCCTTTCTCTCTCTTTTCCCCTCCCTCTCATCCCCTCTTTTTCAGCCCCCTATCTCGCTATCACCCCCCCCCCTCTCTCTCTCTCTCAACCACTCTCTCACACTCTCTCTCTTTAATTTAATTCAACAAAAAATTGTTTGCGTTTTCATTTTATTTATTTTCATAAAAAGGCCCACCAAAATCCTTAGCACCAGGCCCATGTTGCTCTTAATCTGGCCCTGCCTGGGGGTCAAAGGCTTCGCCAATCTCTGCTGTTTCTCCAGCGTTGCCTCCCTCTTTGTTTGGTTCTGAGCCCTTAATAAAGGAATTTTTGTTTCAATTATACTTGCTTATGTGTGTTTTCCTTCAAAAAGGACCGTTTGTTTGTGAGGAGGCAGGTACATTTCAAAAATACAATGTGAAATTAACAAGAGACACCAACGCCAAACAATCTCCTTGAGATTAAATAATACAATGATAAGATATCAATGGTGTGGTGGTAACTTGACACACAAAACACACACAAAAATATTATGGAGTAAAACCCAAAAAAAACAGAAAAACAAAAAAAAAAAAAAAAATCAGCCTTGAAAAAAATACAAAACAAAACTAAAAAAAAAATCAGCCTTTAAAAAAATACAAAACAAAAATAAAACAACAAAAAAGAAATTTGGTCAGATGTGACAAATTAAAATATATTGAAGAAATCACAATAAATAGTAAAGAAAGAAGTTTGTGAGAAGTCTGTGTGAATATGAGCAGCAAAACTACTTCATTCTTCTCACATTATAAAGAAGAAGAGAGTGCGCTATATTAAACAATTTAAAACATTGCAGCATGACGAAAGTGCTCTATCCATTCCGAACGCTAATTTTACCAGACCGAGCTGTTCCGTCTCGGATTTCTTCTGAGCATGCGTGGCACTTTGAGCGTCGGAATTGGCCACACACAGTCGGAATTGACGCGATCGGATTTTGTTGTCGGAAAATTTTATAGCCTGCTCTCAAACTTTGTGTGTCGGAAAATCCGATGGAAAATGTCCGACGGAGCCCACACAGGGTCGGAATGTCCGACAACACGCTCCGATCGCACATTTTCCGCCGGAAAATCCGAACGTGTGTATGCGGCATTTAAGTGCAATGATCAATGAGAAACACACAGGTTATGATAAAACACAGAAATTGTCTTTACTGCAATATTTCTGTGGAAAAGAGTAACAAACAGTAACAATATATATTCAAGTAATGCAATTGTAGAGCAATAACTGAGATTAAGACCAATAGCTCAATACTATATTCAGGCTGCTTTCAGGGGATTCAAAACCTGAGAATTATTATTATTATTATATTATTATTATTATACAGGATTTATATAGCGCCAACAGTTTGCGCAGCGCTTTACAGTAAAAAAAGGAGACAATACAGTTATAATACAATAAAATACAAGAGCATTAAGAGGGCCCTGCTCAGAAGAGCTTACAATCTAATAGGGTGGGGCAGGTGGTACAAATAACTGTGGGAAATGAGCTGATGGAAGTGGTAAAAGATTAGTTGGAGACGTGATAGGCTTCCCTGAAGAAATGAGTTTTCAGGGATCGCCTGAAGGTAGCAAGAGTAGGGGATAGCCGAACAGGTTGAGGTAGCGAGTTCCAGAGGATGGGAGATGCTCTGGAGAAATCCTGGAGACGAGCATAGGAGGAGGAGACTAGAGAGCTTGAGAGTATGAGGCCTTGAGAAGAGCGAAGAGGATGATTTGGGTGATATTTGGAGACAAGATTGTAGGTCGGGGCAGAGTTGTGAATAGCTTTGTATGTTGTGGTTAGTATTTTGAATTTAATTTGCTGGGTGATTGGTAGCCAGTGTAGGGATTGGAGGAGAATAACCCCAAGAGCAGAGGCAAACACTTTAATAACAATAAGTCACAACAATAAGTCACAATATGACAATCTTTACCAGATTGGTTACCTTTACTAAGGTTGGCTCTATGACTCCAGGCAGGAGGAGAGCAGAGGAATGGCCCTCTTTATGTCAGGCCTCTCTCTTCTGTCCCCTAACATCACAGGCCCAACTTCAAAAACTGTACTCAAATCAATATTTAATGGTTTAACTTCTCAGATAAACTGTCCTCTGAATATGTGTGTGCGGGCCCATATGGCACTAGTAGCTTCAGTCTTTTTGAAGAAAGATGAGGCTTTGTATCTTCAGCTAGCCACTCTCGTGCACTTAAACTCCTGAAAAGCAGGGCCAAACACCACAACTTCCCCAGATTAGCAAGTAAAGAAGGCTGGATCTTCCTCAGCATAGTGAAAGAACAATGGTGTCTGCATACAGTATCTCTGTGAATGGATGACCTTATCCTTTAGCCCTGTGGCACTACAAGTGTCAGCAAGATAAATAACAGCAATGATGTCTGTAAACAGTGTCCATTAAACACTGTGTTCAGTGTTCTTGTTTCCTGCAAATGGGCAAAAGTCCTCTCACCCAATCCTGCGGTCAAGGCCCAAACGAACGTCCTGAAAGAGACAGGCTCTTCTAGGGACCCGACTGGTCACTTCACACCGTCGAGGCAGGTGCGTCTGGATATGCACCTGGGATCCCCCTCTCTCAGGCTGGCTGTCCCAACTTGCTGTGGATGCCTGAAATTATGTGGTGGACTGACTTGGGAGGCAGCGCCTCTCCCCTAGGTCTAATCTCTTCCTCTGCTCACGGAGTCTGAGCAATCTCCTCAGATCAGCAAGATGGAGTCTCTAGTTCCTTTTCCCTCAAAGCAGGCTGGCTATTTGAAGTTCTGTCTTCATAGAAAGCTATGGGGCCTACATATCCCAGTATCCTTTGCAACTGCTGCTTGTTAAAGTCCTTCTGATTTGCTCCTGTAATTGGCTCTCTTCCTGCTGCCAATAGGGACACAGGGGTGGATGCAGAGTGAGCAGCCCTGTGTGCCTGTGTGAGGAGAAAAAAAAGGGAGGGGGATTTCCCCCTCAGAAAACTGACAGGCACTTTCTCCCTCACAGAAGAGTCTTGGCCAGCTTAGCCAGGTAGCGGGATATGCAGGGCAGTCGCTACATATGTATCAGTAGGTCAGGGTCGGTGGGAGACTAGGGAGGCAGCTTTACACAGACATTGTCCTTTTGCCTTGAATGGAGGAATGGGCGAAGTGACAGTGGGGTTGATTTAATAAAAGCAAATAGCAGTGGCAGCTGGTGCTCCAAATTTTTTGGGGGGCACAAACAAACTGAAAAATTCTGAAAAAAACATCAATTGCAGCCTCACTGTGCCCATTAATAGCAGCCACTGTGCCCATCAAACGCAGCCACTGTGCCCATCAAACGCAGCCACTGTGCCCATCAAATGCAGCCATTGGGCCATCAAATGTCGCCACTGTGCCCATCAATTGCAGCCATTGTGCCCCATCAAATGCTGCCACTGTGCCCCATCAAATGCTGCCACTGTCCCCATCAAATGCTGCCACAGTGCGCCATCAAATGCCCCCACTGTGCCCATCAAAAGTTGCCACTGTGACCCCCCCACCCGCTGGCCGTCTGCCCTGCACTTACCCTATCTCAGGGGGCGGGTCAGGCAGCGGGTGATGGCGACGAGCTGTGGGATCTTGCAGCGGCGAGCTGTGTCCTCCATGCGTCTGCTCCCCTCCTCCTGATAGGCGTCCAATCGCAGTGCCTGTCCTTTCAGCCAAACAGGTGGCGAGTAACAGACCCACGCTTCCTGATTGGCGGAGAGGCAGTTCAGTGTTAAAAAAGCAAATATTCATTCGCTTTTCTAACATACCTGGGTGGACTCCAAGTGCAATGCTTTGCGCTCCGAGTTCACATTTTTCAAAGCCTATTAAAGCCTATGGCTCTAATTAGGTGCTTTAAAAAAATACACCCCCGCCGCTGTAATTCAGACGCCCGGTGTCCAAAAAAAGGGCTGGACACCTGAATAGGGGTGGCGGCGGCGGCCACGGATAGATTCATGCTAAGCATGAATCTATCCACTATTCATAAAGGGGGGTGGCTGGAGAGAGGGGCCGGTGCCCGTGTGCCCTTAATGGACGCACCGCCACTGGCAAATAGACTGTGCACTCCAGTAGTGTATTTAGGTTTTGTGCTGCCCTAGGCCTGACTAAACTTGTACACCCCCTAATTTAAAAATGATCCACCCCCTTTCTGTCAAGGCCACACCCCTTGCTGTTTAAGACCCGCCCTCAGTGGGGACACTAGCTCTGAGGGCCTGGGGGGCAATGGTTTATCTTAATTTGCATAGATTTCCTCTCATTTCCTGTTTGGCTATGGGGCAGGAAGTGAAGGGAATTCTCTGCAATGGGACAGGGATGGTAAAAAATAAACTGACAGGGGCTATAACACTCCCTTACTCTTTCATAAATGAAAAAGAAAGTGTTGCCTATAGTTCTACCTTAAGCACAAATTTCTGATAATTTTATGGAGAGGGCTAAGAAGATATAACTATGCCAATGGTGCAGCAGAAAACATAGCACAGTGAGGAAGGTTTGTGGTCCAGGATGATAGGACAGTCAAAATTAGAAGCTCACACACACACACACAGTTGCGGCTGCCCCCATACCAGAAGCATTACGGCCGCTTTATGGGGGCACTAGACTAATTTGCCTCTCAGCTCAGTCCACCCCATAAGACTGGCGCTACACTAACAGCGCAAGCCGGCGGGGATTCTTTCCCTGCTGTCCCCCTGCAAAGTGCTGCCCTAGGCCTGGGCCTTTTCGGCCTAGGCCAGGATACAGCGTCGGTGCACTCTACAAGTGCAGTTGCTTCAGAGCTAGGTAAATGAGATAAAGCTTCACTTTAAAAAGAATTTCCAATCACGTGCAAGGAAAATAAAAAATTAGGGGTAATGCTGGACTCTGAGCTGTGCTTTCAGCCCCAAATCCAATCGCTGTCCAAATCTTGCACCTCCTTAACATCTCCAAAATATGCCCCTTTTTAACCGTTGAATCCACGAAGCAACTTATTCACTCCTTCGTTATCTTTCGCCTTGACTATTGTAACTCCCTCCTCATAGGCCTACCTCTCCATAGGCTATCCTCTCTTCAATCCATAATGAATGCTACTGCCAGACTCATCCACCTTACCAAGCATTCATATCCACCACCCCTCACTGCCAATCCTTCCACTGGCTTCCCATTGCCCAATGTATAAATTCAAAACACAAACAGTAACATATCATATACTGATTTCTTGAAAGATGTCAAAATTAGTCTGATATCAACATCCCTTTGACTATAGTGGCAATTCTAATCAGTGAAGTGTTTTTCTCTGACCAATCTTCTCTCTGTTTATATATGTGTAGTGCCCACCTACATAGGTGTGTGCTAGATTAGATAGTTGGGTTTAAAGTTAGGCCAAATTACCAGTGTTTTACCTTGTGGTGTAAGCTGGTGGGTTTGATTGGCATGGGAGGTTGATTAGAGTAGAGGAAGGTGTGGCCACCTACACTCTGCCTGGAATAGTGACAGGCAGTCTTCTGGAGACCCCTCTGGGCCAATCATTAATTTGTTTGGGCAGAGGCAGGACTTCTTTAAAAGGCAAGGTCACATGCTTCTTGGTGTGGTTGGTCTGTGGGAGTTTGGAGATCCAGAGAGGAAGGATGTAGAGACTGGTACAGCTTTGGTGCTCTCCCCTGCGGGGGGGGGGGTGGTGGGGGGGGGGGGGGATATGCATGTGGAGAAGAGACGGCAGGAGATTTTACATGGAGATCGCTACTACTGACAGATACAAGGACTGGGAGAGGATCTTCTGTGGAATCATGGATGGTCGCTCGGTAACACACGTGAGTGTAACCCAGGGGAACAGTGCTTCTAAGAGACTTTAAAGGGGTTAGAGTGTTGGTCCAGAAAAAGGAATAGAAGTGGGCCTTAGAGGCTAACACCCTGGAGGAATCCAAAAAGTCACATCTCTTGGACTTTATTCAGAGTATCGTCCTTGAAGATTAAATTAGAAGTGCTGTGCAGTCAGGAAATAGTGACTAACAGGAGGAAGGAAAGATGCATTACACATTTGGAACCAGTGCAAGATGAGAGTTCTCCACTAATGCATTACATATTCTGGATGGAGTGATGTATTTTCATTGCCTAAATGTTTGGGAGTTATTCAGAGTGGCTTTCGATACAATCCAGCAATGACTGCCAGAAGCAAAATAAAGTTCTAAAGTTTAAATGTTCATGGACTGTCTGTCGTGTCAATTCTGTGAGGGAAAAGGGGTAACGGGAACACACTTCAGGAAAGAACTAACTACCCAGCAGCTCCTACGGGGGTAGTGCGCTTCATATGTTAATTGGTCTATGAACTTATTTTTTGCTCGTTGGTAAGTTACCTATAGATTAGTATAGTATCTGGTGTATATGAAAACAGTCTCTCTACACGTGACCTCAAAAACTTTAAAACAATAAACTTTGCATGATACTTGCATTCACAGTATAATAGCCAGTTCCCAATATTTTGGGCCTCCCTAGAGGATTGAAAGTGTTCTTCTAAACCTTAGGAAGTGTATAAAAAGTAGGTTCTATATGATATTACTAATACATTTTGGAATTATACTTTCATCTATTGCTTCATCAATTACACCAGGAAATCATTGTGAAACATTTTAGTTTGTTGTTTAGAAATTTCATACCACTTCCCATTTCCTATGTTTTGACACATCTGCTTATATTGCCTTGCCCTTCGAATCAAGTCTCTAGGCCATTTCTGAAAAGGATTATACCTAGAGCTTATGGTACATCAGTCTGAATATAATTTGAAGAACGTTTTAAATAGAATAATGATTAATGTGGAGTACCTAGGATATTTGGCACCCAGAACAGATCATTTTGTAACAAACCCCTACAAATTTTTCAGCAATACCAATCCTTACTTATTCAAATCTTCAGTTGCTACACAGAGGGGTAGATATTCTCAGAGGTGTTGCAGATGTGCTCACACTGGCCATACTGTAAAGAGTGTCATTAGGACTTTTGAGGAACTGTGCTAAGTGTGGAAAACTGACCCCTTGCATTGGTAGTCAGTGAAGGTTAGATATCAATCCACCTTTGTTCACTGCTCAAGAAACCCCCAACAACCTAAGGAGGAATCCAAGATTCCATGGAACCAGGCCCGGACTGGCCATAAGGCAGACCGGGCGTTTGCCCGGTGGGCCGGTGGCTTCCGGGCCGCATGTCTGGCTGTGACATGCAGGGCCGGCTGCCGTCGCGGTTTCTGACATGCAGGGCCGGCCGCTGATGTTCTGCGCTACATGCAGGGACATGCAGGGCCGGCCGCTGGTGGTGGTGGGAGGAGCGGAGGCATTCTCTGCCTACCAAGCCCATCCATGGCAACCCAGGCCGCCGCTGAACAGAGTCTCTGTTCGCACATGTGCCCGCAGCCGATGGGCACCTGGCAACCAGGATGCCAGTAGAGGAGGAGGGACAGAGAAGCCAAGGAAGAGGTCACTTTGGGGAGGCGGTGCCGTCCGCCATGGAGCATAGGTGGTCGAGCTGTGACAAGGGGAGGCAAGCTGTGGGATGTCAGCGTATCTCCCCCACTCGCCCCCCTTCTCTTGTCAGCAGAGCGTGGCTCTCATTTTATTTAGTTGCTCAGCTTGTTGCCAATTTGCTTGTCCCCAACTTCCCATTGGCCACAGTGGAGGGCCAATCAGAAGAGGCTAGCCGTGCATCATGGGACATGTAGTACTGGAGCACTGTAAGCCCCATTGTTGTCCACAGGCAGCAGACTTCAGCCCCCAGCATGCACTCTGCTGGAGGAAAGAGTGAGAGCCTGGAACCCAGGAAGAAGCTGAGTAACTATTAAAGGAAAAAGGACTGTGCTGGGTAAAGCCAAAGAGAGCCACGCTGTACCCACACCACCAGAGAGCCACGCTGTACCCACACCATCAGAGAGCCACGCTGTACCCACACCACCAGAGAGCCACGCTGTACCCGCACCACCAGAGAGAGAGCCACGCTGTACCCGCACCACCAGAAAGAGAGCCACGCTGTACCCGCACCACCAGAAAGAGAGCCACGCTGTACCCACACCACCAGAAAGAGCCACGCTGTACCCACACCACCAGAGAGAGCCACACTATACCCGCACTACCAGAGAGAGCCACGCTGTACCCGCACTACCAGAGAGAGCCACGCTGTACCCGCACTACCAGAGAGAGCCACGCTGTACCCGCACTACCAGAGAGAGCCACGCTGTACCCGCACCACCAGAGAGAGAGCCACGCTGTACCCGCACCACCAGAAAGAGAGCCACGATGTACCCGAGAGAGAGCCACGCTGTACCCGCACCACCAGAAAGAGAGCCCCGCTGTACCCGCACCACCAGAAAGAGAGCAGGTCAGTGTCACTGGGCAGAGTGAGCACAATAGGAGACAGACAGTACTAGCATTGTATGGCCACAATAGGATTTGGATATAATACAATAATACAATAACAATATAAAGGGGACTGCACTGTAATCATTGCAGTGCCCCTTTACAGTACAGTCCCCTTTATATCTTTATATGTTTGTGTCCCTGCACATTACAGGTGGAGGACCAACACCAGCCACTCCCGCGAATGTCTACCTACACCTCCCCCCCTCCAGTCCCTCTGGAAAAGTTGGCTGCTCAGTCTCAAATGCCCGGGCCTATTTTTATCCTAGTTCGGGCCTGAATGGAACCCTGGTTGAGAAACACTGCTATGAAGTGTTGCTTGACACCCTATTTAAGTTCCATTTTTTTTTAATTATTATGTACCCCCTCTTCAAGACAGGGATACTGGAAATTGTATGAAGGGGAGGAAAAGTTCTACTTTTAGTGTGAAATGTTAATAGATGTTTTCTTGTTCCTACAACAATCACATCCTTTATATTGTCTGATTCAATAGAAGCATTGCTTCTTCCCATAATATTTTGATCTTTTAACACTCTATACTTCTGTCTTGCTCATTTAAATCATCCACCTTATTGGGTAGTGTACACTGGCAATTTTTTTCCATGCAGATATATTCATTTCATTTTTCCGTGACTGCTGCCCCTCTCTGCAAATCCCTTCACTGGCTTCCCCTACCCCACTGTATAAAATTCAAAATGCTAACCACAACATACAAGGCCATCCACAACATCGCCCCCAGCTTCATCACCAACCTCATCTGCAGATATCGCCCTAATCGTCCCCTCCACTCCTCCCAGGACCTCCTGCTCTCTAGCTTCCTTGTTACCTCCTCTCATGCTCGCCTTCAGGACTTCTCCAGAGCCTCTCGCATCCTCTGGAACTCTCTGCCCCCATATATCTGATCAGCCCCTAACCTGTCCACCTTTAGGAGATCCCTGAAAACTCACTTATTCAGGGAAACCTATCCCACACCCACCCAACAACTGTCCCCGAGCCACCCCCCATCAAATCATTGCCCTCATCTATTACCTTTTGTACCACCACCCCCTCCCTTTAGAATGTAAAGCTCTATGAGCAGGGCCCTCCTGTCCCTTCTGTATTGTACTGTAATTGTGGTGTCCCCCCTCTTGCCATGGCGTACGCAGATACGCGGCCTCGGCTTTCGGGGGGCAGCTGCGGGCATCATCCCAGTACCGTTTTTTAGAGTGGGCGATCGGCTATCCAGGGATAACAACCGAGCGGCTAAAAGCTGCTCGGTTTTTATCCCAGAAGAGCGGGAGTCTCCTCCCGCTGCCTTCCGCCACTGTTAGCAGGGCTTCCCGTCCCACCGGGAGTCCAGATAATCGATCCTCCACTTCCGACGGCTAGCGAGAGACTGGAACGAAGCCGGAAATGGCTTCATGCCAGTCTTCTCTCTGTAAAGACGGGAGTGACGTCACAACGTCACTTCCTGTTTACTCGGCTGCCAATGGCGCCGGTTTTTAAAAATATACAATATACAGAATCGTCGTTTTCAGCGATTTGAATACTTTGAAGTGCAAAGGAGAGATTTGGGGTCTTTTAGACCCCCGATCCCTACATAAAGAGTACCTGTCACCACCTATTACGGTCACAAGGGATGTTTACATTCCTTGTGACAGCAATAAAAGAGATCAAAACTCTTTTTGAACACAAAAAACAAAAAAACACAATGTAAAAAAATAAAAATAAATGAAATTAAAAAAAAAAAACTTAAAGCGCCCCCGTCCCCGTGAGCTCGCGCAACAAAGAAAACGCATATGGAAGTCGCACCCGCATATGTAAACGTTGTTCAAATCACACATGTGAGGTATCACTGTGATCGTCAGAGCGGGAGCAATAATTCTAGCACTAGACCTCCTCTGTAACTCTAACCTGGCAACCGTTATTTTTTTTTTAAATGTCGCCTATGGAGATTGTTAGGTACCATAGTTTGTCGCCATTCCACGCGTGTACGCAATTTTAAAGTGTGACATGTTTGGTATCTGTTTACTCGGAGTAACATCATCTTTCACATTATACAAAAAATTGGGCTAACTTTACTGTTTCGTTTTTTTAAAATTCATGAAAGGGTCTTTTTCCCCAAAAATTTGCGTTTAAAAGACTGCTACACAAATACCGTGTGACATAAAATATTGCAACAATCACCATTTTATTCTCTAGATTCTCTGCTAAAAAAATATACATAATGTTTGGGGGTTCTAAGTAATTTTCTAGCAAAAAATACAGATTTTTACTTGTAAACACCAAATGTCAGAAATAGGCTTAGTCATGAAAGGGATAATAATAATAATACATTTTCACAAGTTACAATTGTAGGGATCTGCTGCCCTCTACTATCAGCTGCTAGTATCACACTGTAATGTCCCTGACTACCTATCCACTTGGCATTTCCGTATATGCATTTGATGTATTATGATGACTACTTTATCTATCTTTTAATAAATTCAGAAAGTATGTTTACTCTAGATTTAGTGGCCACCTGTGTTCACCCCATTTAAAGTCCCAGGGCCTATAATGTTTTGTTTATATAAGGAATAAAAAGAGAAAAGGGCGCACCAGCCATGTGCATTATCTTTTATAAAACATTTATTAAGTAAAATGATAAAGGAAATTACTCACAAGCAGTAGTGAATCATGTGCCATAAATCTTGGACATCAACTAGCAACAAGTGGTTTAAAATGATGAACAAAGCCTTCCAAAGGTCTTTCAGAGGAATATATAACACTGCTTGCTTACGCGTTTCGAAGGGCTCGTCCCTTCTTCATCAGAGCTCAGCAGTGAACCCTCCTTCAGTAGGCCCTGTATATATAGTAAATGCCAAAAAGGCACAATCAATGGATGGGGCAGGGCACATAGGGCTCCTCCCTTTCTGGGAAATCCTCCCTCCTACACTCTTCGCCTGTACAGGTGGATAGCCCATCATGGTTTAATTAGTTGATGAATAGATTGATAATAAATTCATTCATTAATAAATATAGTAAAGAAACTTTCTTTACTATATTTATTAATGAATGAATTTATTATCAATCTATTCATCAACTAATTAAACCATGATGGGCTATCCACCTGTACAGGCGAAGAGTGTAGGAGGGAGGATTTCCCAGAAAGGGAGGAGCCCTATGTGCCCTGCCCCATCCATTGATTGTGCCTTTTTGGCATTTACTATATATACAGGGCCTACTGAAGGAGGGTTCACTGCTGAGCTCTGATGAAGAAGGGACGAGCCCTTCGAAACGCGTAAGCAAGCAGTGTTATATATTCCTCTGAAAGACCTTTGGAAGGCTTTGTTCATCATTTTAAACCACTTGTTGCTAGTTGATGTCCAAGGTTTATGGCACATGATTCACTACTGCTTGTGAGTAATTTCCTTTATCATTTTACTTAATAAATGTTTTATAAAAGATAATGCACATGGCTGGTGCGCCCTTTTCTCTTTTTATTTCTTTGTCTGCTAGGATTCCCCATCCTTGAGGGCAGCAAGGCCTGTGTATCCCTTTCATCTATTTGGTCGACCACTTGTGCGCAGGAGTCATTTTCTGTTTTTGTTTTGTTTATATATCTATGGTTTTAGGGATGGAGGTGTGTCACTGGTGGCACCAGACCATTTATATAATTTTGTTGTAATGTTTCTGACACTGGGGTTGTTGGGAAAAAATCCTGGAAGAAGGAAGTGGAGAGAGAGAAGGTCTCAAACACATGTCCTGTCCAAATGACTAATACCAGATCAGAACAGAAATTTTTTACCAGATAACTAGAACTGCATTCCAGGCTGGCTGGGTAACAGCTGGAGGGTCTTTTCATCCCAGCAGATCTTCTCTTCAGGTCTCTATCACAAAGACAGATACTGCATCACCTTAGGGGCCCCTGCAATGGAACTTTGCTGCAACATTCATCTAGAGCTATCTCTATAAGCTCGCCAGAATTGGGGGGTTTCCCCAGCCAGTCACTTGCACTGGTGGTGCAGGCATGGAGGAGCCAGCTCCCTTCCTTGCATCAGTGCGACTGGGCAGGCGATGTGTGTAAATCCCTCCCTGCCTGCACCGGGGGAAGCCCAGTGGGAAGGACTTACACTGAGTGTCTGCTGCTATGGGTCGCCTATTCTTACAGAACACTGTGATGCCTCTGTAAACCGAGAAAGAGAAGAGTGACTCCTCCCTTGCTAGACTCTAAAAGCCAATAGGAGAGTGGCTGCCTGTGCAGGGGTTCGGACACTGAAGCGTGACCATGTGGAGGGCTGTGGACTTTGTACACAGGTAGGACACTGCTATGGGAGGGAAGCCAGAGGTCACTGCTATAGGGGAAAGGGGGAGAGGGCAGAGGACACTACTGTGTGTGTGTGTGTGTGTGGGGAGGAGGTGATGTGAAGGGGCAGAGAACACTGCTATGGGCAGGGCCACCACCATAGCAGTGTCCTCTACTGCCCTTCACATCACCCCCAACCCCTGCATTCTGAGCGTAACGCACTCCTGACCCCTGCATTCTGAGCATAACACACTACTGATCCCTGCAATCTGAGCGTAATGCACTCCTGACCCCTGACCCCTGCGTTCTGAGCGCAATGCATTTCTGACCCCTGCATTCTGAGCGTAACGCACTCCTGACCCCTGCATTCTGAGTGTAACGCACTCCTGACCCCTGCATTCTGAGTGTAACGCACTCCTGACCCCTGCATTCTGAGTGTAACGCACTCCTGACCCCTGCATTCTGAGTGTAACGCACTCCTGACCCCTGCATTCTGAGTGTAACGCACTCCTGACCCCTGCATTCTGAGTGTAACGCACTCCTGACCCCTGCATTCTGAGTGTAACGCCCTCCTGACCCCTGCATTCTGAGCATAACGCCCTCCTGACCCCTGCATTCTGAGCATAACGCCCTCCTGACCCCTGCATTCTGAGCATAACGCACTCCTGATCCCTGCATTCTAAGCGGATCGCACTCCTGATCCCTGCATTCTAAGCGGATCGCACTCCTGATCCCTGCATTCTGGGCAAAATGCAATCCTGATCCCTGCGTTCTGAGCGGAACGCACTCCTGACCCCTGCATTCTGAGCGTAACGCACTACTGATCCCTGCATTCTGAGCGGAACGCACTCCTTATCCCTGCATTCTGAGCGGAACGCACTCCTGATCCCTGCATTCTGGACAGAACGCACTCCTGATCTCTTCATTCTGAGCAGAACGCACTCCTGATCTCTTCATTCTGAGCAGAACGCACTCCTGATCTCTTCATTCTGAGCAGAACGCACTCCTGATCTCTTCATTCTGAGCAGAACGCACTCCTGATCTCTTCATTCTGAGCAGAACGCACTCCTGATCTCTTCATTCTGAGCAGAACGCACTCCTGATCTCTTCATTCTGAGCAGAACGCACTCCTGATCTCTTCATTCTGAGCAGAACGCACTCCTGATCTCTTCATTCTGAGCAGAACGCACTCCTGATCTCTTCATTCTGAGCAGAACGCACTCCTGATCTCTTCATTCTGAGCAGAACGCACTCCTGATCTCTTCATTCTGAGCAGAACGCACTCCTGATCTCTTCATTCTGAGCAGAACGCACTCCTGATCTCTTCATTCTGAGCAGAACGCACTCCTGATCTCTTCATTCTGAGCAGAACGCACTCCTGATCTCTTCATTCTGAGCAGAACGCACTCCTGATCTCTGCATTCTGAGCAGAACGCACTCCTGATCTCTGCATTCTGAGCAGAACGCACTCCTGATCTCTGCATTCTGAGCAGAACGCACTCCTGATCTCTGCATTCTGAGCAGAACGCACTCCTGATCTCTGCATTCTGAGCAGAACGCACTCCTGATCTCTGCATTCTGAGCAGAACGCACTCCTGATCTCTGCATTCTGAGCAGAACGCACTCCTGATCTCTGCATTCTGAGCAGAACGCACTCCTGATCTCTGCATTCTGAGCAGAACGCACTCCTGATCTCTGCATTCTGAGCAGAACGCACTCCTGATCTCTGCATTCTGAGCAGAACGCACTCCTGATCTCTGCATTCTGAGCAGAACGCACTACTGATCTCTGCATTCTGAGCAGAACGCACTACTGATCTCTGCATTCTGAGCAGAACGCACTCCTGATCCCTGCATTCTGAGCGGAACGCACTCCTGATCCCTGCATTCTGAGAGGAACGCACTCCTTTGAAAAATCACAAAAGGTTTTCAGGGGTGATCAGTCCTATCTTCTGTACAGAGCCGGTTTAATTGCTTGTTGGCACTTTGAAATAAATAAGTTTGTTTTGTGTATGGCTGAATTCGCATTGAATTCGCACAAAAAAGGTGCAGGGACTTTTTTCCCTGCGCTGAAATTGCATCATATACGTGTTCTCACCTATGTGATCCGATTCCTGTGCGAGTTCACAGTTCACACTGCAATCTGTGAACCGATCTGGGGGTGTCATTAACAATGTATTGACACCTGCAGCAGTTTGCAGAGGGCAGTGTGCGGGAGAGATGCGATGCGGTAACCAGCACTGTTTCCCGCATCACACAAGTGTGAACCTAGGCTAAAAGACCATTTGTTAGTGAAGTCTATCTAAAACTTATAGTCTAACACTACCCTCCCCCCAGACTGATCATGATGATATCCAAAGATGTCTGCTTGACTACTTCTTCCAAAATGCAGACACTCTAAGACAGGAAGTGTCACTGGCTGAATCATCAGATGAAATAATGGGAACAAAGCCAAAAGAAGAGAGAACTAATACTGCCACTGCATCTAATGATTGGTAAGCTTTAATATATTCAATTTTTGTTTTAAGGTGTCAGGGTATTTTTGATATAAAATGATCAATGACATGAATAGCAATGGAATCTGCAATCTATCTTAAAACCTTCTCAGAATTTCAAGTGTTTACCAGAACCAGAATTGAAAGACCCTGAGGGACTGATTTTCAAGACATGTAGAGCATCTCCTAACTGTCCCTGATTTGTGACTCTCCCTGAAGCCGACCACTGGGAGCCCATCACGCTCGGATCGAAGCACCCTGATGAAAGGTAAGTACACACTCGCCAACAGTCCTGATTTTCCCGGGACAATCCCGATTTTTGGACTCTCATCCCGACTTGAGTCCGTCCTGATTAAAATCCCAGAATTTTGCGTTTGTCCCAGGAATCGGAACTGTTTTTGGCAAAGAGTGACAGCGGGCTACAAAAAAGATGGCGGCCGCAGCCGCGAGGTGTCATACCTCGTGTAATCAGTGGAGAGGGGAAGGGAAGCCAATCGGTTTCTCTCTACAGTATACAAGTAGACAATTCTTTTGTAAAACTGAAGCCGATTGGCTGCACGGATCAGAGGCCCCTCCCCTCTCCACACGGGGAAAGGAAGGAAATGGAGCTGCCGCCAACCCTCCGCCCCACGACAAGGGGGGACACTGATGTAAGGAAGGACTGGGCTCTGCTGGGGACTCTGATGTAAGGACTGGGCTCTGCTCGAGACTCTGATGTATGGACTGGGCTCTGCTGGGGACACTGATGTATGGATTGGACTCTGCTGGGGACACTGATGTACGGACTGGGCACTTCTGGGGACACTGATGTACAGACTGGGCACTTCTGGGGACTCTGATGTACAGACTGGGCTCTGCTGGGGACTCTGATGTAAGGACTGGGCTCTGCTGGGGACACTGATGTACGGACTGGGCTCTGCTGGGGACACTGATGTACGGACTGGGCTCTGCTGGGGACACTGATGTACGGACTGGGCTCTGCTGGGGACACTGATGTACGGACTGGGCTCTGCTGGGGACACTGATGTACGGACTGGGCTCTGCTGGGGACACTGATGTACGGACTGGGCTCTGCTGGGGACACTGATGTAAGGACTGGGCTCTGCTGGGGACACTGATGTAAGGACTGGGCTCTGCTGGGGACACTGATGTATGGACTGGGCACTGCTGGGGACACTGATGTATGGACTGGCGCTCCGTTGGGGACACACTGCGATCTGTGAACCGATCTGGGGGTGTCATTAATAATCTATTGACACCCGCAGCGTTTGCAGAGGGCAGTGTGCGGGAGAGATGCGATGCGGGAACCAGCGCTGTAATCCGCATCACACAAGTGGACTCCGCTGAGAATGCCTGATGTAAGGCGGGACTCCGCTGGGGGCACCTGATGTAAGAACAGACTCTCCTGGGGGCACCTGATGTAAGGCCGGACTCTGCTGGGGACACCTGATGTAAGGCCGGACTCTGCTGGGGACACCTGATGTAAGGCCGGACTCTGCTGGGGACACCTGATGTAAGGCCGGACTCTGCTGGGGACACCTGATGTAAGGCCGGACTCTGCTGGGGACACCTGATGTAAGGCCGGACTCTGCTGGGGACACCTGATGTAAGGCCGGACTCTGCTGGGGACACCTGATGTAAGGCCGGACTCTGCTGGGGACACCTGATGTAAGGCCGGACTCTGCTGGGGACACCTGATGTAAGGCCGGACTCTGCTGGGGACACCTGATGTAAGGCCGGACTCTGCTGGGGACACCTGATGTAAGGCCGGACTCTGCTGGGGACACCTGATGTAAGGCCGGACTCTGCTGGGGACACCTGATGTAAGGCCGGACTCTGCTGGGGACACCTGATGTAAGGCCGGACTCTGCTGGGGACACCTGATGTAAGGCCGGACTCTGCTGGGGACACCTGATGTAAGGCCGGACTTTGCTGGGGACACCTGATGTAAGGCCGGACTCTGCTGGGGACACCTGATGTAAGGCCGGACTCTGCTGGGGACACCTGATGTAAGGCCGGACTCTGCTGGGGACACCTGATGTAAGGCCGGACTCTGCTGGGGACACCTGATGTAAGGCCGGACTCTGCTGGGGACACCTGATGTAAGGCCGGACTCTGCTGGGGACACCTGATGTAAGGCCGGACTCTGCTGGGGACACCTGATGTAAGGCCGAACTCTGCTGGGGACACCTGATGTAAGGCCGAACTCTGCTGGGGACACCTGATGTAAGGCCGGACTCTGCTGGGGACACCTGATGTAAGGCCGGACTCTGCTGGGGACACCTGATGTAAGGCCGGACTCTGCTGGGGACACCTGATGTAAGGCCGGACTCTGCTGGGGACACCTGATGTAAGGACGGACTCCGAGGGGACACCTGATGTAAGGAGGAAATCCGCTGGGGACACCTGATGGAATCTGGTGGCAGGTGATGTGGCAAGTGACACGCTCGGGTCTCCCACTGATTCTGTGTTATGGTGAGTTGAATGATTTAATTTTATATTACAATGTAATAAAGCCCCATACACACTATCATAGTGCAAGTATGAGGGTAAATGGTGTCACATATATAATGAAAAGCGAAAGACCCTGTTCACTTGTTAGGTGCTGTGTGCCTCTATAGTGACTATTGAATGTGCATATACCAATGGTGCAATCCTAATAAATTACCAATGTGCATGTGCTAGTGTTGCAATCCTCACTAGGTTGCCAAATAAACTAGATATAAATAAATGTTTAGAAGTGATACAAAAAATGTGATCCTACAATAACAAAAATACAGGTATATGAAAATAAATAAATCAAATAAACATATAAAAATAATAAATAGTCCCAAAAGTGTAAGACAAATATAAAATATTAAAAAATAGTTGAAATTATATGAAACGACCCCAAAAAATTAGCGTGCCAAGTCCAAAAAATACTTCAAAAAAATCAATCCAACCAAAGTCTTATGTGATAGTTAAGTGCTTGGTGACGACACACAGGAACAAAATCCAGGTGACTTTTAAGTGCTCCCCCTCTTGGGTCCCCACTCACCAGCTCCAGTAACCCCTACAGGGGTATCTCGCATAGCATATAGGCCTGATGCACCGATCATGCAGCCAGGCTCCAACTTTACCAACCGGTATCCAGCTCCTATGGACCTTCCAAGGATATCCTGCAGCTGGTTCGAATTGCGTGTGCAAAAGATCCTTCTCCAAGCCCAAATCAACCAGCTGTACTCCTCTCCTAATGCTCTCTCCAATATCCAGTATAGCAGTGGCGCCGCCCCCCCTCCTGTGGTCAAAAAAAAAAAAAATTCAATAAATAATTTTTTTTTTAAAACGGCCCCTTTAAGAACAAAAAAAAAAAAAAAAAGTCCTTTAACAAAGTGCACTGTGGCGCCGGACGCCAGTGCACTATGGGAAGCGCCACGTCAATGCAATCACGAGATTGCAGACGCGGCGCTTCATTTGCGGGCTTTTAACCCGCCTTGTGGCGCAAACGAAAACACCGATTAGCTTCCGCTCGTAGAATCAGTGTGATTCTATGGGCGGGAGCATTGCTTTTCAAATCTTGAGGTCACTTCCGGCTTTCGTGAAGAAGACGAGAGCCGGAAGTGATGTCGGCAGCTCCGTTCTTCGGCTGAGCGGAGCTGCAGGAGGAAGGTAAGAGCCATATGAGGAATGGGTTGCTGTCTGGCAAGCAGGGTGAGCTCCAGCACAGCACAGCACAGCTGCATATATCTGTCCCTCTCTTCCCCATTCCCCCCCCTCCCTCATGTCTCACTAACACACGAGTCTACTGAAGACACCTATACACAGACAGAGGGGGAGGGGGAGGAGAATGGACACATACACAGGACGTGAGGGGCAAGTTATCAAAGAAAGATACAGTGATTTGGGGGGCTGGGAGAGGATGCTTTATGTGCTAGGGGCCACTTTGGGAGCAGAGAGGATTTGTGCTAGAAGGGGGGTTGAATATAAAATTAGACCCCCCCCCCCCAGCACAAATCCTCTCTGCTCCCAAAGTGGCCCCTAGCACATAAAGCATCCTCTCCCAGCCCCCCCAATCACTGTGATTATCTTTCTTTGATAACTTGCCCCTCTTCCCCCTTGTTCAAAGAGATGCTGGCTGCTATTAAGGAGACAATCATGGTTTCTGGGATCAGTGGACACAGTGGATGCGTTTTTTATGACACAGTGAATGCGTTTTTTATGATACAGTGGATGCGATTTTTTATGACACAGTGAATGCGTTTTTGATGACACAGTGGCTGCGTTTTTGATGACACAGTGAATGCGTTTTTGATGACACAGTGAATGTGTTTTTGATGACACAGTGGCTGCATTTTTGATGACACAGTGAATGCGTTTATGATGACACAGTGAATGCGTTTTTGATGACACAGTGGCTGCGTTTTTGATGACACAGTGGCTGCGTTTTTGATGACACAGTGGCTGCGTTTTTGATGACACAGTGGATGCGTTTTTGATGACACAGTGGCTGCGTTTTTGATGACACAGTGGCTGCGTTTTTGATGACACAGTGGCTGCGTTTTTGATGACACAGTGGCTGCGTTTTTGATGACACAGTGGCTGCTTTTTTGATGACACAGTGAATGCGTTTTTGATGACACAGTAAATGCGTTTTGATGACACAGTGGATGCGTTTTTGATGACACAGTGGCTGTATTTTGATGACCGTGGCTGCGATTGATGTTTTTTTTTCAGAATTTTTCAGTTTGTTTGCGTCCCCCCCAAAATTTTGAGCACCAGCCGCCACTGCAGTATAGGTAAGGTTTTCATGCAAGAAATGAGATATGGGCTTCCATAGTGTAGTATATAAATAAGGAAATGTTTTTATTCCAAAGTTAAAACAGTAAAAAAAGAAAGACAAAAAAAGTAAAAATAAAAAATAAAAACAAATGTTCCATACTATGGAAACTCCTCACAAAGTCCTACAACTACAGGAGAAATGACAGCTTCAGACCCGTGGTGTGTCTCGCTTGCAGCGTGCGCTCCAGCTGCGTTCCACAGGCTCACTGACTGCTATCACACCCGAAAATGATCTAAGGATCTAACGTCTTTATATAGGCGAGTGGCCGTGCATAACCCACCCCTTATGAAAGTATATTAGAATGAACTATGTTAATGATGAACACATGTAGTACAAAGAATGTGGAATAGAAATATAAGAAGGTGGGCTTTTTGCTTATCTATGGGGTCATATTGACCCCATAGATAAGCTTAACCCTGCACCCCTGCTAACCTATATCAGAAGAAACAGTACAAATATATCCATAAGCATCAGAAGTGTTGTATATCAGATCTTACCTATCTCCTGGTCTGATCACGCTCCTGTAACTATGTCCTTAGAGATAGGCACCCCTATCCGTAAACCATGTAACTGGCAATTAAATCATTTTCTCCTTCAACACACCCCATCTAAATCGGAACTAGAGTCCACATTGCAGAATTATTTTCTTGAAAATGACACCTCCGATGTCTCTCACTCTACTCTTTGGGAAGCCCACAAGGCGGTCATCAGAGGACGTTGCATAGCGATCTCCTCGGCTATGAAGAAGGATGCGAAAGCTTCTAAACTTCAAGCTGAGAGAGATCTTAGGGACCTGGAGCTCCAACTACAAACTTCACCATCTATACCTCTCCTTAAAAAAATTGTTTGCTTACGGACTACCCTCCAAGACTTAGCGATAGGCCAGGTAGAGAAGGCACTCCTTAGATTAAAACAAATCTACTATGATAAAGGCAACAAAGCCCACTCACTATTGGCGCGCAAATTGTCAGAACGCTCCCATACGACCACCCCCCACCAAATAAAAGACAGAGGAGATGCACTCCTATCACACCCGCAGGATATAGCTCGGGCATTTGGGGAATTCTATACAGCCCTGTATAATGACCCTGAAATACCACAGGACCCTCTCCCCCCTGATCTGGCTGACCGCTTGCAAAAATATTTGGAGGAGAGTGGAGTTCCAAAACTTCAGGCATCGGACCTGCTTTCCCTCAACACTCCTATTACGGTAGAAGAATTAACGGCCACCATTAAAACGCTGCCATCACGTAAATCTCCCGGCCCAGATGGCCTCCTTTATGAATACTACAAGACGTTTCTACCGATTCTCCTGCCGCATCTATGTAGGTTGTTTAATGCCTTTCTTCAACAAACCCCTATCCCTTCAGACATGCAAAGGTCATACCTCACATTGATCCCCAAGCCTGACAAGGATCCTTCATTATGTGCCAGTTACAGGCCAATCGCACTTCTAAACTCTGACCTAAAAATTTTTACTAAGCTCCTCTCGATGCGATTAAACCTGATACTCCCCTCCTTAATCCACAAGGATCAGGTGGGCTTTGTCCCCCTTCGTCAGGCAGGGGACAATACGAGACGGATTATTGACCTCATAGACGTGGCGAACAGGGACAAGCTGGAGACACTGATCCTTGGATTAGATGCCGAAAAGGCTTTCGATCGCCTTGGCTGGCCTTTCCTGTTCGCCACGTTGAAATGCATGGGATTCCGGGGTCCTTTTTTATAGGCCATTCGACATCTATACACAAGGGTGGAACTCCGCTTTAACTATCACATAAGACTTTGGTTGGATTGATTTTTTTTTTTTTAAGTTTTTTGGACTTGGCACACTAATTTTTTGGGGTCGTTTTATATAATTTCAACTATTTTTTAATATTTTAGATTTGTCTTACACTTTTGGGACTATTTTTTTAATTTGTTTTTTATTTGATTTATTTATTTATTTTCATATACCTGTATTTTTGTTATTGTAGGATCACGTTTTTTGTATCACTTCTAAACATTTATTTATATCTAGTTTATTTGGCAGCCTAGTGAGGTTTGCAACACTAGCACATGCACATTGGTAATTTATTAGGGTTGCACCATTGGTATATGCACATTCAATAGTCACTATAGAGGCACATAGCACCTAACAAGTGAACAGGGTCTGTCATTATATAGGTAGCGCCATTTACCCTCATACTTGCACTATTATCACTCTAGTCCCCTAATGGGGACCTAGCAGGGTAGGCTGCACACCTAATATCCCCTTTTGGATATCCTCCGTAATTCGATACATGTATAAAAGAGATTCTCCATGGTGTAATAATGTTTTATAGGGTTTATTCAAGTTAAAGTGTTTGTAACCCTAAAAAAAAGAGAGACCTTGTTCTCTTATAGCAGGTAATGTAGGGTTACATACCCTTTGGTTTATACTCACATTGACAGCAAGTAACAGTGCATATACTCCATGAGTCCCGAACTCGTAATACCTCTGGCTTCACTTCTGGTATGCCTCTGCTCACACCCTACGTGTTACGTCATGCCCACGTGACTTCATCAGGGAATCCCCTGAAGAATATAAACTGTTACTTTGTGTCAATGTGAGTATAAACCAACCTTTTAACTTGAATAAGCCCTATAAAGTGTTATTACACCATGGAGAGTCTCTTTTATACACAAATTGAATTATGCAGGATAACAATACCCTAGAAACACAACTATTTGAGATCCAGAATTTAGTTAGAAATGAAGATCTCGGGGGGGGGTGGCGGCGTGGCCTGACGCTACATGGGGTAAGACGTGTCCCGAGTAGCTCTGCACGTTGATCCTGCAATCCTCGGCATCCTACAACCCACGGAAGATATCTTGACCCTAAAGATACCTTCCCAGGTACACCAGACTTCAAACAATATCTCTCCAACAAAATCACAAAAATCTGCTTCAACGAGACTCGATCACTACCGCCGCCAGGAGAAAGAGGACCATGAGGAAAATGGCGACGCCGCTCAGCAAGGTGAGGAGCGAACAGCGGGAGATACTATTACCTTTTGCGGCACGTCGCTCACCTCCCAAATAGAAGAAGTTAAAGTAGACATCTCTTTAATCAGGCAAGACCTGCACAAACTTCGGGATCGAGTTAAGGAGACAGAGACTCGCATCAGCAATACAGAAGACGCCATTCCTCCGCTCCAAACGGGAATGGAGCAGATGAAACAACAAATTCAACAACTGTTCTCCAAACAAGACGATATTGAGAACAGGAGCAGAAGATGTAACCTCATCAGTCTTCCAGAGGGGGCAGAAGGTAAAGACCCGACTACTTTTTTAGAGCAATTGCTCACAAATACATATGGCAGAGAGGCCTTCTCCCCCATGCTGGCAGTTGAAAGAGCACACCGCATGCCGGCCAGACCACCACCCCAGGGAGCCCCGCCACGCACATTTATCGCAAAACTACTGAATTACAAGGACAGAGATTCGGCCCTGCGTCTGGCAAGGGAGAGGGGTAATATCCCATTCGGTAATATTAAAATCGCACTATTCCCAGACTTTTCGGCGGAGGTCCAGCAACGCAGACAAACCTTCATGGAAGCCAAACGCAGACTTCGAAATATGCACTTCAAATATGCAATGCTGTTTCCAGCAAGACTCAGAGTGGAACATGATGGTCGTGCATCTTTCTTTGAGGACCCTACAGATCTGATGGCCTGGATAGAGCGTCGAAACACTTCCGATAAGGCGGACTGAAATATATGTGAGTACAAGCTATATAACAGAGACTGAACGCAATAAGACCCAAATCTTTAC
Source organism: Aquarana catesbeiana (assembly GCF_042186555.1). NCBI lineage: Eukaryota > Metazoa > Chordata > Amphibia > Anura > Ranidae > Aquarana > Aquarana catesbeiana. The sequence continues at coordinate 626,797,699 of NC_133326.1, read as the reverse complement.
ACGGCAGCAGCCTGTGGTCACCCCAACTCCTGAAACTTTGCTCCATGATACTTTATTATCCACCAGTTGTTACCATTGTGGATTAATTTTACCAGGCCACAGAGGCTGCCTATCTAACCACAGATGCTTCCTATTCTAAAGGGGTCATGATTCATCCTAGATCCATGGGACAACACTTAGACATAATGATTTGCAACTTCTTCAAGAATGCCCCTACAGGGACATGCTATATATCTTACAAGCTACAGCAGTAGCAGGAGCCTTGGACTGTTATAGTCTTACTGGCAACGTGTAAAGTGCAGCGTGACTTACCCCCATGCACTTCTAGAGAAGACGGCTTAAGAGACTGGCATCGCTACCAAACCAAGCTCACCATTGACCAGACAAGCTGGTTTCCCCTATTTTACCTTTTTTCCTATTATTTTTTTTCCTTTTTACTAGATGCCGTTTTTTCTTGGAATGCAACAAAAGTTCTGTTCAGGGACTATGCTCGCATCAGTTGGGAGAGGTGAAACTAAACTGTTCAACTTACAAGTGTATGATATAAGTTCTATATACAAAGTGCTAGTATGTTTATGGTTTAAAAGGTATTATTTAAGTAATTGCTGGATTACACTACACTCAACTTCAAGGCGTGAAGGGTTTACTATGATTTATTTTCAGACATATAGATATGTTCACAGATATAAATTATGTATCTATAGGTATCAATGTCAAATGCATCACTGAAGTTTCTTACTTGGAATGTGAGAGGATTGCATGACAAGGTCAAACGCACGGCGACACTCGCTTTCCTTAAGAAACAGAGAGCAGATGTAATTACTCTGGTTGAGACACATGTAGAGGGCAGACTCCAAATGGCACTCCAACGCCCATGGGTGGGCTGGGCATTTCAATCGACACATACACCTCACTCCAGAGGAGTATCTGTACTCATTGCAAAATCAGTACATTTTGAACTGAGTGAACTCCAAACAGATCCACGAGGTCGCTATGTATTTTATATCCTCCAAAATTCATGGGGAATCCTTCCTAATTATGGCCTTCTATGTCCCTCCTCCATTTTCCACTTCGGTACTTCTAGAAGGTATTTCTTTTATGGCCAGGTATCCCACGGCCCTGGTATTGTGGATGGGTGACTTCAATACCACACTTAACGAAGAATTAGATAGACTTAGACCCTCAACACCTAACATAAGCTATACCGGGGACTCCAGTTTGTCTAACCTTATTTCCCCACTTCATTTAATAGACACCTGGAGACACAGATTCCCATGTAAACAAGCCTACTCATGTTTCTCATCATCACATAATACCATGCCACGCATTGACTTCATATTAATATCTCAAAGACTCATTCCGCGCCTCTTAGACACCAGGTTCAGTCCCAGACTGCTTTCAGACCACGCCCCATACTGGATCACACTAAACTTCCCATTTGAAAAACCACCACGGACATGGCGTTTAAACCCATTTTGACTGTCACTGTTCCCTGAGGATGATGACCTTGCCGCCGAGTGGAGCAGATTTTATACAAAGAACGTTGACTCTGCCTCCCCCTTGGTGGTATGGGAATCTTTTACGTTACATGCCCGGGCCTCCCTAACTACCCATATTAATAAGCTAAAAATGGATTTGACAGAAACATATAAAAAGGCAGTGAAGTAACTCGCTTCTACAGAACAAACATATGCAGTAGATCCTTCCCCGACCAATGCTTCTCTTCTTAAGATGCAGACTAGAGTGGTGAATCAAATACAGTACGCAAAAGCTAGACAGAAATTATTTTTCACCAAGCAGAAACACTTTGAGCAGGGAGAAAGGGCTGGCAAACTTCTCGCTTACCTGGTCCATAGTGAAGACAAACCTCCAGTGGTAATTGCACTCCAGGGCCCAGATGGACAAAAAATCTCAGATCCCCCAACAGTGTCACATAGGTTTGGGGAATTCTTTAGAGACCTGTACACATCCACGGTACAGGAGGAGTCCACTGGTATGGATCTCTTCCTGGACGAGGTTACATTTCCTCAGTTTGCTGAAGAACAGGTTCGCCTTCTGGAGGCTCCTCTCACAGTGGAGGAAATTGCGACTGCGATATCTAGTTTTGCCAGATCCAAATCTCCAGGCTCAGATGGTTTACCTATTGAGTTTTACTCACAATATAGCGAAGTGATCACCCCCAAATTATTAGCCCTATATAATAAATATTGTTTAAATCTTTTACTCTGCCACTATCCATGAGAGAAGCCACTATAGTTCTAATACCTAAACCAGGCAAAGACCCAAGCTTACCGGAGTCGTACCGCCCCATATCATTCTTACAAGTTGATATCAAAATCTTAGCCAAGACACTTTCCATTCGACTAAACCAGGTCATACTATCCCTCATACATCCAGACCAAGCTTGATTCATGCCTGGCCGTAACACTTCATTTAACCTTAGGAAATTATTCATCAACTTACAAGCTATGCATGAAAATGTTGGCACACGAGTGGTAGTGACCCTAGACACGGCCAAAGCATTCGATTCAGGTGAGTGGAATACCTGTGGGGATGCCTGGAGAGGTATGGATTTGGTCCCAACTTTATCAAATGGGTCCAATTATTGTATCAAAACCCCACAGCCAAGGTGGGGGCGAATGGGTGGTCGTCTCAGCAGTTCGACCTCGGTAGAGGCACGAGACAAGGCTGCCCACTCTCTCCACTGTTATATGCGTTGGCAGCGGAGCCGCTAGCCATATCTGTCAGGGCAGACCCGGAGATTGCAGGACTAAAATTTGGACCACTCACCGAAAAAATCAGCATGTACGCTGACGATACACTACTATACCTAGCCGACCCTGGCCACTCACTTCATAATGCCCTCCAGACTATCGAACAATTCGGGAAATTTTCCGGACTCAAGATTAACTGGGAGAAATCCCAAATCCTGCCAATTGATAACTTTCCACCCACAGAATTCCAAGAAGATTTGCAATTACAAAGAGTAGACATGATTAAATATTTAGGGGTTTACATTTCCAGAACTCCAACAGATTATATAACTTTAAATATCAAGCCAATATTCTCTCTTATTAGAGCCAAAATTAAAGTATGGACCCGTTTACCTTTGGGAGTATGGGGTCGTAATAATCTAATTAAAATGGTATTACTCCCCAAAATACTATATATACTCTGGCACACCCCAACATACATACCCTTAAAATATTTTAAGTCACTTGAGGCCCTTCTTAAACCCTTTGTTTGGGGGAATAATAGGCACAAGCTATCATGGCAGGCCCTCAAAAACCCGACAGACATGGGAGGTACAGCACTCCCAGACTTTAATCACTATTACATCGCCTCCCAGTTGTCTCAACTTTTCCATATAGACAAAACAGATAGTGAAAGATTTTCACTTCTACTGTGTCCAAAATGGGCACAACAAACCACAGATCCGATTTATGCTATCACTATGGGCACAGAGACCACAGAGGGAAGAGAAGACAAGAAGTCTTTACTTTATCACTACAGATGCATTTGGGAACTTGCCAATGGCAAATTGGATATCCCTTCACACAATGATTATACTCCCTTGTGGTATAACAGAGATCTTCAAGAGTTTCACCACATTCAAGATCCGGGGCTCTGGATCAGACAGGGTATATTTTATTTACACCACATACTATCAAATGGAACCCTTAAAGACTTTAACACCCTTAAAGAAGAATTTACACTACACAATAATATGCTCTTTAGATTCTTTCAATTGAGACATGCAACTCAGTCACAATTTTTACAATCCCTACCACAACCCACACCTAACCCCATTATAGCAATCATAAAAGACACAGACCCAAAAAAATTAATATCTTGCTTCTACAACATGCTCAATGCACTGATATCGGCCAGAGTAGCATACAATCTCAAACCACGTTGGGAGGGAGATGTGGGACAGCTGGAGAATGAGGAATGGGAGGAAGCGATGGAGTCCTGTAAAGAAGTATCGCCCAAACTCTCAGACAGGTTATCACAAATATATGCATTACACCGAGCATACCTAACCCCGCTCAGGGTGGCCAGATACAAAAGGAACCAATCTGCTACATGCCCAATGTGCGGCTCCACAACTGGTACATTCTTTCACCTTATTTGGTCCTGTCCACGAATCCAGGGACTATGGAAACAAATCGTAACTTTTTTGCATGACAACATGGGTTCTCCTGTAAGATGAACCCAAAACAATGTTTGCTGGGGATATTCCCCGACCCTCCTGATAAATTCACCAAAATTTTCCTCCAGGAAACTCTTTTCTCTGGAAGGAAAATAATAGCTAGGAAATGGATGAGACCGACGCCCCCGGATTTCGGGGAGTGGAGAGCGGACATAAATGTAACTCTCCCCTACAAAAGGTTCCTATATATTAACAGAGGTTGTCCAGATAAGTTCAATATGATATGGGATCGTTGGATACAGGACTCGGAAACCTGCTTATAACTGATGTATATCTTTAATATAGTTGCATTAATCCCCATATACTAGGTTATTATTTCTATGCACTGACCCCGAAGAGGAAAATAAAATGAGAAAGATACATGATGAACATATATAATTGAATGTTACAATATTACATTATATTATGTGGATGTAAATATAAGAATACCTTGCATTACCTGTATGCACTTTTGGTTCAATAAAAACTTTTTGAAATTAAAAAAAAGAAATGAAGATCTCATTATTAAAACTTCAGACGGGGGGGGAACTTTGTTGTATGAACAAATGTGTCAACATATTGGCAAATGAGAATGTGTATAAAAGATTTTATAAACAACAGACTAAAATGTTTTACAATGAGTGCCGGTTCACACTAGACGCGGCACGACTTGCAGGTCGCCTCACCGAGACCTGCACACGACTGCCAGGGCGACTTGCAAGACGACTTCTGTATAGAAGTCTATGCAAGTCGCCCCCAAAGTAGTACAGGAACCTTTTTCTAAGTCGGAGCGACTTGCGTCGCTCCTATTAGAACTGTTCCGTAGCACAGAACGGGAGGCGACTTGTCAGGCGACTAGGTCGCCTGACAAGTCGCCCCTGTGTGAACCGGCCCTGAGTAACTAGTTGTAATTGATGTAGCAATAAAGGAAGGTATTATTCCAAATAGTGATGAATTTTTTGAAAGTGCAACTTACATTTTATGCATTACCTATGATTCATAAAGACATTACTATTCTGCCACGGAGGCGCATAATACCAAGATTTGTCTCCTATACTGAGAATACAAGTACATTTATAGACAATATTTTGAGGCCACTTGGAGAGTCTGTTTTCATGTACTCAAGATACTTTACACCTTTTGAGCTAGCTAGAAGCCCTGTATATACCAAAGAAGGTCATGTTAGTGGTCATAGATGTAGAGGTGTTATAGTCTACATCAGGCATCACTAAACAGACTGGCAGTCCCATCCGAACTGCCGCGGTCATGCCATTTAGGAGTCAGGTCTCTCTGTCCTGGCTGCCGTGTACATCCCTTATCTGCTTCTTTCAACACAGCCACTGAGCGATCATCCTCTCAGCAGGGCATAAGACAAGAGAGGTGGCAGGGAGCTGCAAGCGGGTGATTGGTTCCTAGGAAAAAGTTGGACAGCTCCTTCCCTGTTTAAGGTAGGACTGAAAACACTGCTGTGAAAGGGAAGGGGGGCTGGTACTTAGCTAGAATGGGGGAGCTGAGAACATAGCTATAATGGAGGAACTATGATCTAAGGGGGAGGGTGACTGTGATGTGGGGTGATATAAATGTGGGGGGCTGTCATGTAAAGGATCTGAGTCAGACAAACATAATATTCAGACCTCTGCTGGAAGAAAATTTTACTGACTGGACCTCTATGAACTTTAATTCAATACCCCTGCTTTACATAATCAGGGCCGCTGATAGAAATCATGGGGCCCCCTACAGCCCACCTGATGGGGCCCCCTTCAGCCCCACCCCTGGTCCTGCCCCTGGTTCCCTCCTTCAGCCCCACCCCTGGCTCCTCCCCAGTGGGTCAGGACACACAGTGGTCTCTCAATATAAGCAGTTACATCTCTCCTATTCACATGACATGACAAGGGGTCGCCCATTATGAGTACACTGTCCCTGCTCAGGACACACAGGGGCCCCCCATTATATGAAGTACAGTACACCTCTGCACACCTGTTCCATCACAGTACACCTCTGCACACCTGTTCCATCACAGTACACTTCTGCACACATGTTCCATCACTGTACACCTCTGCACACATGTTCCATCACTGTACACCTCTGCACACATGTTCCATCACTGTACACCTCTGCACACATGTTCCATCATTGTACACCTCTGCACACATGTCCCATCACTGTACACCTCTGCACACATGTCCCATCACTGTACACCTCTGCACACATGTTCCATCACAGTACACCTCTGCACACATGTTCCATCACTGTACACCTCTGCACACATGTCCCATCACTGTACACCTCTGCACACATGTTCCATCACTGTACACCTCTGCACACATGTTCCATCACAGTACACCTCTGCACACATGTTCCATCACTGTACACCTCTGCACACATGTTCCATCACTGTACACCTCTGCACACATGTTCTATCATTGTACACACGTTCCATTGCTTTACCTCCATGTACATATGTGCCATCGCTGCACACATGTTCCCTCAGTGCACCCCTCTGTACACATGTTCACCATTGATGGTAAACAGGGTTCAGTGTACAACTATAGCAAGAGAGGCTACTGGCTCTTACCACTCTTGCTCCAGCAGACATTTAAATCTCCAGGCTGCACATTGTATTTTCCTGTCGCATCATGGCAGCATACACTTTGGGTTGTGACTCCGCCCCCACAACCTGATAGGACCACATAGCTATAAATTGTAGAGAGGGCCCCCGCCCCAGTATTCTCTTATTTTTCCTCACCTGTCAGGACCGAACGGATTAAGAAGCACCCCCTTACCGCATTCGCCCCAGCCAGGTTCTAGCCTCTCCTGGGTGGAAGTCCTTACCTGTACAGCCTCTAAATGAGCTAGATGGAAGGAACCCCGCTCTGGTGATCTCAGGGGTATGTTGCGGCTCCAGTATAAGCCTTAAACAGGCTTAGTTGTTGTGCAGCGGTCTCCAGAGTCTTTTTCATCACTGTTTGTCCTCTTTCTGGGCATTGTAGTCCCTCTGTGACGCTCCACAGCGCGCTGAGCGTCTCGGCACTTCTGCGCATGCGCAGTACACATCCTCAGGGTGTCCGTTCGTATTTGCCAGTCTCCAAGATGGCGCCGAGCGTTTCATGCCGCTACTGCGCATGCGCGAGCGGTACGTGAGCTCGGCGGCCATGGCGGCAATTTTAAAAAGCTCCTGTGTGTCATTCTGTGCTCCTCTTGCTTCCTGAAAGACTCCTGACTGCTTTTTCAACTTGTTTGCACTCTTGAAGTCCCCCCTCTGGGTAAGTGTCTGTTTATGTCCATACACTGTTTTTTCTGGTTAGCTTGCATGCTCTTACCTTCCTGTATCTCTCTCAGGTGCTCACCTTCTTTTCCTGTGGAGGCCGCTGCCCCAGCAGATCACCATCGGCCTAATAGGTAAGGGGGGGGGGATTCCAGTTGGTAAGTAGAGAAGATTGAAAAAGAGAGCAGGATCGTACTAACGCTGCCTAATTGGTCAGCCCTATCAGGTCCGCAAGATCATCCAAGTCAAGGCGAAGAGACTCTTCGTACGGGAGAAGCCGCTCCGGCTATAGACTCAGCCGCTCACGTGGAAGAAGTCGCTCAGGCCACAGGGGAAGCCGCAGAAGGAGTCGATCCTACTCAAGGCATAGCCGTTCCTACCACAGAAGATCCCCTGCACATAGACACCAGCCTTCTGCACACCCTTCCCGCCTGGCCGGGAACGCTTGCTGGATATGCGGGGCCACAGCCCTCCCAGATAAGCTGGTTTGTCGCAGGTGCATGGATGAAGCCACCAGGGAGAAAGAGCTGGATTCCATAGAACCTACTGGAGTCTCTACTCCCCAAGTCTCAACTCCTGATGTGGAGTTTACAGCCCAGAGCGCCTCACCTACCAGTACATCAAGGGATCAAGAATTCCCGTCGGACGATGAAGAGCTGGAAGCATCAGCTAGGTTTGATTTTGCGCTTATAGAACCGTTATCATTCGTTAGATCGGTCAAGGAAGCGATAAACTGGGAGGAGCCTAAGGAGGTACAGCAGAAACAGAGGAAGTATTTCCCAAACCTTCAAGAAAGTTCCGGAGGCTTTCCCGTTCATCGATGAGTTAGATGAGCTGATTAAGGAGGAATGGCAGAATCCGGAAAAGAAGTTTAGTCTATCCAACAGACTTACCAAATTGTACCCACTCAAGGAACCCAAGGTATCCCCTTTGGTTTCCCCTCCAGTAGTAGACGCATCTTTGATGCGTCTAGCCAGGCATGTGACACTCCCCATTGAAGGAGCAGTGACGTTCAGAGACGTGCTCGACAGGAAGGTTGATATAGACCTTAAGAGGGCCTACCTATTTGCAGGAGGCGCCTGCAGACCAGCGGTGGCACTAGCTGCGGTCGGAAAAGCTATTTCCAGCTGGTCTTCTGCTACAGCAAAACTTGTCACTGAGGGCGCAGATCAAGAGCAGATCACTAAGGCCCTACAAGAGCTTAGCCTTGCGGGAGATTTTGTGGCGGAAGCCTCTGTGGATACTATTAGACCTGCATCAAGGTCCATGTTAGCCGCTGTAATGGCCAGGAGGGCGCTATGGCTTAAACCCTGGTCAGCTGACCCTGCCTCAAGATCCAATTGGTGCCGAATTCCGTACGATGGGGTAAACCTCTTCGGGACAAAGCTGGATACTGCAATTTCTAAGGTGACAGGCGGAAAGTCAGGTCTCATCCCATCAGACAGAAGACCGAAACAACAGAGGCCGCCTCCCTTTAAATGTAATCTCCTGGAGAAGTACACTGATGCACAATCCTATAGACCCGGGAAAGAATACAGAAGAAGTTGGAAGAACCCCCAGGCGTCCTTCCTCAAATTCCAGAAACCCAAAACCCCTGTCTCCAATGACCAGAAGTCCTTTTGAAGGTACGCCCACCCAACCAGCGTTAGTGGGTACCAGACTCACAAAGTTCAAACTGGTTTGAGCGGGAGTGATAAAAGACCCATGGACGGTATCCACCATTCATTTTGGACACAGGTGGGCATTCAGAGGTCGCCCCCCAAGGGATCAATTTTGCTCAACCAGACTTCCTCCTTCCTGAGAAAAGAGACTGTCTTTAGTCCAGTATATTCAAGATCTGCTCCAAAAGCAAGCAATAGTGGAGGTTCCACTATCTTAAAGAGGCAAGGGTTTCTATTCCCCACTTTTCTTAGTAAAAAGAAGTCAGGGGACTTTCGTCCAGTCTTGGACCTAAAGAACCTCAACCGGTCAATTCGGATAGAAACGTTCAAGATGGAAAGCCTTCAACCAATCCTCCAAGCAATAAACCTGGGAGATTGGATGCTGTCAATCGACCTCCAGGACGCATATCTACATATCACTATCCATACCGAATTCCAAAAATTTCTCAGTTTTGCCCTAAACCATTGGCACTTCCAATTTCAAAGCCTCCCGTTCGGGGATCTCTACCGCACCCAGGACATTTACAAAGGTCCTATTGCCTGTAATAGCCCACTTGAGAGAAAAGGGACTAAGGGTCCACCATTATCTGGACGACATCCTACTTCTCTCAGACGGCCAGGGGTCTCTCGTCCAACATCGGAAAATTCTGGTCTCCACGTTGCAGTCCCTAGGGTGGCTGATAAATTGGAAGAAGAGCAACATTCATCCCACTCAGAGAATGGTCTTTCTGGGGGCCGAGCTGGACATAAGGGAGAATACAGTGGAACTTCCACGGAAAAAATTCCTCTCCTAATACAAAAGGTGAAAAGGGCAATCTCGGCTACAATGCTACCGGCCAGAGCATGTCTCAGTATCCTGGGCTCCTTAGCGTCCACCATTCCAATGGTCCAATGGGCACAATGGAACTCGAGGCCTCTCCAGATCTCCTTCCTGCGCCAGTGGAATGGTACGTCAATGTCCCAGCCAATCTTCATCTCTCAGGAGGTAAAGCAATCATTGAATTGGTGGACACGACCTCACAACTTGAGAAGATGCAAGCATATAGTCACTCCTCATCAAGAGATAGTGACCTCAGATGCCAGTCTGCAGGGATGGGGGCTCACTATCAGGACTTCGCGGCTCAGGGCCGCTGGCCATTCAGGACACAGGACTCAGTGTCCAATGTTTTCGAGATGAAAGCAGCGTTTCAGGCTCTCCTGGCCTTCAGTTCTCACTTGAGGGAGAAGCATGTCCTTCTGAGGATGGACAACAAGGTGGCTGTCGCCTATATCAACAGGCAGGGGGGCACCAGAAGCAGGTCCATGATGCAGGAGGTCCGTCCTGTTCTACAATGGGCACAGCTGAACCTGTTGGACTTGAGGGCGGTTTATGTTCTGGGAGTCCAGAACATCTTGGCCGACTCGCTGAGCAGGAATTTCACCTCCAACAACGAGTGGTCTCTGAGTCACCAGGCCTATGCTCTCATATCCCGGACCTGGGGTTCACCAGAGATAGACCTGGCTGCAACTCCGGAAAACGCAAAATGCCAGAGATTCCTATCAAGGATACCATTTCCCTCGGCGGAGGGGACGGATTGCCTCCAACACCCCTGGGATTTTCACCTGGGGTACATTTTCCCTCCGACTGCACTCATAGCGAGATTCCTTCTGAGGCTCAAGAAGTCAACGGCATTGGTGGTAGCAGTAATTCCTTTCTGGCCGAGGAGGCCATGGTTTACTACCCTTATGCAGCTGAACACGGCAGATCCCCTGCCCCTCCCGTTGTCGACGGACCTGCTCTCCCAGGGTCATCTTCTTCACCCGAACCCGGAGAGGCTGCATTTGATGGCCTGGAGACTGAAAGGGCTAGGTACCTAGAGCAAGGCTGTTCCCAGAAGGTGGTGGATACCTTACTCCAGGCCAGAAGACCTACCACCAACAACACATACAGACGGGTCTGGGAGAAATTTGTCACTTTCACTTAACAGCAAGGTTGGGACTCATCCTCCCCGTCGGTGTCACAGATCCTGGAATTTCTTCAATTAGGCTTAGAGAAAGGCCTTAGGTCAAGCACCCTGAAGGTCCAGGTGTCGGCCCTGTCCACCTTGACAGGAGTTAAATGGGCACTAGATCCTCTTGTGATTCAGTTTCAAAGGGCCTGTCTAAAACTGAGGCCCCCTAGGAAACCTTCCTTCCCAGTCTGGGATCTCTCAGTCGTTCTGGAAGCACTATCTAAGGAACCCTTTTTCCCAATCGAGAGCATATCCCTCTGGGATCTAACACTGAAAGTCTCGTTCTTAATAGCCATAACATTGGCTAAAAGGGTGTCAGAGATGCAAGCTCTAGTGGTTAGTGAACCATATCTGGTTGTTTTTCCGGACAGACTAGTCCTAAGACCTTCGGATCGATTCATCCCCAAGGTATCCTCATCCTTCCATTTCAATCAGGAGATTAATCTAAGTATGGATCAGGGCGATCCTCACCCATTGGATGTCAAAGGTAGCGTCTTGGAATATCTCTCGGCAACCAAATCCATCAGAAAGACGGAAAGTCTCCTAATTGTCCCGCATAGATTCAGGAGAGGCCAAGCGGCATCCTCACGCACCATTGCTTCATGGCTAGTAAAGACCATCAAGAAGGCCTATTCATTAAGTAACCACCAAATACCTGAGGGCTTAAGGGCACACTCCACCAGGGCAGTGGCAACCTCCTGGGTGGCATATTGTAGAGTCTCGGCGGAGACAATTTGCAGAGCGGCTACCTGGTCTTCCAGGAACACCTTTATGTCTCATTATAAGGTGGATTCCGCTCGCTTATCCACAGTGGATTTCGGAAGATCCGTTATCCAGGCCAATTCTTCTATTCTTTGTTAATAAACTTAGTTTGCATTCCCACCCAGTTTTGCGAGTTATTCCCCAAAGTGTATGCTGCCATGATGCAACAGGAAAACGGAAAATTGTATACTCACCTTTCTATAATTTTCCTTTCCTGTCGCATCTTCATGGCAGCATACAATCTCTCACCCTTCTGAGGTGTTATATACAGAGAATACTGGGGCGGGGGCCCTCTCTACAATTTATAGCTATGTGGTCCTATCAGGTTGTGGGGGCGGAGTCACAACCCAAAGTGTATGCTGCCATGAAGATGCGTCAGGAAAATTACGGAAAGGTGAGTATACAATTTTCCGTTTTCTGCACAGCCTGGACGTCAGGAGGAGGCAGGCGCAGCTCTGAGTGACAGAGCAGAAGACCAATTGGCTTCCAGCTACATTCGGGAGAATTAGCAGCTAGACATCCTGCTGGGAGGCAAAAATATGTAGATAGCAGTGTAGGAGAGGCTTCTGCAGTGCTGTTCTCCTCACTGACACAAAGGACATGAGTAGACATGTGAGTGTAATGTAAGCAAGTCACACATGCAGGCTACTTGCCTAAGCTGAAGCCAACCCCTGTGCCCAGAGTTCTCTTACCGTTCGGAAAGTGTTTTCCTCCTCCTCCTCAGCCTCTGGTTGGCGCTACTGCGCCTGCCACTCCTCACCTCTCTGGTTGTCAGACCCCATCTCCTGCTGGCTGGAGAAATATTTTTTTTTTCTTTCATTCTCTGCTCAGATTGCCCGGGCCCCCCCTGCTGGCTGGGCCCAGTACAACAGGACCAGTTGTACTTATGGCTTATCAGCGGCCCTGTACATAATAAGGGTGTTCCCCCTGCTTTCAGATTTCGATAGGTCTACCTCTGCCACAGACCCCACATCCACCAGGCCATAAATGTGGGTAAGAGGTCCTTGTCCCCTTCAACACTTTTCAGCTTGCCTGTACATTCAGCAGCATGGCAAAAGATGTAAACTGACCATGGTGTCATGGATCATCAGCCATGATTAGCGTGGTCAGTTTACTGTCAGGAAGAGAGGCACAGGCAGGATCAACCAGGTATTATTTAACACAGGAAGGAGTAAATAACAGTGCATTAGTACGGATCATATTATCTTGCTTTATTAAGACAGTAGGTTTACAAATATTTTAAGGTTAGGGGTTCAGTGCAGGTAAGGGATTTAAAAGTCTACAATTTCTCATGTTGCTCTTAGTCTGTTACATTATTGTGCAGTTACAGTTTTGTTCACCCAGGGGCATAACTTTAACCTTCAGGGCCCCAGTGCAAGAAACCATGAAGGACCCTCCTGATTGATCCCCAGCCAGGGCCCTTCCCTCTGAGCCTGGGAGCAGTAGTTTTTTATTTTTATTATTTTTTAGGGACTCATTGGTTGGCTTTGATGAAATATCCGAGTTCTAAACAGCCTTTTGTCCAGCATTTCTCAACCTTTTCAGTACAGAGGAACCCTTAAAAAAACTTTACAGTTTTAGGGAACCCCCGATAAAAATAATTATATCTACAACTCAGGATACATTAGTGTCATGGTCAGTGGGAATAACGCTTGTTATCCTCTTACAGGTAGCTAAAAAGATCAATGGTGTCAGTGGGAACTTATCTGAGAGGCAGAAATTGCTCAAGAAACCCCTAGAAACCTCTGGGGGAACCTTAGGCTTCCAAGGTACCATGTTTGAGAAACCCTGGTCCAGACCATAGCAAAGCCACACCACAAGTCATACATCCTCAATCAACATCCACTTTATTGATCACTTTTTGGCTACACCCAAACCTGCATGTTAGTGGGGCACTACCTGAACCACATTTTTGTTCTCAATTCCTTCAAGGTGGGCTTCTGGAGTTATTTTTACATCTATTGGACAGCAGTTATATAACTGTTTTTTTTTTGCTAAGCAGCAATGTAAGGTGTTACATACTTCTGACCACAGCAGTATGATTAAAAAGCTATGGTCTCTTTTTTTTTTTTTTTTTACACTGTGAATGGCTTCTATATAACACTGCAAATACTGCAATTCAATATTTTTATTAAAGTAAGTGGAAAATAAGACTGATTACTGAGTTACAATGTCAGAGATATTTATTCAACATTGCTTTGATATGAAACTCTAACTTACAAATCGCCAAAGTAATGATGATCTTATTCAGTAAAGCAAAAACTTAAAGAGGAGGGCCAGTCAAAAAAAAAAAAAAAATTAAAAGTCAGCAGCTACAAATACTGCAACTGCTGAATTTTAATTGGACACTTACCTGTCCCTGAGTCCAGCGATGTGGGGGATCGAAGCCCCGCTCGTCTCCCCCTCCGTTCAGTGGCGCCGGCTTTGCAAATGTGGGCGCCGGGCTGTGGCTTCACAGCCTGGCACCCACTGCGCATTCGCGAGCGGCGCAGCGCGCCGTGATTGGCCGCTCAGTCACCTGGGACCCCAGATGATTGACAGGAGGGAGGGAGCAGAGCTGAGCCCTTCCTGTGCCGAGGGGGAAGTGATGTCACCAGCCCAGGCACTGGAAGAGGCAGACTACGAGGGACCCCCTAGCAACAGGCATTTAGAGGTGAGTAAAAAAAAAAAAATATATACAAATTTTTTTTGTATTTTTTTTTTTAGGATTTTTCATGTAGTTTTTTGTTTTTTTTTGGGTGGAACCCCACTTTAAGCCACATTCCAATGGGTGGTCTAGTGTACACTACTTGACATGTGTAGGTATTTGAGAAATGAAAAAGAAAGGAAAAGAGGTGAGGAGAAAGTAGCGGGGAGAGCATGGGGGTAAATGGGAATGAGCATCTAGGGCCCTGTGCCAATCTGCACTTTAGAGCCAGACTTCTTCCGTTTCAATGCCTACGGTCAGAAGGTAGAGAGTGGAAAACCCATGGGTCCCAGGTCTTATAAAATTTGGCCATCATATCTATCGGTTTCGCTGTCAGGTTTATTAAATGTCGAGTAAGGCTCCATTCACACTAGCGCGTTTTTTGATGCATTTTGCAGAAATGCATGGGAATTTTTTAACATGGGTTCCTATGGAACATGTTCACATCAATGCTTTTTTGTATCTCTGCGTTTTTGGAAAGGGTCGGGGACTTTTTTTCATGCAAAAAGCAGCATTTTGCATGTAATGGATTTCAATGGACAAGCATCAAAAACGCAAGTGCACCGTTTTTGCAGCGTTTTTGCAGCGTTTTTGGTGCGTTTTTGCCGTTTTTTTTTTTTTTTTTTTTTTGTAATTTTTTTTTAAGACTGTAAAAAAAAATGAAAAAAAAAAAAAAAAAAAAAAAAACGCAAAACGCAAATCGCGGCAAAAACGCGGCAAAAACGCTACAAAAACGCTGCTCAAAAACGTGCCAAGCATGAAAAAAAAACCTCCAAAAACGCTCAAAAGCAACATGCATAGGTGTGAATCGAGCCTAATGCTGGCCATACACTATACGAAAAATCGGCCGAAAAATCGTTCGTATGGACACTTCGTTTGTTTTTCGGCAAGTTAGTGGGTACAAATCGATAATCGTTTGTGACGTTTTTGTGGAAAAAAAACGAACGGCATGTTTGGAAAATTTCTGCCGAACGTACGATAAATTGCAAGGTTAATGTGTTTCCCGTCCGAACTGCCTGCACTAGGTATATGTAAAAAAACGAACACAAAATTATTTATTCATGTCCACTGAACAGATTATCGGACATTATATGATGGCACGATCGTTTGCGGTCACGGTCGAACGTTCGTTTTTCGAAAATGGGTTCGGCCGATTTTCTGTATAGTGTATGGCCAGCATTAGGCTCGATTCACACCTATGCATTTTTTGTGCTTTTTGCATTTTGCAGATTTGCACTACAGATCGTGTTCCATAGGAAACAATGTTAAATGGACTGTAGTGCAAATCTGCAAAATGCAAAAAGCACTAAAACTGCATAGGTGTGAATCCAGCCTAAGGCTCCATTCACACTAGCGCGTTTTTTGATGCATTTTGCAGAAATGCATGGGAATTTTTTAACATGGGTTCCTATGGAACATGTTCACATCAATGCCTTTTTGTACCTCTGCATTTTTGGAAAGGGTCAGGGACTTTTTTTCATGCAAAATGCAGCGTTTTGCATGTTAGGCTCGATTCACACCTATGCATGTTGCTTTTGAGCGTTTTTGGAGGTTTTTTTTTCATGCTTGCCACGTTTTTGAGCAGCGTTTTTGCCGCGTTTTTGCCGCGTTTTTGCCGCGATTTGCGTTTTGCTTTTTTTTTTTTTTTTTTTTTTTTTTACAGTTTTTTTTTTACAGTCTAAAAAAAAAATTAAAAAAAAATGTAAAAAAAAAAAAAACGGCAAAAACGCATCAAAAACGCTGCAAAAACGCTGCAAAAACGGTGCACTTGCGTTTTTGATGCTTGTCCATTGAAATCCATTACATGCAAAACGCTGCTTTTTGCATGAAAAAAAGTCCCCGACCCTTTCCAAAAATGCAGAAAAACAAAAAGGCATTGATGTGAACATGTTCCATAGGAACCCATGTTAAAAAATTCCCATGCATTTCTGCAAAATGCAAAATGCATCAAAAAACGCGCTAGTGTGAATGGAGCCTTATAGAATTCAATGGACCAGCATCAAAAATGCAAGTGCAGCATTTTTACAGCGTTTTTGCAGCGTTTTTGATGTGATTTGCGTTTTTGCCTCAGGCTCGATTCACACCTATGCATGTTGCTTTTGAGCATTTCTGCAGTGTTTTTTGAGCAGCGTTTTTGCAGCGTTTTTACAGCGTTTTTGCCACGTTTTGCATTTTTTTTTGTTTTGTTTTTTTTTACAGTTTTTTTAGACTGTATACAGTCAAAAAAAAAAAAGCCAAAAACGCAAAACACATCAAAAACGCTGTAAAAACGCTGCACTTGCGTTTTTGGTGCTGGTCCATTGAATTCTAAAAAAAAAAAAAAAATGCCAAAAACGCATCAAAAACGCTGCAAAAACGCTGTAATAACGCTGCAAAAACGCTGCACTTGCGGTTTTGATGCTGGTCCATTGAATTCTATTACATGCAAAATGCTGCATTTTGCATGAAAAAAAATCCCTGACCCTTTCCAAAAACGCAGAGGTACAAAAAGGCATTGATGTGAACATGTTCCATAGGAACCCATGTTAAAAAATTCCCATGCATTTCTGCAAAATGCATCAAAAAACGTGCTAGTGTGAATGGAGCCTTAATCCTGTTTTTCACTGCCGCTAAGGAGAGGAAGTCAGATAACCAAGCTTTTGCTATTGATTGGTTGCCATTAGGACATGAGTCATCAGTGGCATCTAGTAAGTCCATCAGGTTTAAGATTGAGTAAAGCTTCATCAGGTGGCTCAAGGATGGGAATCATATATGTTTTTTTTTTTAAAGGTGTAGACCTAGCAGTGTAGGTAACATTGAAAAAGATCAACAAATTGTGCAGGATATATTTCCAGAGTCCCCGGAGGTTGTGAGTATTTTACAGAGAGGAAATTATCATCATATCAGTCTCTTCTCACAGATGGCAAAAAAATCTAATCCACAGATAGAATCATTCCATTGTTCATAAAGAATCTGAACACATCCCTCATTATTTGCTAGGTTATTTGGCTCTCCTGGGTGAAAAAATCTGCAAAAGATAAAGCAATACATTACAGCACATGCCCTCAAATTTTCTTATTCATTGACAAACAGCAGTTTGCCTTTTAACATATGAAAAGTACAATTTTAAAAATCTAATTCTGTAAACAGAAGACAACTTTTGCTTGGCTTCACAGAAAGGAAATACATAATCAGTATAAATATAAACGTATTCAGATAAACTAGCCTAAACCTCTACCAAGTGGCGGCCACATTAATCCTTCTGAGACTCCCATTCAGCTCTCAAGGACAGCTATGGTGAACAATATAGTATTCAGTTTACTCTATGTAGCTAATTCAGAGTTGAATTTAATGATAGTATTCAGTATGCATTCACTTTTGTTTATTTTTTTTATTTATTTATTTATTTTCCAGATATAGTGTAATTGCACGATGAGCTATCTAACAAAAGTGACAGCAACTGGATTGGGACAAACTATGATATTACCAGGAGTAGAAACCAAAGCATTCTTTATAAAGAAGAATTATGCTCCATGCACACTGTGCTTAAAAAAACACCAGCTCCCTTGGCAGAAAAAAAAATGCTTATATAGAACATTTTTGCACACCTGTTTAGGCGCATTTAGGAGCGTTTAGCATTTTTTTCTGGCAGAAAACTCCAATCAAAAACACAAACCAGAAGATTTTTTTTTTTTCTGCCTCCAAACGCTGGCCCTAAAATATGCCTCTAAACATCCTAATGTACATGGACACATAGGATAACATTGAGCTGCTTCTACAGCCAAAACACAAAACTCCTGTAGAAGCAACGATTTTTAAGCCAGTGTGCATGAACCCTTAAGGTGTGTATAAACCCTCAATCTAAGTTTTCAGCATGTGTGGCATCATGCCTCACTGACTGTATTTGGTTTTCAATAGCAAATAATTTTGAATCTGTTGCAAACTTTTTTATCTAATATATGGCCCTGCAATAGCACATTATACACATGACTTACTGGTATGATAACCCCGTGCCATCAACCCACTTAAATGTATTGTTCGTCTCCAAATTTGTCAGACCGATCCAATAAATTCCTCCATTACGGTCATTCGTTAAAAATTTCTATGGAATTAGAGAGAAAGAAATAAGTGTAAGTGTTATAAAATCAATGTAAATACAGAGGGCCTATTAACAACAGAGAGGGGATGTATGAGTGCAACATATGTATTGGCTCTTGTTCAGTGTTATACAGTATATACTTTATATTGGTATTTTGGTGAAACACTTAAGTACCACATCCCTTATAAATTATGTCCAAAAAAATAAAGAGAAGTGCGACTTTTATAAAGGTGCTACCTCTCAAAGAATAACCAAAACACATGTAAATACTGTTAAAAACATTTTATTCAAAAAAAGATTTAGAGTTAAAACACCAATTCATAAAAACAAGACTGGTGCATTTACACATTGATACAACAATTAATTTTGTAGTTCACCCCCGATGATCAGCCCATAACTACCACATATGGAAATACACATAGACATCTCAGTACATTATGCCAATGACATGAAAACCTAGTTTACAAGCAGTAGACAACGGCATTGATTTTGGACATGCATAAGTTTACCTGTTGCACATTACACTTCATCAGGGGGAAGTGAAGTGATAACCTAATGGACTGCAACCAAAAGAGTACTATGTGGTCACCTAAACGGGAGGGACCCACACATGCTCTACCAGAAGGAGGACAGCCAGGGGAGCCAAAGGCCCAAACAGGAACATATCAAGTAGTCATATATAGTAGAGCCAGCTCAAAAAGTCATCAAGGGAACATATGGTCACTGGGATCATCAAAAGTAATTATGGGTAGGTCTCCTTAATTGAGCATCCCCAATAGGGATCCACCATTTGCAATTCCAGAAATATGATGAACAGTATCTATCTCCTTCCTCTAGGCCAGTGGTCTCCAAACTGTGACCTGGGGGCCTGATGCTTTTATCTGGCCCTTGGGGCACTATTTTCATTCAATGATACCAATGATGGGGCACAATTCCTCCCAATAACACCAACAATGGGGCACAATTCCTCCCCATGACACCAAAGATGGGGTATAATTTCCCCCAATGACACCAAAGATGGGGCACAATTCCTCTTGATGGCACTAATGATGGGGCACAATTCCTCTTGATGACACCAATGATAGGGCACAATTCCTCTTGATGACACCAATGATAGGGCACAATTCCTCTTGATGACACCAATAATAGGGCACAATTCCTCTTGATGACACCAGAGATGGGGCACAATTCCTCACAATGACACCAATGCTGGGGCACAATTTCTCCTAATAACACTAACGATTGGGCACAATTCCTAGGAATTATACCAAAAATGGGGCACAATTCCTCCCAATGACTCTCTGGGCTCTCTAAGCCTTTTTAGTTGCAGCACCCTGCTGCACAGACCCACACCCTAACATCTCGATAGGGGATCTCTTGACACCCTGGGCTCTCTCATTTCTCTGAGACTTCTAGATTCCCTCAGTCCCTTGGACTCGCCTAGTCTTGACTCTCTCAGTCCTCCAGACTCGCTTAGCCGCCTTGACTCTCCCAGCCCTGTGATCGAGGAAACACCTGTTTCCTCACAGGAGCTCTGAGCTATGGCAAGGTCCTTCATTATAAGGGTTGTGCATATCTGCACTCGCAGCCTGCTGATCTCCTGCGCACTGAGTTGGAGACTTCTTTCCACCCAAATCTGTCATGTACCTGATGGCGGAGCCCAGAGTGCAGGGAGTGGCCTCTTGTGTGCCTCTGGCTCAAGAACCCCTGATAGAGGAAACAGGGACTCGAGAGCGCAGGGGGCAGGTGGCAGGTGTCTCTGTAGTTCAACTGGAGCACTGGAACAGCGGACTGTAAGAAGATGCACCGGATCACTGGCAGGAACACTGGAACCACTGGCTGTGAGGAGAAGCACTGTAGCAGGCAGGAACTTCTGGAACAGCAGGCAGCAGGGAGGTGTTCTGTAGTTCAGCTGGAGCACTGGAACAGCAGACTGCAAGAAGATGCACCGGGAACTCTGGCAGGAACACTGGAACCACTGGCTGTGAGGTGAGGCACTGTAGCAGGCAGGAACCCAGGAACAGCAGGCAGCAGGGAGGTGTTCTGTAGTTCAGCTGGAGCACTGGAACAGCAGGCTGTAAGAAGATGTACTGGAACTCTGGCAGGAACACTGGAACCACTGACTACGAGGAGAAGCTCTGTAGTAGGCAGGAACCCTGGAACAGCGGACAGCAGGGAGGTGTTCTGTAGTTCAGCTGGAGCACAAGCGGAATCAGACAGGCCGGGTCAACACTGGCGGGCAAGCAAGTACCAAATGGAAGCAGAAGAGTAGTCAGGATACAGTCCGGGTTGGCTACAGGCAGGTAGCGGATAACCGTAAGAAGAGGCAGGAGAATAGTCAAACAAGCCGGGGTCAGGGACTGGCAGCAAACAGGAGTAGTCAGGAGCAGGCCGGGTAAACAGGAAGCAAGTAGGCAGGTATTCAGGTAGCTTAGGGTCACAGGGAATGCTGTAGACCGGACAGCAAGGAAGCACGCTGACAGGCTCCTTTAAATAGGCCTAATGGCGCCAAACGCTGTCACACTGCACGTCTGTGCACGCTCATGTACCGATCGTACGTGCCCGTTCGTACCATCGTGCACCCGCGTACACCCGTTCGTACTAGCGCACACCCACATGCGTTCGTTTGCGCCAACGCGCCTCCGCACGCGTCCTCTGGCTCTATCAACAGTGGTTCTGTTAACCGATCTTCCGCCGACGGCTGTGCTAACAGGACGCCTTTCATGACAAAATCTCTTAGAAGTCTCCAAACTCTGAAACCCAAGCTGGGAATAACAAAATCTAGAAATAATAAAAAGATCAATTTTCTCCACTCTAAATCAAGATTTTGGAGCCCCATACTCTGCATACATGCAAACCCTGTGTCATTTCTACTTCCATTTTCACAGTGGCAGGGCCTCACATTGTCACACCCCAAATATGTTTTAATTGTACCATCAATGTCCCAACTGGGGTTATGGTATGGGATGCTGGTGGGTGTAGGTACCCGGGAATCCAAGTTACCTTTCTCATATTGTGCAGATGTCATAAGACCAACAAATACACCTTACAACTCTTCCTGTCTTTTGGACTACTACAGAGCCCCCTGCCAAAAATTACTCAGTATATATAAGAAAAAACATCTCTTATTACTCTCAAACCAAGGCTAGGAGTGCAGTTCTTTTAACTGCTTCCTGACCACCCGCCGCAGTTGTACTGCGGCAAGGTGGCAGGTTACTGCAAATCGCCATCATTGTATGTTGGCTCGTTTAAGTGATATAGCACGCCTGTGGGTCCAGCGGACCCGCGATCGCGGTGTACAGAGGCAGAAATGGGATTTGTCTGTGTAAACAAGGCAGATCCCCGTTCTGCCAGATGACATGCCAGAGATCTGTTCCCAGTGATCGGGAACAGCGATCTCTGCCATGTCCCTGGCAGCCCATTCCCCTAAAGCTTTGGCGCAAACCAATCAATATACGACTATTGGGTTTTTTTTTTTGGTTTTTTTTACCAAAAATACAGTGGGGACGCAAAGTATTCAGACCCCCTTACATTTTTCACTTTGTTATTGTCACGGAACGCCCCACACTCCGCTTGAGTGCTTCCGTCATATACCGCTTCCTAAGTTCTGGAACACGGGTCCAATGGATCTGGCCATAGGAACCCCAAGAACTAGACAACACCAGTCTTGGAGTACATCAGAACTACCTTTATTTTGAGATCTCACAGACCTTTATACAGCAGGGATGACTCAAAGCTAACCTAATTAACATGACCTAATTTACTACAAAATGTACCCAGACCAGATGACAGTCTTGTGGGCACCGAGCTTCACACATTAATACAATTAACAATACAAACAACAATCTCCCCCCTCCTCAGCCTAGACCATTCGTCTATTAGCCAGGGCTGGTGGCTAATGTGATCAGCTCTCTCAATTAACATAAACACATGTTGATAACACCAGCATCTCCTCACAGGATGTGTCCCAACAGAATGAATCAGTCTTATCAGCAGGGGGCTGCTGGAGGAATCCCCCCTCCCTCTTCAGGGACACAAATATACAGTAAGGAGTCCCCATACAATATATACATGACTGAGTCCGATTAATACAGTTCAGACTGGATTTCTCATTCACCTCAAATGCTAGGGCCCATAATTGGTGGGCAACAGGCTTGCACACAGTCCTCTCCAACAGCCTCCGCTCTGGCCATGCCCGTGACATTTCTCCCCTTTCGGCAGGAGACTAACACAGGAGGAGACCCCAGACGGGTTGACTCCGAAGTTAGTCCACAGCTCCAGTCCTCTACTGCCTGTACCCACACAGTACCCCAAACAAATCATCCCAAACAGTGCATTACTCACCCAGCCATCCTCTGCCTCTCTCAGAGAACATATCTGCCGCTGGGGAGAGACCCGGACTGGCCCTTCTCCCTGGAATCCTTTCTGCCGCTGGAGAGAAGACAGGGGGACTGGGCTCACTCCATCCTGCTGTTGGGGATCTGGGCCGACTGCCCAGCATCCCTGGGGTATACAGGTGGGGACTGAAGCCCCATCAACCGACACCAGATCAAGCTGCAGTTGTGAGGTGATGACTGCATTCTCTCCTTGGATCCTGATCTGCAGCTCGCGATAGACTGCAACCTCCTCACCTTGGGCCTCCACAATTGCTGCAGGTGTGGGGCAGAGGTCTTGGACCCTCTGTCCGGTTGCCAGCACTTCTGCTGGGGGTTTGCCAGGTGGTTCCTCCTCTACAGAAACGTCTATTAAATCCCCAGTCTCTGGAATTGGTAAAAGTGTGGGACAGAGGTCTTGGACCCTCTGTTCAGTTACCAGATCTTCAGCTGGAGAAGTTTGTTTTAACTCCATAGATGCTGCTGGCAGAAAATCACATGTCCCTGTCAGTGTTGTGGGAGAAAGGCTGACTACCTCTTCTCTCAGGAAGGCTGAAGCCACTGTTGGTGCTGGGCAGAACACAGTGAACTTTGGCCCTGATAGCAGCTCTTCTGCTGGAGGCTCATCAGGTTGTTCTTCCTCAGCAGAAAAGTCTATTAAATCCTCTACCTCTATAACTGGTGTCTGTGGATAGAGGTTCACCATCTCCTGTCCGTGGAACTCAGAAGATGCCATCAGTGCTGGGCAGAGGTTAGCAGAGCTCTGCCCTGTTGTCAGCACTTCAGTTTTGGGGATGGCAATCTCCAGATTTTCCACTGCAGATTCTCTGGCATGCTGCTGGACAGGCACATTCCTCCATCCAAGATCATCCCATGCAGAAACAGGATCATCAAGGTCAGTCAGCACTTGCTGCATCCGCCATAAGACCTCCGCCTCCATAGCTGTGGGGGCAGGTTGGCAAAGCACACTATCGCTCTGCCACATTGCCGACTCTTCAGCCAGGATTTCAGGGTTGTCAGCTGGTATTTCCTGATAGTCCCAGGCAAAGGGAGCCCAGCCCTGGCACTGAGCAATGTCTAGCAGCCGTCTGTAGGCGATCTCTAGCTCCCATTCCTGAACGGCCAGAAACTCCAAATCTTCCTGTGCCCAGTGCACTTCCGAAATGTTCAGTAGCCCTTCTCTGAAATCCATGATTTCGTCCACCCGCCGCTCCAAATCACTCCCAAAGTTAGGGTCCCCTGTCAGCTTCACAAACAACAGTCCCAAGCCGCCGTAGCTTAAGCCTTCCGTTGGGCTGTCATCCGCTATCCAGGGACATGCTTGAGATACATGCCACCGGAGGGCTCTGTAGCTCTCATCCAGCTTCATCTCTGCCCAGACCAGCCTGCTTAATTCAGCTGTCTGCTTCTTGTGTGGTTTTTCTCCCAAAAACCGCACCCGCAGTCCGTACTGCGACCAGTACCTTTCCTCGATGGAGGGGAGAACTTTTCCCTGGTGTCGCTGCTCACGGGCTAGCG
Source organism: Aquarana catesbeiana (assembly GCF_042186555.1). Lineage (NCBI taxonomy): Eukaryota > Metazoa > Chordata > Amphibia > Anura > Ranidae > Aquarana > Aquarana catesbeiana. The sequence goes on along the minus strand of NC_133326.1, from coordinate 626,773,173 downwards.
CTTCCTTCCAGAGTTTGCAGCGAATAGAATCACACCATCCCAGCAGGACCTGCTCCGATACTGGTCCTCTGTGCTGTATCTGCATCTCTCGCAACCTCCTTCTGAATTCCTCATCCATGGCGGCTGGTATCTGTACCTCTCCTCTTCTGCTATCTGGACCTTGGATCCAGATGGAAGTTTGGATGTCCCAGACTTCAGGAAGCTTTCCCGCTGCTTGCCACCAATGTCACGGAACGCCCCACACTCCGCTTGAGTGCTTCCGTCATATACCGCTTCCTAAGTTCTGGAACACGGGTCCAATGGATCTGGCCATAGGAACCCCAAGAACTAGACAACACCAGTCTTGGAGTACATCAGAACTACCTTTATTTTGAGATCTCACAGACCTTTATACAGCAGGGATGACTCAAAGCTAACCTAATTAACATGACCTAATTTACTACAAAATGTACCCAGACCAGATGACAGTCTTGTGGGCACCGAGCTTCACACATTAATACAATTAACAATACAAACAACAATCTCCCCCCTCCTCAGCCTAGACCATTCGTCTATTAGCCAGGGCTGGTGGCTAATGTGATCAGCTCTCTCAATTAACATAAACACATGTTGATAACACCAGCATCTCCTCACAGGATGTGTCCCAACAGAATGAATCAGTCTTATCAGCAGGGGGCTGCTGGAGGAATCCCCCCTCCCTCTTCAGGGACACAAATATACAGTAAGGAGTCCCCATACAATATATACATGACTGAGTCCGATTAATACAGTTCAGACTGGATTTCTCATTCACCTCAAATGCTAGGGCCCATAATCGGTGGGCAACAGGCTTGCACACAGTCCTCTCCAACAGCCTCCGCTCTGGCCATGCCCGTGACAGTTATATTGCAGCCAATTGCTAAAACCATTTAAGTTCATTTTTTTCCTCATTAATGTACACACAGCACCCCATATTGACAGAAAAACACAGAATTGTTGACATTTTTGCAGATTTATTAAAAAAGAAAAACTGAAATATCACATGGTCCTAAGTATTCAGACCCTTTGCTCAGTATTTAGTAGAAGCACCCCTTTGAACTAATACAGCATGAGTCATTTTGGGAAAGATGCAACAAGTTTTTCACACCTGGATTTGGGGATTCTCTGCCATTCCTCCTTGCAGATCCTCTCCAGTTCTGTCCGGTTGGATGGTAAACGTTGGTGGACAGCCATTTTTAGGTCTCTCCAGAGATGCTCAATTGGGTTTAAGTCAGGGCTCTGGCTGGGCCATTCAAAAACAGTCACGGAGTTGTTGTGAAGCCACTCCTTCGTTATTTTAGCTGTGTGCTTAGGGTCATTGTCTTGTTGGAAGGTAAACCTTTGGCCCAGTCTGAGATCCTGAGCACTCTGGAGAAGGTTTTCATCCAGGATATCCCTGTACTTGGCCGCATTCATCTTTCCCTCAATTGCAAATAGTCGTCCTGTCCCTGCAGCTGAAAAACACCCCCACAGCATGATGTTGCCACCACCATGATTCACTGTTTGGACCGTATTGGACAGGTGATGACCAGTGCATGGTTTTTTCCACACATACCGCTTAGAATTAAGGCCAAAAAGTTCTATCTTGGTCTCATGAGACCGGAGAATCTTATTTCTAACTATCTCAGAGTCCTTCGGGTGTTTTTTTAGCAAACTCCATGCAGGCTTTCATGTGTCTTGCACTGAGGAGAGGCTTCCGTCGGGCCACTCTGCTATAAAGGGCTGCAGTGATGGTTGACTTTCTACAACTTTCTCCCATCTCCCGACTGCATCTCTGGAGCTCAGCCACAGTGATCTTTGGGTTCTTCTTTACCTCTCGCACCAAGGCTCTTCTCCCCCGATAGCTCAGTTTGGCCGGACGGCCAGCTCTAGGAAGGGTTGCGGTCATCCCAAACGTCTTCCATTTAAGGATTATGGAGGCCACTGTGCTCTTAGGAACCTTAAGTGCAGCAGAAATTTTTTTGTAACCTTGGCCAGATCTGTGCCTTGCCACAATTCTGTCTCTGAGCTCTTTAGGCAGTTTATTTGACCTCATGATTCTCATTTTCTCTGACATGCACTGTGAGCTGTAAGGTCTTATAAAGACAGGAGCGTGGCTTTCCTAATCAAGTCCAATCAGTATAATCAAACACAGCTGGACTCAAATGAAGGTGTAGAACCATCTCAAGGATGATCAGAAGAAATGGACAGCACCTGAGTTAAATATATGAGTGTCACAACAAAGGGTCTGAATACTTAGGACCATGTGATATTTCAGTTTTTCTTTTTTAATAAATCTGTAAAAATGTCAACAATTCTGTGTTTTTCTGTCAATATGGGGTGCTGTGTGTACATTAATGAGGAAAAAAATGAACTTAAATGATTTTAGCAAATGGCTGCAATATAACAGAGTGAAAAATTTAAGGGGGTCTGAATACTTTCTGCCCCCCCCGTATGTAGAAGAATATATATCGGCCTAAACTGATGAATAATTTGTTTTTATATTTATTTATTTTTGTATATATATATTATAGCAGAAAGTTAAAAAAATGTTTTTTCTTTTTCAATAAATAAATCAAGGTTCACAGAGACCCCAAATTTGGGGGGTTATGTAGCCTAAGTCCTACCCCACCAGTAGTAAATATGTGGGGCTCCTACGACCTATGGTTTCCAGAGATATGGGGCTCCTTGCGCAGCCTGTCAGAAGCTAAATACAGTGCGGCCACTTTAAATACAAGCTGACACACTCTGTTTGCAACAGACTGAGAGGTAGAGCTCACAGTGCCTCTCACTTCTTAGAGGCACTGAGCTCAATGAACAGCTTGGAGTCTTGGACCAATAGGCTGCAGAAACAGTGCACTATAGGTAGCATGACGTCTATGCAATCACGTGATTGCATGTGAGACGCTTCATTTGCCTGCTTTTGTGAGTCATTGTGGTGCAGAGCACTGCGCTGCAACACTCCCATCTTGCAGGCATTCCCCTTGCTGTGGGGTTTTCTGTTGGCACCACCATAGGAAATGGGCGGTGCTTTCCCCGAGTAGCAGTGTCATTTCTGGGTTCTGTGCCAGTGGGAAATCGTAAGTGACCCTGACCCCGCAGCTCCGTGGATGGAGAAGCCACGGGTACTATGTATCTGCCTGTGACTTGTCTGTAATGTGATCTGACACCCTGTCTGTTCATAGCCATGCAGAGGATGCACCATGTCCGCGACCACCACTATTGACTGTAGACACAGAGGCTGCTTGCCCTCTTTTAGTGGCCTGTGAGTGTCTGTCTTTCCTTGGTGGCCTTCCGGACATGATGTATTTTTTGTTTTGCAATGCCACACCACTCACTGGAGCGCTGGGCTGTGGAGGGGGGTGGGAGTAGCTGGCTTAGACCCACAGCAGCTCGCTGAGAGGATGAGCCAGCTGGGTGGATCCCGACTTTAAAGTGGGGATCGATCCAGAGACTGGACTGGCTCGTCAGCCGGCAGCGGGCTTTAGCAGAACGAAGTGCACTCTTGTGAACCTTGTGGCCCTACTTCTGTTTTAAAACCACTTTAAAACAGAACTACATATAGGGGTTAAAGTAAATGCAACCCATAACAATGGACTTCATACGGCTTACACCCTTTTGATGCAATAAATATATAAGTGAAAGTGTTCTGTTGTTGTATTCATGAAGTGCAAAAAAAATCTTGATCTGCTGGAAAAATAAAGAGCTCAGGTGGACTGCAGTCTTAGCACACTACTTGTCCTTGGGTGACAACACTGCTCCTCCTTAGATACAGTACAATGAGTGAGCGTTGTCACCCTAGGACTGGAAGTGTGTTACTGGTAGGATCAACACATGAAAATGTAAAGGTAAGCTGCAATGCATAAAACGTTTAGTATTTTGTTTAGATACACTTTAATTATAAAACTATTCATAAACAGAGATAAAGCTGCTTTTCTCCTGACAGCCTTTTTGGGGTTCCGTGTGCTGAGCACCCTTAGTCCCGGTTCACATATATGCGATGCAGGAACCAGCGCGATTTCACTGCAGGTTCCCGCGTGGCATGTCACCTGCTGGCGGTTCACATTGACATCTGCGAACCGCTGCGGGTGTCAATGCAAAGTTAATAACACCCCCAGATCGGTTTGCAGATCGCAGTGGGAACTGTCAAATGGTGCAGGAATCGGATCGCATAAGCGTGAACACTCATGTGATCTGATTCCTGTGCAGACTAAAAAAAAGGGTCCTGCACCATTTTGGTGCGAAAGTATGGCTGAATTCACATTACACAGACATCGCATGTGATCTGCACCGCAATGCAGTGCAAATCACATGCGATGTCTGTGATCGCACAAGTGTGAACCCATCCTTATTGTCTGGAAAGAGAGTGGTGTTCCCAATTCACCCTACAAAGAAGTCATATTGGACTTCATAATGTCGCTTAGTAGCGATCATCTTTCTATCGTTTACCATTGTGCAGCTGCATTCTTGGTTTAGCGTTACTTATAAGCATAGATTATAGGACATTCTGATCATTACCAAATGTATTTATTTTTATTTTTATCCATTTGGTGTATGCATTCTCTTTTTTATCATTATGATTTTATCTTAGCGTGCATAAAACCACTAGCATGCTCATTTGTTAATGTTGCAATGCTGTCTATACTTGAGGACCTAGGAACACTTGATTTGCAGGAATTTGTGCAGCTGTCAAAAGACCAACCATGACATTATTACGCAATTGCTTTGAGTAATGATGAAATTAGCAATAGGCTTGATCCTGTACTTTTTGAGGGTAAAGATCCACTGTACCAAAGGAAAACCGAAATGCAATACAGAGCATCGATTATGTTGCTTTGAGTTGTTTACCTGCTCTGCTTCATTGTTTACTATAACCAGATGACTTTCTCTGTTCAGACACATCTTCTCAGCTTTTGTCCAATTTAATCGAAAATTAGAGAAGAAATAACAATGGTCTTCAAATTCCAGCCAATCACTCTCACAGGAGGGCTCTGACAAAATAATAAAAAAAAAATCAGAATTAGGCATGAAACCACTAAGAATGAGCTATAGATCCAAACTTTGCTTCTTAAGGCATTTGTCTGAAAGCCCAGCTGGAACCAAACATCACATATAGAAGCATTTTTTCTATCGCTATTCGCTACTATAAATTACAGCTTCCATCTTCCGTTGTTAATAAGTGTTAACCCCTTCAGCTCCAGAAGGTTTTACCCCTTTCGTTACCAGGCCATGTTTAGTTATTTAGCACTGCGCTACTTTAACTGCACGCTCATGCAACGCTGTACCCAAACAAAATTTATATCAGTGTCTTCACACAAATTGAGCTTTCTTTTGCTGATATTCGATCTCCACTGGGTTTTTTTGCGATATAAACGAAAAAAGAACAACAATGTTGAAAAAAATATATATATTCTACTTTCTGCTACAAAACATATCCAATGAATTTAATAAAAAAAAAAAAAAAATCACATTTCTCCAAACATTTTGGCCAAAATGTATTTTGCTACAATAATCCCAATAAGTGTATATTGATCGGTTTGAAAGTTAGATCACCTACAAACTATAGTATATTGTATATACTGGAATTTATTTATTTTTTATACTACTAATGGCAGTGAACAGTGACCTATAATGGCACTGCGATAGTTCGGCAGGCAGTCTGACACTAACTGAGGCTGGGGGGAATTGACCAACTGCCACTGACATCACCAGTGACATTAATACAGTGATAAGTGCTAATAATATACACCAGGGGGAGGCAACCTTTTGAGCACAGTGTGCCGAATAATATTTTCAAAGAAATTGAGCGTGCCGATTTTATAACAAAAAAATGTCAGCTTCACACTCTCAATCACGAAAAGGATTTTTTATAAAGTAAATGCTGTAAACTACTTGAGTAGTAGTGAGAAATTAACATCCTGCACTCTTACGCCTCAGATCAGCCCCAATTCATGCACCTTCACACCTCAGATCACTGTCCCCCTCTGCAAATCTGCCCCACCACTGTGCTACTCTGCACATCTGCCCCACCACTGTGCTACCCTGCACATCTGCCCCACCACTGTGCTACCCTGCACATCTGCCCCACCACTGTGCTACCCTGCACATCTGCCCCACCACTGTGCTACCCTGCACATCTGCCCCACCACTGTGCTACCCTGCACATCTGCCCCACCACTGTGCTACCCTGCACATCTGCCCCACCACTGTACTATCCTGCACATCTGCCCCACCACTGTGCTACCCTGCACATCTGCCCCACCACTGTGCTACCCTGCACATCTGCCCCACCTCTGTACCCTCTGCTCATCTTTCCCACCACCATTACCCCCTGCACATCTGTCCCACCACTGTACTACCCTGCACATCTGCCCCACCACTTTAGCACCCTGCTCTTCTGTCCCCCCCCCCCCCCACTGTAACCCCCTGCTCATCTGCCCCACCAATGTTCCCCCTTTCTCATCTGCCCCACCACTGTACCTCCCTGCATATCTGCCCCACCACTGTACCTCCCTGCATATCTGCTCCACCACCGTACCCCCATGCTCTTCTGTCTTACTGCTGGATAAGGACGAGCGCGATGTTCGAGTTGAATGTAAGTTCGACTTGAACATTGGGTGTCTGCCTGTTCGCTGAACAATTTGGGGTGTTCGCGGCAAATTTGAAAGCCGCAGAACACCCTTTAAAAGTCTATGGGAGAAATCAAAAGTGCTAATTTTAAAGGCTTATATGCATGGTATTGTCATAAAAAGTGTTTGGGGACCTGGGTCCTGTCGGGAGCAGTGATTTTAATAATGTGAGAACCAAACAATGTTTCCCATCTTTTACTATGTGTGGGGGCGCCATGCCTCCCCCTCAGTGCAGGTGCTGCGTGGGGAATTCTGAAATTGGAATGCATTAGTGTCTCCCTGCGCTGGTCTGCTGATAGGGAGGGAGTCGAGTGCCGGCAAAAGAGGCTTCGCGTGCTTCGGGTTGCCTACCCCTGGTGTACACTGTACTGAAAATATGGGTTTGAAAAACAGTTGCGCTAATATCCTGTGACAAAATGTCAAAACTTCAGTAGTTTGATATGAATGCTTCCTAAAGGCCCGTACACACTATAAGAAAATCAGGCGAACATTTTTGTCCGAGGAACTTTTGTTTAGTGTTTACACAACTTTTACAGCCGATTCTAACTTTTCGTTCAAAATTTCCCAAAGGGGCAAACTCCGAAATGTATCTTGTATGACAACAGAACAAATGATTTTCGTTTAATGTGTACAGTTTTAGTACAATTTTCCTACAAGAAAAATCTGAAAAGAAAGACTGTGCATGATCAGAAACAATAAACAACAAAAAAAAAAGTCTTTGTCGTACGAGAATTTTCATCCAAATTTTCGTTCATGGGTTCCGATTTGCTGTAAGATAACAAAGAAAATCGTACGATCGTTTGCCCGGTTTTCTTATAGTTTGTACCCAACATAACACCTTACCTTTTTTCTTTTTCATTTGTGACAATTCCTCTGAAATGGTTATATCTGGGAAGGAAATATAGAACAAATATAAGTGGTGATAGAATCTATGTATGTGTAGCCACCCTGTATTTTAGTAGGTGTCTAAATTTATATTTTCTGGGTAATAGTTTGCCTGGGAAAACTCATTTGGCTTCTCTCCCTTGTTTCAAGGATAAGTTCACCTTTCGTAACATGAAAATAATGATATAAAATACTCCAGTGCTAACAAGTATGTGCCAAGTGAAAGTATGTTGCTGCTGGCACAAAAAATAGTATTCACACCTCACCTATATATTACAACATAAGAATAAAAAACTGTGCCTGCGCAATAAAGTATTTACTATAATGCCCTGTACACACTGTCGGACATTGATCGGACATTCCGACAACAAAATCCTAGGATTTTTTTCCGACGGATGTTGGCTCAAACTTGTCTTGCATACACAGGGTCACACAAAGTTGTCGGAAAATCCGATCGTTCTGAACGCGGTGACGTAAAACACGTACGTCGGGACTATAAACGGGGCAGTAGCCAATAGCTTTCATCTCTTTATTTATTCTGAGCATGCGTGGCACTTTGTCCGTCGGATTTGTGTACACACGATCGGAAATTCCGACAACGGATTTTGTTGTCGGAAAATTTTATAGCCTGCTCTCAAACTTTGTGTGTACAGGGCATAAGTCTCAAGATGTGAAATCAATAAAGTGCAATTAGTGTAGCATGCCAACAATTTTCAAATGCTTAATAAAGTGCTTTCGGTAAATTCTTTCTATAAGGGGAATGAATTGCACATACTCCATTTATGGCATAGAAAGCACTTTACTGAACATTTGAAAATTGTTGGCATTCTACACTATTTGCACTTTATTGGTTTTACATCTTGAGGATTATAGTAAATGCTTCATTGCGCAGGCAGTTTTTTATGCTTACCTTTTTCGTAACATGTTACATGTTACACTCATATTCAGGGTATTCATATTCATATTCCAGATCTGACAGCTAGAGGGGATCAACCCCCCCCCCACCACCACCACCACTAGCTGTCACAATTTCAAAAAAATGTGGCCAAGCCACATGACTCATTCGCAGTGTCCTGTGAAGGGAAAACTACAAGGTCTGGCAGACTTTGTGGCTGTTGGCTTGTAGTTTTTAATGAACTACCACGGCACTGTGGAGCGCCGTGGTATTTCATTGTCTTCCTGTCAGATTGTACAGTGCCTTGAAAAAGTATTCATACCACTTAAAATGTTCCACATTTTTTTGTTGGAAGAACAACAGATAGCTATATATATATATGCATTGTACCTGTCTATACCAGCAGGTGGCGCTGTAGTATTATAGTGTATAGTATATGTGTTCTATGATATAACAGGATGTATTGTCTATCTAAGTTTAGTGCACTTGTTTGTTATTCAGTTCCTGTTCCATGATGTAAAGCCATAATATGATGTATTGCTAATCCTTCATGAAAGTAAAATATTCTCGGCATACAACAAGCTTCCAAGCGCATGATTCAATAACCTGCCAATAGATTATGGGTCCCAGCGTATCCAGCAGACACCCAGCACACCCAGACACACTGGAAAGAATACTCAGTAAGTACAGCAAGTCAGTGAATACTGTATACAAGCTGATGAAACATTGCAAGTGGTTCAGTTGTGAAGTTTGAAATTACAAAGTTGAATAATGCCCCCAGGGAGTAGATCGTATTCATATTTTTGGCAACCAAATGCATTATTTTACATTTTTCAACATTAAACTTCATTTGCCATGTAGTTGCTCACCACATTAATTTGTTTAGATCTTTTTGCAAGGTTTCCAAATCCTGCATGGAAGTTATTGCCCTGCTTAGCTTAGTATCATCCTTAAATACTGACATTAAGGAAGACTTCTACATGGAGACAACCTTTTGTGTTAATTTCAGTAGAGCATCTACAGTCTTAAGCAATCTGCAAGGATGTGGAATGAAAAATTAAACAAAGTGCTTACTAAGAGGGATTCTCAAGAAGTAAAGCAGACCCCTGTCTCTACTCCATAAATCAAGAAGACAGGTGGATATACATCCTTATCTATGTCAATGACATTATAACCTGTTTTGAACAGGAAGGGGATTACAAACAGTTCACAAGCTGAAAGAAAATTTTGAATTCAAAGAGCTTGGGAACATTAGCTACTATCTGGGAATTCAAATAAAGAGAGAAGAAGATGGAAGTTATCTTCTCAACCAATCTCATAAAATCTCAGAAATCTTGGAACAATTCCATATGCAAGATGCAAAGGAAATGAAAACTCATATGGAACCAGGCTATCAAAAGAGCAATGAAGCAGAAAACTTACAAAGTTACATAGTTACATAGTAGGTGAAGTTAAAAAAAACAAAAACACAAGTCCATCAAGTCCAACCTATGTGTGTGATTTTATGTTAATATTACATTGTATATCCCTGTATGTTGCGGTCATTCAGGTGCTTATCTAATAGTTTTTTGAAACTATCGATGCCCCCCCGCTGAAACCACCGCCTGTGGAAGGGAATTCCACATCCTTTCCTCTCCCTCTAAAGAACCCTCTACTCAGTTTAAGGTTAAACCTTTTTTTTTCTAATTTTAGTGAGTGGCCATGTGTCTTGTTAAACTCCCTTCCGCAAACCAGTTTTATCCTTATTGTGTGGTTACCAGTATGGTACCACACAATAGGTTTTCACATCCTGCGGAGAAGTTATTGCCCTGCTTAGCTTAGTGTCGTCCGCAAATACTGAGGTTGTAAGGAAGATAGGGGGCGCTAGATACCATATTATTCAAGTGCTCTAAATAATAATATATAATGAATAATATGGTATCTAGCGCCCCCTATCTTCCTTACATTCCTTTTTTTGATTATCTATTTTTTTGATTATTCAAAAATTGGGGAGCAGCTTACACTGATTGTTTATATATTTCCACAAATTTTCTTTATTGTTGGGAATGTTTTCTTACTAGATGTATTACCAGTATATGTAATTTATATATATTATCTGCTATTGACACCACTGGCGCGAAGGTTTTTACTATTTTCAAATACTGAGGTTGAGCTGTTTACCCCATCCTCCAGGTCATTTATGAACAAATTAAACAGGATTGCTCCCAGCACAGATCCCTGGGGGACCCCACTTCCCACCCCTGACCATTCCAAGCATTCCCCATTTATCACCACCCTCTGAACTTGCCCTTGTAGCCAGTTTTCAATCCATGTACTCACCCTATGGTCCATACCATACTACCGGTACATTGAGCCACACCAGAAAGGCAGAGGGAGATTAGGGAAGTAAACAAGTGGCTGAGGAGCTGGTGCAGTAAGGAGGGGTTTGGATTCCTGGAGGACTGGGACGACTTTTAAGTCGGTCACCAGTACTATAGAAGGGACGGACTGCACCTAAATGAGGAGGATGCAAATGTGCTCGAAGTAAAGATGGCCAAAAAGTTAGAGGGGTTTTTAAACTAGGCAACGGGGGGGGGGTTCCAGAGGTAGAGATAGTCAGCGCGGAACATAGTCCAGAGGGTAGTATTGGGGGCATAAGTGGTAGGTTGACTAAAGCACATAAACCCAAGGTAAGTATAATAACAAGTCCTAGCTGCAATCTCAGAAGACCCAATAAAAGGATGGTATACGACCGGTCTAAACTACGTGGCATGTTCACCACTGCCAGGAGCCTGGTGGACAAGATGGGTGAACAAGATGGGAGCCTGGCGGACAAGATGGGAGATACTGTTGTATGAGGAAGATTTGGATTTTGTGGGAATTTCAGAGACTTGGTTCAACAGCTCTCATGATTGGCTGGCAACCATTCAAGGGTATACCCTTTATTGCAGGGATAGAGAGGGTAAAAAATGGGGAGGGGTATGCCTGTATATCAAGAATAATGTACAAGTGAATGTGAGAGATGACATCACTAAGGGAGCTAGGAAGGAGGTGGAATCCTTATGGGTAGAGCTCCAAAGGGATGAAGCTAAGGGGAAAATAATACTGGGAGCATGCTATAGGCCCCCTAACCTGAGGGAGGAGGGGGAGGCAGACCTGCTATCACAATTTGTATAAGCAGCAAGGATGGGAAGTGTTATCATAATGGGGGATTTTAATTATCCAGACATAGACTGGACGGAAGGAACCAGGCATTCGTCTAAGGCTCGCCAGGTCCTAAATGTCTTGCAGGACAATTTCATGGGTCAGATGGTAGACGCACCAACTAGAAATAAAGTGTTACTAGATCTACTGATTACCAACAATACAGACCTGTTTACGGATGTGGAAATATGGGCAATTTAGGAAACAGCGATCACAGGTCAATTGGCTTCAGTATAAATCACACAAATAGGCAACATAAGGGAAATACAAAGACACTGCATTTCAAAAGAGCCAACTACCCTAAACTACGAACCTTGCTAGAAGATATAAATTGGGATAAAATCTTAGGAACAGAGAACACAGAGGAGAGATGGGTTCACTTTAAGAGCATTAGCCAGTGCATCCTATTGGGTAATAAATTTAAAAGAGCGAGCAAAAGTTCAATGTAAAAATGCATATAAAAGCAAAAGAGAAGGCCTTCAAAAAATACATGGTTGAGGAATCATCATCAGTATTCAAACTTTATAAAGAATGCAACAAGAAATGTAAGGGTTCAATTTAGATAGTTAGATAGAACACGAAAGACACATATCGGAGGAGAGCAAAAAAAAATCTCCAAAAATTCTTTAAGTATGTAAACAGTAAAAAAGGGAGGACAGACCATATTGGCCCCATAAAGAATGAGGAACTGGTTACAAGGGATGAAGAGTGTCAGGAACAGTGTCATCTCCAGTTTCACCTGCTGGTGGCACTATTACATTCAGCACCAAAAGGGTGTAATTCCAGTGGCCACCAGCGGGTGTCTCTCTGCCTGGACTTCAGACTTGCCATCAAGCACACCTGTCATGGGTCTGCTGGACTATATAGACCCGCCCTAAACTAGGCTTCAGTGCTTCAAAATTCATCTGCTAGCCTTTGTCCTTGCCAGTACCTGCTCTTGTTACAGCCTGTTCCTGTTTGTTCCTGGACCCCGTTTGTGTATCCTGTCCTTGAGTCCTGTTTCCCATTCCCTGCTCCTTGTTCTGCTTCCTTATTCCTGGTTTCTGTTCCCTTGTCGCTTTTTCCCCTGCCTTATTTTTATTTCTTGTTTATTTCCTTGCTCATGTATTATATTAGTTATATAGATAGTTAGGTGGGTTTGGGGGTTTGCTGTGTTCTCACTATTTACTTGTTTTTGGTTTGCTGTCTTGAATGCACGTGTGTCTTTATCATTATTAATAAACATACCTTTTTTTTTTTCATTTAATCGTTTGTCCCTGATTCCTTGGTGCAGCCCAGCGATCTGATCACCTGCATTGGATGTTGTGTATAACATCCCCTGACAGAATTCTGAAGCCATACAATCAGATTGGTTGCACCTGGGAATTGGGGCCTGAGCCCCAGCTATTGTTGAAAGATGGACTTTGAAAGTATTTTGTATTTATCGCTCCTGGCAACTGATGACAGAGACATTTGTTATCAGACATTGGCTGAATACACTAGGGAACAATTGTTAGAATGCATCCGCCTAGCTCATGTTTTTATTGATCAAAGCAGTTTTTTGTTTGAAGATGTGCAACCATTAATTAAGATCTGTACTGAGTTGGCCCTGTCTGATGTCGCTGAGGGAGGTGATGACTATACACCCCCTTTTAGTGCAGCTCAGGTAGAATCGTTAGTTTGGCTGTTGGAAGATGACTCAGCATTTTTTTTTTTTTTTTTTTTTTTAACAATATTCAGCTTGTCCTCAGCAGGTGCTTGCAAAATGCATTGAATCAGTGCAGTCTTTGGTTAGACAAGCTAAGTGCAAACCTGATTCAGTGCAATCATTAATACAGGCCTGGTCAAGTCTGTTGCACTCAGCCTCTGTTAGCTCCCAATATACCTTTCTACCAATGAAATACCAGTACTCTGTTTCCTCCTGTTGCACCTACCCTGCCTTTAACCCTCCTGCTTCTTCTCAGCTGCCTCCATCAGCTCCACTAAATCTCCCTTCAAAACCTGCTCCCTCTGTTTTGCCATCCTTTCACTCTTCGCTTCTACCAGCTGCATTCACTACCTACAGCCCTGTACCCACTTATAAATCCCCAGTGGCTAAAACCTAAAAGAAGCGGAAGTTTTTCCCAACCCATACCATCATGCCAGTATCCAATCCTGCCTCACCACCAGCTGATCTGTTCCAGCCTGAAGTGTTCCTGTATGCTGCCCAGCCTGATGTTCCGATGCCTGCTGTTCAGCCTGTTGTGCCAGTGTCTCTGCCTGTTGTCCAGTCTAACATCCCAGTGTCAATGTTCCAGTCTGATGTGCCTACCTTCCAGTCTGATATGCCTGCTGCCCAGCCTGAAGTTCCAGTACCGGCTGCCCGGTTTGAAGTTTCAGTACCTGTTATCCAGTCTGATTCACCTGCTGTTCTGCCTGATATGCCAGCGCCTGTGCCCGCTGCCCAGTCTGAAGTTCCAGTACCGGCTGCCCAGTGTGAAGTTCCAGTACCTGCTATCCAGTCCAAGGCACCTGCTGTTCAGCCTGTTGTGCCAGCACCTGCTGTTCTGCCTGATGTGCCAGCGCCTGTGCCTGCTGCCCAGTCTGAAGTTCCAGTACCAGCTGCCGGGTCTGATGTCCCGGTGCCCACTCTCTGGCCTGATGTGTTCCTGTCCGCTGCCCAGCCTGATGTGTTCCTGTCCACTGCTCAGCCTGATGTGTTCCTGTCCGCTGCCCAGCCTGATGTGTTCCGGTCCACTGCCCAGCCTGAAGTGCCTTTGCCTGCTGCCCAGCTCAATGTGCCTTTGCCTGCTGCCCAGCTCGATGTGCCTTTGCCTGCTGCCCAGCTCGATGTGCCTTTGCCTGCTGCCCAGCTCGATGTGCCTTTGCCTGCTTCCCAGCTCGATGTGCCTTTGCCTGCTTCCCAGCTCGATGTGCCTTTGCCTGCTTCCCAGCTCGATGTGCCTTTGCCTGCTTCCCAGCTCGATGTGCCTTTGCCTGCTTCCCAGCTCGATGTGCCTTTGCCTGCTTCCCAGCTCGATGTGCCTTTGCCTGCTTCCCAGCTCGATGTGCCTTTGCCTGCTTCCCAGCTCGATGTGCCTTTGCCTGCTTCCCAGCTCGATGTGCCTTTGCCTGCTTCCCAGCTCGATGTGCCTTTGCCTGCTTCCCAGCTCGATGTGCCTTTGCCTGCTTCCCAGCTCGATGAGCTTTTGCCTGCTGCCCAGCTCGATGAGCTTTTGCCTGCTGCCCAGCTCGATGTGCCTTTGCCTGCTGCCCAGCTCGATGTGCCTTTGCCTGCTGCCCAGCTCGATGTGCTTTTGCCTGCTGCCCAGCTCGATGTGCTTTTGCCTGCTGCCCAGCTCGATGTGCTTTTGCCTGCTGCCCAGCTCGATGTGCTTTTGCCTGCTGCCCAGCTCGATGTGCTTTTGCCTGCTGCCCAGCTCGATGTGCTTTTGCCTGCTGCCCAGCTCGATGTGCTTTTGCCTGCTGCCCAGCTCGATGTGCTTTTGCCTGCTGCCCAGCTCGATGTGCTTTTGCCTGCTGCCCAGCTCGATGTGCTTTTGCCTGCTGCCCAGCTCGATGCGGATGTGCCACTGCCCAGCGTGATGTACCTCTGCTTTCTGCTCAGCCTGATGACATGGTGCCTGCTAAAACTGTTCCTGACTGATGGCCATCTTGCCACTGTGTCAATCCTGTCTGTCGCCCGGCCTGAATGTGATGCTCCTGTGTGGTCTGCCTTCGATGGTTTCTTGCCCGTTACCCTGCTAATTTTCAACTCCGGATCCAAACTTCCTGACCCGGGTGGTGGGGTGCGTGTCCTATTTTTAGACTCTGATGGCACATCCCCCAGTGAACTAAAAGACTCTGGCCTTGGAAGTGCGAAGAAGTCCGCAGACTCAGTAGGGAAACATTTTAGGGTGTTTCTGCACCCACTCGGACTGTCGTACCCAGGGCTGAATGGAGTGTCCGGAGGCCACTCCTTTAGGAGGGGGAACTGTCAGGAACGGTGTCATCTCCGGTTTCACCTGCTGGTGGCACTATTACATTCAGCACCAAAAGGGTGTAATTCCAGTGGCCACCAGCGCGTGTCTCCCTGCCTGGACTTCAGATTTGCCATCAAGCACACCTGTCATGGGTCTGCTGGACTATTTAGACCCGCCCTAAACTAGGCTTCAGTGCTCCAGAATTCGTCTGCTAGCCTTTGTCCTTGCCAGTACCTGCTCTAGTTCTAGCCTGTTCCTGTTTGTTCCTGGACCCCGTTTGTGTATCCTGTCCTTGAGTCCTGTTTCCCGTTCCCTGCTCCTTGGTCTGCTTCCTTATTCCTGGTTTCTGTTCCCTTGTCGCTTTTGCCCCTGCCTTATTTTTATTTCATGTTTATTTCCTTGCTCGTGTATTATATTAGTTAGGTGGTTTTGGGGGTTTGCTGTGTTCTCACTATTTACTTGTTTTTGGTTTGCTGTCTTGCTTACACGTTTGTCTTTATCATTAATAATAAACATACCTTTTTTTTCATTTTCTCGTTTGTCCTTGATTTCTTGGTGCAGCCCAGCGATCTGATCACCTGCATTGGATGTTGTGTATAACATCCCCTGACAAAGAGATGACAAAGGTATTGAATTTATTCTTCTCCTCAGTCTTCACGAGGAATTCGGGGGGGCTTCATTAACCAAAACTGCAGTGTTTGTCCTCATGACACATCACGGGAAGCACCCTTATGGCTAACAGAGGACAGAATTAGAACTAGACTTGGGAAACTTAACATTAATAAATCACCAGGACCAGATGGCTTGCATCCGAGGGTACTTAGGGAACTCAGTCAAGTAATTACCACACCACTGTTCCTAATTTTAACTGACAGTCTACTGGCTGGAATGGTATCAGCGGATTGGAAAAAAGCCAATATAGCACCAATATTTCAAAAGGGCCCAAAATACATCCCTGGGAATTACAGACCAGTTAGCCTAACATCAATAGTATGCAAGCTCTTGGAGGGGATGATAAGGGACTATATACAAGATTTTAGTAATGAAAACGGTATCATTAGCAGTATCAGCATGGATTCATAAAGAATCGTTCTTGCCAAACCAATCTATTAACCTTCTATGAGGGGGTGAGTTGCCATCTAGATAAAAGAAGACCTGTAGACGTGGTGTATCTGGATTTTGCAAAAGCATTTGACACAGTTCCCCATAAACATTTACTGTACAAAATAAGGTCCGTTTGCATGGACCATAGGGTGAGTACATGGATTGAAAACTGGCTACAAGGGTGAGTTCAGAGGGTGGTGATAAATGGGTAATACTCAGAATGGTCAGGGGTGGGTAGTGGGGTCCCACAAGGTTCTGTGCTAGGACCAACCCTTTTTAATTTGTTCATAAACGACCTGGAGGATGGGGTAAACAGTTCAATCTCTGTATTTGCGGAGGATATTAAGCTAAGCAGGGCAATAACCTCTCCGCAGGATGTGGAAACCGTGCAAGAAGATATGAACAAATTAATGGGGTGGGCAACTACATGGCAACTGAGGTCTAATGTAGAAAAAATTTAAATAATGCATTTGGGTGGCAAAAATATGAATGCAATCTATACACTAGGGGGAGAACCTCTGGGGGAATCTAGGATGGAAAAGGACCTAGGGGTCCTAATAGATGATAGGCTCAGCAATGGCATGCAATGCCAAGCTGCTGCTAACAAAGCAATTAAGCAAACAGAATATTGGCATGCATTAAAAAGGGGATCAACTCCAGAGATAAAACGATAATTCTCCCGTTCTACAAGACTCTGGTCCAGCCGCACCTAGAGTATGCTGTCCAGTTCTGGGCACCAGTCCTCAGGAAGGATGTACTGAAAATGGAGCGAGTACAAAGAAGGCAACTAAGCTAATAAAGGGTCTGGAGGATATTAGTTATGAGGAAAGGTTGCAAACACTGAACTTTTTCTCTCTGGAGAAGAGACACTTGAGAGGGGATATGATTTCAATTTATAAATACCGTACTGGTGATCCCACAATAGGGATAAAACTTTTTCGTGGAAGGGAGTTTAACAAGACACATGGCCACTCATTAAAATTAGAAGAAAAGAGGTTCAACCTTAAACTACGTAGAGGGTTCTTTACTGTAAGAGCGGCAAGGATGTGGAATTCCCTTCCACAGGCAGTGGTCTCAGCGGGGAGCATCGATAGTTTCAAAAAACTATTAGCTAAGCACCTGAACGACCTCAACATACAGGGATGTACAATGTAATACTGACATATAATCACACACATAGGTTGAACTTGATGGACTTGTGTCTTTTTTCAACCCCACCCACTATGTACTATGTAACTATGATAAATGGTTTTCAACATTTTTTACAAATAAATATGTGAAAAGTGTGACGTGCATTTGTATTCAGCCCCCCTGAATCAATACTTTGTAGAACCACCTTTCGCTGCAATTACAGCTGCAAGTCTTTTTGGGTATGTCTCTACTAGGGATGAGCCGAACACCCCCCAGTTCGGTTCGCAGCAGAACATGCGAACAGGCAAAAAATTTGTTCGAACATGCGAACACCGTTAAAGTCTATGGGACACGAACATGAATAATCAAAAGTGCTAATTTTAAAGGCTAATATGCAATTTATTGTCATAAAAAGTGTTTGGGGACCCAGGTCCTGCCCCAGAGGACATGAATCAATGCAAACAAAAGTTTTAACAACGGCCGTGTTTTCGGGAGCAGTGATTTTAATAATGCTTAAAGTGAAACAATAAAAGTGAAATATTCCTTTAAATATTGTGCCTGGGGGGTGTGTATAGTATGCCTGTAAAGTGGCGCATTTTTCCCGTGTTTAGAACAGTCCCTTCACAAAATGACATGTAATGTAATGTAATGTTGCCCCCACCCCCCTCCCCCAGCCCATTACCAGGCCCTTTGGGTCTAGTATGGATATTAAGGTGAACCCCGCACCAAAATTAAAAAACAAAAGGCGTGGGGCCCCCAGGCCCTATATACTCTGAACAGCAGCAGTATACAGGCGGTCCCCGGGTTACAAGATAGGGACTGTAGGTTCGTTCTTAAGTTGAATCTGTTTGTAATTTGGAACAGGTACATTTTGTAAGTGTAGCTCCAGCCAAAAAATCTTTTTTTAAGCTTTTTGGATAACATAGGGAAGGGTTATCATCACCCCTGTAACATTTGTTTTGCTGTCTGTGCCCCTGTTCAGAAGATTTCACCACACTTTCTGTCCCAATGACAATTAGATTTTGAAAATTTTGGGTTATTAGGGAAACCAAGGATATGTGATAAAGCATCAGTGAGGAGACACCTTTTTCCCATATTAACTCTTACAGGAGTACCATACTCACACAGGTACTCATTGATGGCCCTCTGCTGCATGTGCAGCCGCTGCAGCATTGTCAACGTTAAGTTCCACCTAGTGGGCATGTCCCAAATGAGTCGGTTGTTGGGCAGGTTGCATTCTCTTTGAATGTCAGCCAGCCGAGCACTGGCATTATATGACTGGTGGAAATAACCACAGACTTTCCTGGCCTGCCTCAGGAGATCCTGTAAGCCTGGGTACCTGCTCAAGAACTGCTGCACCACCAAATTCAGGATGTGAGCCAAACAAGGAACATGGGTCAAGTGTCCCTGTCGGAGGGCGGAGAGGAGGTTGGTGCCATTGTCGCATACAACCATTCCTGGCTGAAGCTGGCGTGGCGTCAACCACCTCTGATCCTGCCCTTGCAGAGCTGACAGAATCTCTGCCCCAGTGTGGCTCCTGTCCCCTAAGCAGACCAACTCAAGCACCGCATGGCATCTTTTAGCCTGAGTGCTTAAGTAGCCCCTTGAACGCCTACGGAGCACCGCTGGTTCAGAGGAGAAATCTGCAGAGGAAGAGGCCATAGAGGAAGAAGAAGAGGAGGGGGTGGAGGAAAGAGCTGTGACAGAATCACCACTAGCATTTTGGAGGCGTGGTGGCGGAACAAGCTCCAACAATACTGAACCCTGTCCTGCATCCTTCCCAGCTGCCAGTAGAGTTACCCAGTGCACTGTGCAAGAAAGGTAACATCCCTGTCCATGCCTGCTGGACCATGAGTCAGCAGTAATATGCATCTTACTGCTGACTGCCCTGTCCAACGAGACCAAGACATAGCCTTCCACATGCTGTTAGAGAGCCAGAATAGCCTCCCATGAAAAGAAATGCCATTTGGGAACCTGCCACTGAGGTACCACACATTTCACAAATTGATGAAAAGGGGCAGAGTCTACCAGCTTAAAAGGCAGCAGTTGCAGTGCTAGCAATTTGACCAAGCTAGCATTCAGACGCTGAGCATGTGGATGGCTGGGACCGAATTTCTTTAGACTGTTTTGCAACTGGGGTAGGGAAATTTGCCTGCTAAAATCAGATGGAGGTGTACTGATAGCAGATTGGCTGCAAGTACTTGGGACACCTATTGCTATACCTTCATTCCTCTCAGTGCTGGTTTCTGAGAGGACTGGAGGTATAGTGGGGTTGGAGAACGCAGCTGATGAGGAGCAAGGAGAGGTCCGCCTTGTTCTTTGATGTGGGTCTTTTAAGTGCTGTTGCCAATGGACTGCATGGGAGGTTGTCATATGTCTGGTCAAGCATGTGGTGCCCAAGCAGCTGTTGTTTTGGCCACGCTTGATACGCTTCCGACAAACAGCAACGGTGCAATCTGCTGCACATGTGTCAAAAAAGGCCCACGCCAAAGAACTTTTCAAAATATGTGGGGAGTCAGCAGCACCCTGCACCTGCTTAGCTCTGTGGTGTTATGCAATAGGGTGGTTGCCCTTAAGCTGCCCCCCGGAGGGCATCCTACCTCATTGGAGATGTGCCTCCTCTTCCTCTCTTCTATCAGGCACCCAAGTTGAGTCAGTGACCTCATCATCCCCTCCCTCCTCATCACTGGAGCAAACTTGGCAGTATTACTAAATGTGATTAGTCCGCGCTTAGGAATAACAGGGTTTGCAGCCTCCCCTAGTAAGTCCCTGATGGGACTATTCGGGTATTGGATATAGTAGATGGGGAATTGGCGCTACCCTCTATGTGTCTTATAATGGTTACCTATATCATAAAGTAAACGAGGATATTACTATCCCAATGTTTCTACCAAACTAAACTTAAAAAATGCATTAGGTTTGTAAAAGTAATAGTACTTAGTGATATTGGCATCCAGTGTCTAAAATGTGACAGTATGTCCCTTTGGGCAGACGCCCTTAATGTGTGGTAATGTGTAGCACCCAGGGGTAAAAATCCCTTTAAAAAATATATCACTAGCGGTGCAAACTCAAACGGGTCTCAATGTGTACATACATTAAATACAATACAGGGACTAGTATTTCAGGGTGGAAAGTTTGTAGGGTACCACCACTTAATACACCTATATATTTGAAACCTGTACCAAGCATGAGCTACTTGTGATTAAAGCATAAAAACAAATTATATGTATCTCAAACCATAGTGCTGTGATCTACTTAGAAAGTTATACATATATCAAAACTGCATGTGCAACTTTATAATTGTAACAAAAAAGCTGTGGAAAAAACTATGAACAGAGCCCAATCGGAAAAAAATACATAAAAAATAAATAAAAAATAATAAGTAGATTATAAAGCGTCCCAACTGCGTGCAGTCCAAACTTATTAAACCAGTGAGTGAGTATTTCAATGGTGACTTCTGTGCTCTTCAGAGACAAGTAAAATTGGTGACTCCAGGTGTTCCCCCCAATGTGATCCCCACTCACCAGAAATAGTCACCCTTGCAGGGGTAGCAGGCATAGAGTGGGTTTCTGAAATGAAGATTCCTGTGTATTTCCTGGTTACCTCCGGTTGTCTGTGGGTGTATCCCAATGGCTCGGTGCGGGGTCTCCAGCAGGCTTTGTTCAAGAATGGCCCCTCCGTATCTCCTCAGTAGGTTAATGTGTTTTCCTCCATATAGAAGAAGAAACAGGGGACTTTCATAGTGAAGTAAGTCTTCTTTTATTTGAAATCATTCGTTTACAGATTACAATGGCAAGCAACTGACCCGGTACAGCGCGGCTGTACGATACTTAAGACCATCAATGGATAGTCCCGCCTTCACAGTCTGAGTGCTGACACTCTGCAGAACAGACCTCTATCTAGCAGCTCCGTGAAGAGCTCGGCCTGTGGCCACCCCTTCCTCGGCTCTCCCCCCCTCCTCTAACCCAC
Source organism: Aquarana catesbeiana (assembly GCF_042186555.1). Taxonomy (NCBI): domain Eukaryota; kingdom Metazoa; phylum Chordata; class Amphibia; order Anura; family Ranidae; genus Aquarana; species Aquarana catesbeiana. The sequence goes on along the minus strand of NC_133326.1, from coordinate 626,751,439 downwards.
ATCCCCTACTTCCTATCCCCCTACCGACCTACTCCAGACGCCGTTCTTAGTCGGCCAGCCGCTCAGGACACTCCGCGGCTCCGGCCCAGCCCCCCCCCCCCCCGCATTACCACGCCAGTCCCTCTCCCATCTGACTCTCCGGCGGCCACCTTCAGCAGCCGGTCGGCCGCTCAGGACACTCCGCGGCTCCGGCCGCCCTCGGCTGGCTAGCCCGCAGCTCTCCACTTCTCCCCCCTGCAGCATTCAGCCGGTCCCCCCTCTATCCATCCGGACGCCGCCTAGTCAGCTGGCCGGCCGCCCGGGACTCTTCGCGGCTCCTGGTCGGCAGATTACAGCACTTACCGTCCCCTCTACTGACCAACCGCTCCGGCGGGTCCGCACCCCTCTTCCAACTGATCATCTCCACCGGACGGTGTGGGCAACAACGTTAGGACAGCCCGCGGCTCGGGCCTAGCCGGCGGCCATCTTGGTACTCCCTCTGCCGGCCAGCCACGGCTTAGCCCCAGCCGGCGGCCATATTGGCACACCCAGGAAAACGGTGCAGCATCCTAGGACTTCCTCCTGAGGCCATCAGCCCCCAGCCATCACCGCCCGATTGGACCCACTACCCCCTAGTCATCTATCCAGCCATACCCCCCCTCCCCCCTCTGTGGCCTCCACCGCAGCCGCGGTCTCAATCACCACGTTCTAGCCACTAGAGTCGGTGGGACGGACCACGGCTGCAGCCTAGCCCAGCCAGCTTGCCACCACAACCCCTCACTGTTGTCCAACAGAGCCCCGTGCCCTCTGCACCGAGAATCGCCCCTCCTGCTACTGGACCTCACTGCGGGGGCACTAGAGATTCACCGGGGGCCAGTCTACCTCAAATCGCCTGAGACGCAGCCACCGCACCACCCACCGCACCAGCTCCCCCTCCTTCACCTTCGGGACCTTCAGCACAGGTAAGCCACCGGGGGCACTCGAGAAGTTGATCCAGGGGCCCTTGTCCGATCGCCCCTCGGGGGGGTCAGGAAGGAATTTTTTCCTCGACTGCACCATTGGCCTACGCAGCCAGGGGTTTTTTTTTGCCTTCCTCTGGATCAACGAGAGGGAGGTAGGCAGCCTCCTCCCTCCAGTACTTCCGCTCCAACACTCAGCCGTCACTCTCACCACTCCAGAGCAGTGGTCAGCCATCCGATCCCTCCATCCCCCTGCAAGGCTAGCATCGCCACACCAGTGCCATCGTCATACAAATTTCTTTTCTAGCAACGCCGCCTTCCGCATCATGTGCAACTTCAAGTACACAGCAGATACCCTCCACAGGCTAAGATACACGGCCGCAACTTTACCGACCACCACGCAAAAAAGACTAAAAAAAGAACAATTACTAAGGACCAACCCACAATCAACCATCAAAGGCAGGGAGACACCGATCCAACCAGAACAACTAGCATGTGCCCTGATCAACACCAGATCTGCAGTCAAGCACAGGCTGGAAATCCGCGAGTTCATCACCGAAAACAACATAGACTGCCTCTTCATTACAGAAAGCTGGCTAACTTCCGACTGCAACACCATCCTAACTGAATTGGTGCCCAAGAACTACAGTATCCTATCTGAGCATAGAATAGGAAAAAAAGGAGGAGGTCTAGCAGTGATTTTCAAATCGCACCTGGGGCTCACCAAACCAAACTTACAGAACTCAGTGCCTTTCATGGAAACACTCTCACTGCACCTTCAAACAACACCTCAAGACACCATTCACATACTACTATGCTACAGACCACCTGGACCAAAGACCAATCTCCTCACACCGCTCACTGAATTCTTCTCAATGCACACCTTGAAAACCAAAAACCTTCTGGTACTTGGGGATTTCAATCTATGGGCAAACTCCGCCCAAGACCCTATGGCAACCGCCTGCGTTAACCAAATGGAAGAACTTGGCCTGCAACAACTGATAAATGCTCCTACGCATGGTTCAGGACACACTTTAGATCTCATCTTCAAACAGAATATGGACATCGAAGTATTGAACATCACCCCACTACCATGGACGGACCACCATGCTATCAAATTTAAAATCACCACCAACACCACTCTCCAAAAACAGAAACGGGCAATAGCAACACACTGGAATAGATCTCAGAAGAAACTACACTCTGAACTCTTCAAAACTACATTGTCGAGCAAAATTCTTCTGCTAAACCCAAACCTCTCAACGGAACAAACACTCAACTCCCTAAACAATGCTTTACTACAAACAGCAGACTCCGTGGCGCCAAAACGCAGAACACCCGTCCGCACAAAAAACTCGAGTTGGTTTAATGGCACTCTCACCCTACTCAAGCAAAAACGCAGAAGAGCTGAGAGAACTTGGAGAAGAAACCCCACCAAGGAAAACCATGCTAACTACAAAGCACTCACGGTGAAATACCACAAGGCAATCTTCAAAGCCAAAAAAGAACATATTGCAGACACCATCTCATCCGCCTTAAACCGCCCACGGGAACTTTTCAAAATAGTTGCTCAATCAATGAACCCGGCCTGCCTAGAGCCCCCTGCAAACGATACTCAAGAATTCTGCAATGAGTTATCAGATTTCTTCATCAACAAAATCGACAACATTCGGAAAGCAATTCATCAGAAAATAACAACCAACCTCACCCAACCGATGCAAAAAGAGGATATCGACACGAACATCACTCAACCACCAAAGTTTTCTTTGTCCCCAATCACCACGGACACGACTAAAAACATCATCAGAAGCCTTCGCGACAGCACATCACCGAACGACATCATCCCCACCAAATTGTTCAAAGCATGTTCCGACATCCTGGCCCCCACCCTAACACATCTCATAAATCAATCATTCAAAGAAGGGACCGTGCCAACCTCCCTCAAGCAAGGCATCGTCAAACCCCTGCTAAAGAAACCTAATCTCGACCCTAAAGACCCTAACTGCCGCAGACCAATAACAAGCCTCAACACCATCTCCAAGATTATAGAGAAAGCAGTAGTACAGCAGCTACAACACCACCTGGAGACACACCACATCCTGGACCCTCTGCAATCAGGCTTCCGCCCAGGCCATGGCACAGAAACAGCACTTCTCAAAATATGGGACGACGCCCTTGAAGCAGCAGATGACGGGGAACCGAGTCTCCTGGTACTGTTAGACCTCAGCGCAGCATTCGATACAGTGGACCACAATACTTTACTTGTCCGCCTCGCAGAAGTTGCAGGAGCCTCAGATTCTGCCCTAAAATGGTTTACATCCTTCTTAGAGAATCGCTCTCAGACAGTGAAACTGGGAACATTCACCTCGGAATCTCGGGCAGTCTCCTGTGGAGTCCCTCAGGGCTCACCCTTGTCACCAGTGCTATTTAACATCTACATCCGCCCGCTTCTCAATATCATCAGGAAAACGGACCTCTGCTTCCACTCATATGCAGACGACACCCAACTCTACTTTCGCATTAATGGACAGAAAGATCATCATCAGCAACTACAGAAATGCCTCACTTTAATCAATGACTGGATGACCGCTAGCTCCCTCAAACTGAACGAATCAAAAACAGAACTTCTTCTCCTGCAAGCCAACAAAAATTCCAAAATTGAGACTCCGTGGACACCACCCTCCATCCTCGGACAGACCATCTCCCCCAGCACCAAAGTCAAGAGTCTCGGAGTCATCTTTGACTCAGGAATGACAATGGATGCACAAATAGGATCGGTGGTGAGCGGATCTCACCACCTCCTCCGCCTGCTTCGCAGACTCATCCCCTTCATCCCAGAAGAGGACAAAGCGGCAGTTGTGGGAACGATCATCAATTCCCGACTCGACTACGCAAATTCCCTCTACGTAGGTCTACCCCAATACCAGCTTGCGCGCTTGCAACTCATGCAGAACACGGCGGCAAGGCTGTTAACAGGGAAAAAGCCCTGGGAATCCATCTCCCCATCCCTAAAAAGCCTACATTGGCTAACGGTGAAGAATCGGATCACATTCAAGACCCTCTGCCTCACCCATAAATGCATACAAGGAAACGCTCCGCAATATCTCCGGGAAAAAATAAAACACTACACACCGAATCGCAGTCTTCGATCAGCTAACCAAAACCTCCTCCTCATTCCCAAATACCGCTACAAAGCAAAGGGAGAACGTAGATTTGCAGTCCAAGGACCTCGACTATGGAATGCTCTCCCAACCAACCTCCGCATGGAAGAAAACCACCAGGCCTTCAGGAAAAAACTAAAGACCTTCCTTTTCTAGAAGCTGGCTACAGAGAATACATCTAGCGCCTTGAGGCGATTCAGTTCGCAATTTGTAGCGCTTTACAAATTATTCATTCATTCATTCATTCAGGAGATACGGAGGGGCCATTCTTGAACAAAGCCTGCTGGAGACCCCGCACCGAGCCATTGGGATACACCCACGGACAACCGGAGGTAACCAGGAAATACACAGGAATCTTCATTTCAGAAACCCACTCTATGCCTGCTACCCCTGCAGGGGTGACTATTTCTGGTGAGTGGGGATCACATTGGGGGGAACACCTGGAGTCACCAATTTTACTTGTCTCTGAAGAGCACAGAAGTCACCATTGAAATACTCACTCACTGGTTTAATAAGTTTGGACTGCACGCAGTTGGGACGCTTTATAATCTACTTATTATTTTTTATTTATTTTTTATGTATTTTTTTCCGATTGGGCTCTGTTCATAGTTTTTTCCACAGCTTTTTTGTTACAATTATAAAGTTGCACATGCAGTTTTGATATATGTATAACTTTCTAAGTAGGTCACAGCACTATGGTTTGAGATACATATAATTTGTTTTTATGCTTTAATCACAAGTAGCTCATGCTTGGTACAGGTTTCAAATATATAGGTGTATTAAGTGGTGGTACCCTACAAACTTTCCACCCTGAAATACTAGTCCCTGTAATGTATTTAATGTATGTACACATTGAGACCCGTTTGAGTTTGCACCGCTAGTGATATATTTTTTAAAGGGATTTTTACCCCTGGGTGCTACACATTACCACACATTAAGGGCGTCTGCCCAAAGGGACATACTGTCACATTTTAGACACTGGATGCCAATATCACTAAGTACTATTACTTTTACAAACCTAATGCATTTTTTTAAGTTTAGTTTGGTAGAAACATTGGGATAGTAATATCCTCGTTTACTTTATGATATAGGTAACCATTATAAGACACATAGAGGGTAGCGCCAATTCCCCATCTACTATATCCAAACTTGGCAGTATGCTGCAGCTGGGGGAGGATGACTGCCAGTTTCTTGACCTTCTTGGGCACTCCCTCTCTCTAGGCTGACGTTACTCCCTTCCTCAACCTGGGTACTATCATCTGAGCCTTCAAATCCCTGCGCATCCTCCTGCAGCATGTGACACTGTGGTCGAATAGTTTGGGGGACTCCCCTGTGCATGATGGTGGGGCTAGGGAAGGAGTGACTGTTGACATACATGAAGCTGATGGAATAGGCCGCTTTGGCAGCTGCATTGGCAGGCAAACTACTCTGAACCTGGGTGACAGAGAATGAGGAGGATGAGGACGGCTTTGTTATCCATTCCACCAACTCTTCTGCATGTTGTGGCTCAATAACACAGCCAGCTGCAGGAAAAAAGGACAAGCGTGCCCCACGGCCACGTGCTGAGGATGCAAGGTGTCCACGGCCAGCACTGTCGACTGTAGACACCAGAGCCTGCTTGCCCTCTTTTAGTGGCCTGTGAGCGTCTGCCTCTCCTTGGTGGCCTTCCGGACATGCTGTAAATTTTGTTTAGCAAAAAAAACACTACACTGTATTGTGTGCTGTGTACACCACCAGGAAAGTAGTAGCAACTGCACTAGGGGTGCATGGTACTGTGTACACCAACAAAAGTATAATAACAACTATGGGTACACTGTATGTATTGTGTACACCACCAGGAAAGTAGTAGCAACTGCACTAGGGGTGCATGGTGCTGTGTACACCAACAGAAATTTAATAACAACTATGGGTGCACTGTATGTATTGTGTACACCACCAGGAAAGTAGTAGCAAATGCACTGTGGGTCCACAGTACTGTGTACACCAACAGAATTCTAATAACAACTATAGGTACACTGTATGTATTGTGTACACCGGCAGGAAAGTAGTAGCAACTGCACTAGGGGTGCATGGTACTGTGTACACCAACAGAAGTTTAATAACAACTATGGGTGCACTGTATGTATTGTTTACACCACCAGGAAAGTAGTAGCAACTGCACTAGGGGTGCATGGTACTGTGTACACCAACAGATGCTTAATAACAACTATGGGTGCACTGTATGTATTGTGTACACCACCAGGAAAGTAGTAGCAACTGCACTATGGGTGCACGGTACTGTGTACACCAACAGAAGTGTAATAACAACTATGGGTGTACTGTATTGACCACCAGAAAAGCATGAACAACTGCACTATGGGTGCACAGCACTATATACTGTGTACACTGCCTGAAATATATTAGAAACAGTACACCAGGAATGGCCTGCAGTCAGATATAGCTAAACTGGGTAAACTGGGCACAGTGGATATATATGTGTGTATATATATATATATATATATATATATATGTATGAGAGTTGTGTGTATATATATATTAAATACACTGAAGCTAACTAAATAACCTGCCTGCCAAAAGTATATTAGAAACAGTATGCCACGAACGGCCTGCAGTGAGATCTAGCTAAACTGGATACAGTGGATATATATATATATATATATATATATATATATATATATATATATATACGAGACTATCTGTATGTATGTATATATTAAATACACTGCAGCTAACTGAATAATCTGCCTACCTGCTCAATCTAAATGAGACTCTCTCTCCATCCACGCCAACAACACACTACACAAGGCCGACGTGCAGGTGGCCTTATATAGTGTGGGGCATGGACTTAGTCCCCCTGAGCCATGATTGGCGAAAGTCACCCTGCGTTTGGCCAATTATGGCTCTCTTAGCTGAGGGTGCTTTGATTGGCCAAAGCATGCAGGTCATGGTGCATGCTCTGGCCAATCATCATACAGCAATACACTGCGCTCCTGCAGTGCATTATGGGCTCGAATTTGGCACGAACGGCCCATAATGTTCGGTTTTCGACGAACATGCGAACAGCCAATGTTCGAGTCGAACTCATATTCGACCTGAACAGAAAGCTCATCCCTAGTCTCTACCAACTTTGTACATCTAAGAGAGCAAAATTTTTGCCCATTCTTCTTTGCAAAATAGCTCAAGTTCCATCAGATTGGATGGAGAGTGTCTGTGAACAGAAATTTTCAAGTCTTGCCACAGATTCTCAATTGGATTTAGGTCTGGACTTTGACTGGGCCATTCTAACACATGAATATGCTTTGATCTAAACCATTCCATTGTAGCTCTGGCTGTATGTTTAGGGTTGTTGTCCTGCTGGAATATGAACCTCTGCCCCAGTCTCAAGATTGCCCTGTATTTGGCTGCATCCAACTTCCCATCAACACTGACCAGCTTCCCTGTCCCTGCTGAAGAAAAGCATCCCCACAACATAATTCTGCCACCACCATATTTCACAGTGGGGATGGTGTGTTCAGGGTGATGTGCAGTGTTAGTTATCTGCTACAGATAGTGTTTTGTTTTTAGGCCAAAAATTTTAATTTTGTTCTCATCTGAACAGAGCACCTTCTTCCACATGTTTGCTGTGTCCCCCATATAGCTTCTCGCAAACTGCAAACAGGACTTCTTATGGCTTTCTTTCAACAATGGTTTTCTTTTTGCCACTCTTCCATAAAGGCAAGATTTGTGGAGTGCACAACTAATAGTTGTCCTATGGACAGATTCCTCCACCCGAGCTGTGGATCTCTGGGGCTCCTCCAGAGATACCATGGGCCTCTTGGCTGCTTCTCTGATGAATGCTCTCCTTGCACGGCCTGTCAGTTTAGGTGAAAGGCCATGTCTTGGTAGGCTTGCAGTTGTGCCATACTCTTTCCATTTTCAAATAATGTATTGAACAGTGCTCTGTGAGATGTTCAAAGCTTGGGGTATTTTTTTATAACCTAACCCTGCTTTAAATTTCTCCACAACTTAATCCTTGACCTGTCTGGTGTGTTCCTTGGCCTTTATGGTGCTGTTTGTTTACTAAGGTTCTCTAACAAACCTCTGAGGGCTTCACAGATCAGCTGTATTTACACTAAGATTCAATTACACACAGGTGGACTCTATTTATTAATAAGGTGACTTCTGAAAGCTATTGGTTCCACTAGATTTTAGTTAGGGGTATCAGAGTAAAGGGGGCTGAATACAAATGCACGCCACACTTTTCAGATATTTATTTGTAAAGCATGTTGGAAACCATTTATCATTTATCTTCCACTTCACAATTATGTGCCACTTTGTGTTGGTCTATCACATAAAATCCGAATAAAATACATTCATGTTTTTGGTTGTAACATGACAAAATGTGTATAATTTCAAGGGGCATGAATACTTTTTAAAGGAACTGTATCTGCTTGCCTGTACACACACACAGATACACTGGCAGATCTGTTGATCACTGGTGCAATGCTTTACAGACTTCAGGAAAAATAAATAAATAAATGCACTTTTTTTTACCTGCAAAAAAATGTGCATTTATTACTTTTTTGTAAAAAGTGAATTTATACTTTCAGAATTGCTGCAGTGCCTGACTCATACAACTAGGTGTCACTGACACTTAAAGTATAACTAAAGGCAAAATGTTTTGTTTTCAGTTTTGGACAGAGTGCATCTTTTCAATTTTTATTGCTGTCTGTGAACCCCAACCCCCTCCCCCCCCAGTGCCTTATTTTTCTCCAGCGCTGAGCACGGGAGCCTCAGCTCTGATGGGTTTCTCCCACCTCATTGGCTAAGACAATCACAGCCAGTGAGCCAATGAGGAGAGAGAGGGGCGGGCTGAGCCGCGGCTCTGTATGTGAATGGACATACAGAGCAGTGGCCCGGAAGCAAACCTGCAAGGGTGCTCCCATTGCAAGCTGCCTTCACTGGGGGCATTCAGCAGGAGGGAGGGGCCAGGAGCGCTGGCAGGGGACCCAAGAAGAGGAGAATTAGGGCTGCTCTGTGCAAAACTGCTACCCAGAGCAGATAAGTATAACATGTTTGCATGCAGGGAGTTACAGTAGTGGGGCAGATGAGAAAGGGTGTACATTGGTAGGGAAGATGTGCAGAGTAGTATAGTGGTGGGGCAGATGTGCAGGGTAGTACAGTGGTGGGGCAGATGAGCAGGGGGCTACAGTGGTGGGGCAGATGTGCAGGGTAGTACAGTGGTGGGGCAGATGAGCAGGGGGCTACAGTGGTAGGGCAGATGTGCAGGGTAGTACAGTGTTGGGGCAGATGTGCAGGGAGTTACAGTGGTGGGGCAGATGAGCCGGGCGATACAGTGGTGGGGCAGATGTGCAGGATAGTACAGTGGTGGGACGGAAGAGCAGGAGGGTACAGTGGTGAAACAGATTTGCAGGGGGGACAGTGATCTGAGGTGTCGAGTTGCATAAATTGGGGCTGATCTGAGGCATGAGAGTGCAGGATGTTAATTTCTCACTACCAAAGTAGTTTACAGCATTTACTTTATAAAAATCATTTTCGTGATTGAGAGTGTGAAGTCGACATTTTTTTTATATAAAATCGGCACACTGAATTTCTTTGAAAACATTTTTCGGCACACTGTGCTCAAAAGGTTGCCTCCCCCTGTACTACAGTAACCATTTGTGGAAAACTTATGTCAAGCCCATATTATTATAAACTAACAAAAGAGCTAACGTCAAAAGGTGCAACACAAAATTAGGAAAATATATTTTTTCTTTTTGTCATTCCCACAACAAAGTTTATGACTGATACTCACAGTTAATAAACAGAAGACTCATTAAGATGGCCAAAATAAGGAACATCAAGATCAAGAGAACCATCAGTATCAGTATAATTTTATTTTGGGTATTCTTGGCAGCTGGAGGCCCTGAAATAAATTTAGACACACGGTTAGTGAGTGCATCTGCAACTGATGTAGGACAACACTGTAGTGTCAATTTTCTTTGAAAAACATTAGCTGGATGAACCTAGGAGTATCTGAGAGAGTTAGGACTCATACACATTGGCTTCAAGTGGGGGCACATATTCTTTATGTAGGCATTTGGTCTCTAAAGCTGGCCATAGATGGATTGAATCTCAGCCATTTCAGCAGGGACTGGCCAAGATTCAAATCATGTATGGGCAGGCTGATTGTACCCAAGTTGATCAATCAATCAACTTGGGTACTACCAGCATTTTGGATTTTTCATGCGATTATTGCCAGCAGATATAGCCACCAGCAATAATCACTGTATGTTCTACCAGCTGGGATGGCTCCCTGTGCCCCCATGGCCCCAGCTGGAAGAACACAAAAGCTTTGTAGGAAGAAAGAAAATCACACCAACTATGGCCAGCTTTACAGCCCTGCTTTAGTTATTTTCTTTGAATAAGGATGAGCTTGCGTTCAGTTCAAACCCAGCTGAACCCAGAAGGATGCTCTCAATATCGTCCCAATCAGCTGCAGCCGGGGCATTCTCTGCCTTGCAGCTGCACATACCCAAAGTGACTGGGTAGCTTGTAAAGTCATTGAGTTGAGATAGCCAGATGACCATTTACTGCGGCAGGGCGGCCCTTAAGCACAAAATCACGTACCTGTACGTGATTCCTTCACACGGGTCTGGTTTTTGTTTATAGCTCAAAAAATTAAAACTGCAGAGGTGATCAAATACATACAAAAGAAAGCTCTATTTGTGGGGGAAAAAAAGGACATTGATTTTATTTGGTTACATTGACCGCGCAATTGTCAGTTAAAGCAACACAGTGCAGTATCGCAAAAAATAGCCTGGTCAGGTAGGGGGTAAAAACCTTCCATAGCTGAAGTGGTTAAGTCAATGGTGTCACTAGCATCTCCGCTACCTTTGTGTATGTGCAGTTGTGGGGCAGGAAATGCTCTGGCCACAGCTAATTAGGCTGGCACTGACAGCATCCTTTTGGATTTGTTAGCCATGGTTTTGCATCAAAGCCAGGCTCATACCTAGTTTTGCTATTTTGCAAGATCTCTTTTAGAATGCTGTGCTAAGGGCTTCTCTGTATTGCATCATCTGCCAGACTTTGTTTAGTGGGCTCTAGAGTGCTTTGACAGGGCGTGGCGCAGAGAGCTCTGCTTGTCTTGGTAGCTCACCAATCCCTGGTGACTTTGTCATCAGAGGATTGGACCATTCTTTTACAAAACAGCTGAGCTCTGTTCTAGAATTGTCCTTTACTAGGTGAAAGATCCTAGATAGGCAGACTGTGTGCCTGTTCGAGGGCCTCAGGGCTGGAGTCCCAGCCTAGAAGGCTTGGCCTGGCATGGAGCTCCAGCCTAGAGGGTCTCCTGTTGGTTGGGTAGCTGGAAGCTATTCACCTAGTGGAGTAGAGAATTAGGCCATGTGCCTGGAGGTATCCTGAAGTTGCAGTTACAGTAGATAACTGAAACTGAGCAACACAAGAACCTCATGTTTTGTGGAGAGTTACTCTAGTGGAAGCTCTGCGCTTTTGGAGCAGAACCCCAACCAGTCATTGCCTGCCCTGTCAAATTGTAGGATCTTTGATGTCACATTTCTGGGTATTCGGCCTTCTTGTCTTTACTTCAGGCTGTAATAAAGTTGTTTATAGTATCTAAGGACTGGATTTACATTTTAGCAAGATTCAAGTAAGTATCAGGCTTGGGAAAAGGTGTTCGTCGAAGGGAGTCCTACTTGCACTCCCAAGGCCCTTCAAAGTATGGGAACTGTACAGTGAGAACTCAGGAAGGTCCTATCCTTCCACTTATATGGAGGCTTGGATCTCTTGGTTTTCATAGTTGCTACAGAGAAACTGGCTATAAACTGCCAGGACAAGGTCATCCTATGTGCAGCCTTGCCTCCCAAAAACAACGTTACACTTATATCTGCACTAGAAACAAGACACAGTAGTTTGCTGAATGGTTCCGCAATGAAAAGAGGTTGGGCTTTACAACGTGGAACATCATCATGATCATAGCCATTAAAATGGGTGTTTCATGCCAAACAAAATGTATTTTTTGCAAGCCACCTGCTTCTCCCTGAAATAAATGGCCCACAGGTTGTTTGATATGACTTCAATGTCCTATAAATTGCTGCATGTGTCTTTAGTACTCAGTGATGGAAACTAGTTACACCTTGTAGTAATAAATTACCTTCATGGTTTGGATGATTCTCTATCTTCTGTGCTTTAAAATCTTGCAGATTGACATACGTATTATCATCAGAAGAGTCCCCTGGAGACAAGCATGAATTTTAATCTTAATTATGCAAAGGTTAACACATGAAAGTAAGATAATATAATTTTCCTGGTAGTAGTGGAAGAAGCCACTGCTGGGTCTGCCCATAAGGGGGTCCTGGATGGACTAGCGCAAATGCCACATGCCCATTCGCGCTGCCTTTCCCCCTATTACACCTAAAGGTGTTAATGCATTCTATGCATTAAGATAAAAAAACTTTCTGTGAGTAGCAGCAGCCCCAGCACCCCCTAATACTTACCTGAGCCCCATCTCTCTCCAGGGATGTCCACTAGTGTCTTAACCATCTGGGACTTTCCTCCTGATTGGCTGAGACACAGCAGCAGTGCCATTGGCTTCCGCGGCTGACAATTAAATTCAGTTAGCCAATCAAGAGAGAAAGGGGACGGGCTGGGCTGCAGCTCTGTGTCTGAATGGACACACGGAGCTGCAGCTTGGCTCGGGTGCCCCCATAGCAAGCTGCTTGCTGTGGGGGCACTCGACAGGAGGGAGGGGCCAGGAAGGGGCAGCGAAGAGGGACCTGAGAAGTGTACGATCTGGGCTGCCCTGTGCAAAACCACTGCACAGAGCAGGTAAGTATAACATGTTTGTTATTTTTTTTTTAATCACTTTAAGCAGTAACCTACACTAGTTCAGATTGTACATAAAATACAGCTACTTCTGCAGCCAGAATCCTGACTAGGTCTGGTACAAGTGATAATATTCCCCCTGTCCTGGAGTCCTTGCACTGGCTACCCATCAGGTTTTGCATAGACTTTAAGATCCCCTTGCTCACCTATAAGGCTCTTCATGGCTTGGCACTCCATTTTCTCTCTGAACTTTTATCAACTTACCCTCCCCCCTCGTAACCTCAGGTCCTCAAATTCTGGTCTTCTGGCCACCAGTGAGGGTAAATGGGATTTTTGCCCATTATTTTTCAGATCAATTATTGATTTGACAATACAACAGGAGGCTGATTTTTGTAGGCAATTTCTAAACTAGGAATAATAAAATAATCTTCTCGACCCCCTTTCACCCTGTTTTTAGAAATGATTAAATTCATATTCATCAAAGATTAGTTCCCCAACAATGTTGCTACCTAACCTTATGCGCCACAGAATCATATAAAGAGTAGATAGAAAATAAAATCACCTGGCATATACCTAAGGCTAGGATACCAGTTCATAAGTCTGTCAGAACACTGTACATTGCGGGACAAAATAACTCCCATACGCAAGTACAGCAACTGCATCCTTATGGGCTGGACCAATCAAGATGGCTGAAAATGCCAAACTAAAAAGAGGATAAGGCATGTCAACAGCAGGTAATTAATAAGGGTCATCTTTTTCATACTTTTGAAAAGCTTCATAGTCACCTAAATATTAGAAGGATGAGAAAACCAGATTGGGTACATTAGGATTCAAAATAGACATGCATGTTTTGCTCATTTGTAATCTGGTGATCCAATATTTTCCAGTGATCATGGTGAATTAGGATTATTACAACTAGGGTCTGCCAGCTTTTAGCAGAAAGACTCCGTACTTACAGTGCTTTTTAGCTGTGTTCTGCCAAACTTTATTGCATGTTTTCTCACATTCTCAAGTAGTATTTTGGTCCTGTTTGGATCCATCTTGCTATTGCTAATCAGTATTGTTGGACAGTTTACCCACCACTTTCTGACTGCACTGGTTGGGGCTGTGTGATAGAGCTGCTGGTGCCTGGTATGTTTACTAGCAACTCTATCACATGGCTCTGCAGCGCTGCTTGTTCATTCATAATAGTAAAAGATCATTCAGCACTGCAGGGCTATGTGATCTATCTGCCTGGACTGTGTATGTTTAGAGAAGCTACAGCCAGCATTAACAGAAATAAAGAGGTGCTTTTAATCCAAACCGATCAGAACATGACAAAGTGCTATATGATGTGCTAAATACAACTGAGAGTAATTCTTTAAGGATTTGATGGGCACTAAATTGGCGCTGAGAGTTATAGATCTGTTCTTTTGCTAAAAATACAGTCAATATTCTTATTTTATGTTTTTTTTGGGGGGGAGAAAAAACAAGCAGCAAATAAAGTATATTAAAACAACAAATAATGGTCAAGTATACTAAAAAAAGGAAAAAACACCAATACAAAGAACACTAAATGAAATCAAATTACCTACCCTAAATACAAAAAAAAAAAAATTGTTAAAAAAGGGTAGATTGATTTTTATTTCCAGACAACTACTGCATAAGCAGCTCAGTGAGTGAACGTTTTTATCTTTCAAGGAAATGCTGCCACCAGGGAAATTGGAAATTTCGCAGTGGTATCAGTTTCTCCCAAATAACTCCACATATAACTAGTAAAGAACCAGTAATACAGGTACTTGTCACATTACGGTTTTTAATAAGGTTGCCTGACAGGATGTCTACCTCCTTCAGTATGCATAAATTATCATATATATCAGGGATATGCAATTAGCAGACCTCCAGCTGTTGCAGAACTACAAAACCCATGAGGCATAGCAAGACTCTGACAGCCACAGGCAGAGGCATGATGGGACTTGTAGTTTTGCAACAGCTGGAGGTCCGCTAATTGCATATCCCTGATATATATATATATATATATACATATATATATGGATTACCTGAGTTCACCCTCAGATCTTCAGTTTTCCTCATTGTACCAAGCTGACAAACAGGACTCCGTACTCTGAGCTATCTGTGTCTGTGTCTAAATAAGAAGTTGCACAGCACTGTCATTTAATTTTAAGGAACTTAAGCAAGGGCAAGGCATTAAGAAACTTAACCAAGAACAAAAAGGGGTGTTTATTCAGTTGCTTAGTTGAATATTTTATTTTAAATATCATATCAAGAAAGGCAAGTAAAGCAATGAGATTATTAATTAAAGCAGTGATCCTAACAATGACTACTCAATAATATGTTTTAGTAGTCTGGGCCTCATTTATCAAATCATCTAAGAATAAAAAACATGCAGATGAAAAATCTCGATCGTATGTCCAAAACTTTACATAAGTATGACTTTCTCACATTTTTTACATTTTGAAGCTGTACAACCTGGAATTGAAGAATATTTTACTGGGGTTGAATCATCTGCACAAAATAGTTCACAACCTCAATGTGGAAAAGTTTTGTTTTCTAAATTATTTGCAAATAATACGTTAAAAAAAAAAAAACCTTCTAAAGTATTTACCCCTATACTGCGCAAATACTTATACTGTGCTCTCTAACATTTCTCTATGCTATTCCCTTCCCTTTGCCCTCCTACCTATATGTTGAGCTGTTACTGCCTATTTCTTTTCTCTTCCATCCTGGATTACATCATCTAGGGTTAACCACTCATCTGGCATGCTGCTAGAACTAATTGTGGAACCTCTGTAGCCCACTACTTTCCGGCAGAAGAGAAGTAGTTGCATCCCTCCTTTATTCTCTGCTGCCTCTCATAACAAGTAATCTGCCTGATATTAAAAACTCAGCATGACTAGGATTATGAAAGACCTGTGGCGCCCTGGGAAATAACAAAAAAATAAGTTCTGTGGCGTGCGTACATGGCCAGACTTTGCCCAACCATGGGAGGGGCTTAAAGAGGGATAATTAAACAGGATCTGTACCTTAGTCACTTATCGTTGCCAACCTACCAAAGTGAAATTTACTGACACAACACCCAAAATTTACTGGCACAGCCACGTTTTTACTGGCTTTTCAGAAAGTAGCAAAATTACAGTTTTAAGTGCAAATCTCAGTATTTAAGCTACAAACAAGTACCATATGCAATGTGATTTAAAGTAGATCTGAAGGCTAAAAACATATTTCTTATTTTCAGTATAGTAACGGCGGATTATTGTAACCCATCAGTATTTTGTCACCTAGGTTAAACTAGAGAGATTTCCCCTTAATCTCTGTTCCCACAGAGAGAGACTGCTCCACATCGCCCCGCACAGAGAGAGAGAGACTGTTTCACATTGACCCACAAAGAGAGAGAGAGAGAGAAAGACTGCCCCAGAGAGAGAGACTGCTCAACATTGCCTGGCACAGAGAGGGAGAGACTTCTCCACATTGCCCCGCACAGAAAGAGAGAGAGGCTGCCCAACATTGCGCTGCACAGAGAGAGAGAGAAAGACTACCCCACAGAGAGATAGAGAGACTACTCCACATTGCCCCACACAGAGATGTAGCACCCTCTACTTAGGTAGGTGCAGTGCCGATCCTGACCTACCTGGGGCCCTAAGCAAAATTCTGCTATGGGGCCCTCTACCTGACCCATGATGCCGTGAGCTATGTAAACCATTTGCCATTGCCACACAGTCACATCTGACACTTCAGTGCTCCCAATACAATCCTCCCTCCTTTAAACAAAACAGTCAAAGAATAAGTACAACAATATAGAACAGAATGAGGTTCAAATATTTATTGTATAGAGTATTTTCTATAATATTAAGATAACAAGTGAATATTATTAAATAAGTGAATATTAACGTAAACATAAATAAGAAGAAAATAATAAATTATAACCCTGAACTTTGGCTTTTGGGATTAACTATGGTTCTCTCTACAACCTGGGCATTTTCGGCATCAGTATGGGCACCACCAGACTATTTGGACTGTCTAGAAGAAACTGAGAAGAATATCACATAGTTAGTTAAGCAGTCATTTACACTACTCATTACATGTTACAAATGTGTAAACATTTGAATGTTTGAATTAAAATCTTACCATCAAAATATTCCTTTTCTGCATTTTCTTGAGGCAAAATCATCAATGATGTCATCAAAGGACAGGTGTTTCCCCACATCATGATTTATGCTCATGATGGCCAATCCACTCAAACGTTCCTGTGACATTGAAGACCTCAGGTAGCTTTTAATGAGATTTAATTTTGAAAAGCTCCTCTCTGATGATGTTACTGCCATAGGAAGGGTGACTGCAATTCTTGGGGATATCCAAAGATTAGGATCGAGTTCCTCCAGGTTTTTCTCACAGAGAAATGAAAGTAACTCAAATGCAGTCATCTTATCTGATGGCAGCTCAGGTAAATTCTGAATCTCGTGTGCCGGATCCATTCCACTGATGTCATAGTCATCTCTGAAGGTTAGAGTATTTTGAGCCTTTAAAGATTCACTAGACATCTGTGAGGCAGTGCTGAAGTTTAGCAACACTCCGTGTTTGGATTTCACCTGGTGTTTCAAATCTCTCATCTCTCATCCATGGATGTCACAGCAGAGTCGACCACCATGTTAAAGAACTTGACTTCAAGGTTTTTCAGTGCATCAGTCACTGGTTCATCAGGAGCCTCATAGCTGAAAAGCCTCTTGCTGTTTCTCAGTCTCTTCTCTTTCAGAACAGCCTCCACATTCATTACTTCGCAAATGCTTTTGGCTGTTGTCTGGGCTTTAGAGAATCCAGTTTCCCGGTATGCATTGAGGGAAGCCTTTGCATTTGAGTTTAAATTAACTGCTATATCCAACTGCATTGAGGCAGATTGGAGGAGCTTGTTCACCAAGTTTGTAATAGTCAGTATCTCACACCATACGACACAGCAAATCAAGAAGCGGTAGGACCCAACTTCCTCTGCAAGTGCTTGTGCCTCCACTTTGGCCACAGGATCATTGATTGTCTGTCTGGCTTCCAGTAATGCCTCCCGAACCTCAGATGCCCGGTGCCTTATTGCATGAACGCTTTTGAGCCTACTCTCCCATCTTGTGTCACTCCATGACTTCATGGTTACCTTCACGTGTTTCTTTAAAACACTCCATCTTTGTGTGCCATCTGAAAAGAAGGTGAAGAGCTTTTGCACATGTCCAAAAAACCCTACTGCATCTTTTAAAGATTTGGCAGTATCTACAATTAAAAGGTTTAGAGTATGTGCTCCACATGGGACAAACACGACTCTGGGTTTTTTTCTGAACAGTCTGGCTTGTACTCCTTGGTTCTTGCCTTTCATGTTGGCCCCATTATCAAAAGCTTGTTCTCTGCAATCTTCAAATGAAATCTTCAGCTCATTCAGCTTTTTTAAGATGACAGTGGACAGATTTAAACCTGTTGTAGCCTCAACATTCACAAAGCCGAGGAAGTGCTCCTTGATCTCTGGATTTCCCTTTAAAGCCACGCTTCTCAGAATAATGGACATTTGCACTTGGTGACTAGTGTACAGTCCAA